>NC_091456.1:94580056-95180056 GCF_027789765.1 Dendropsophus ebraccatus
ATTGAGGTATTAGGACTGTATGTGAGAAAAGGGCATGAGTGACACAATACACTGAACAGTCAACAATGAGGAGTGAAATACTATAACTTGACAGATGAATGTCGAGTAAATGCTGAACAGATCTAATTGGGATCAGATTGTATGCAGTAGTGTAATAAAATGTCTACACCTCCATAGAAAATGGAAATTCAAGAACGGATATGAAGCAACACCAACTACCACTATAAAAACATGCCGTCATTTAACGGCAAAAGATTATTATTTAATAATTATTTGCATCCATCCTTATTAATAGTCGGCCACCTTTTTGCGATAATATCTTATATTGTAAACATAGCAATAATAATAATAATAATAATAATAATAATAATAATAATCTCATGTTATATAGATGTCTATAGCTCTAGCTTGCTCTTAAATGTAATAGATATATAGATAGGTTGGTACTGAAGATAGATAGATAGATAGATAGATAGATAGGAGTAATTATAATTAGTTAAAATTTGTTAAAGACAGAACAAATGCTAGATGGAAGCAGGATCTGAGTGATTCCCTGATATATTTGAATTTGGCAACTACAAAAGAAACAATACCAGTTATATATTAAGCTCATGTTCTTGAATACTAGCTATTTATTTAAAAAAAAAAAAATCACCTACCTGTTACTTCAAGGGGCACCGTGTCCTGCTCATCTTCAATACCTAGGACAATTTCACAACGATATAAACCTGAGTCGCTGGAACGAGCATTGGATAAAACCAAGGTGGCATTGTACCGGTTGTGGGCATATCCTGGCAGAGAGACTCTCCCTTCATAACCTCGAGATATTTTTACCACATTCTCTCGTGCCACGAGGACAGATATCTCCTTGCCCGGCCCAGGCTGAATTTTACTCCATTTAATGCGTGGTGCTTCTGAGGCAACATTGTTTGCATGCACTAATCGGGTAGGCGGTAGAGAGAAAAAGCAAGGGAGGGCCACAGACTGCGCCAAACCACATTGTACAAGGCCATGTTGATGTCTGTGGATGTGTAGAGGCTTTACACTTTCCCCATCTGAAAATAAAACAGAAAGGAAATGTTAAAATATACCCACATAGTGAATTTACTCATGAAAAACCTTCCCTAAATGAAGATGATTCCAATCAGCTGATATCACTGGGGGTGGGTGGTGTGTGTGTGTGACATATTGAAGTGTATCTCGCTAATATGAAGGGTTTCTCTCTATATCTTGTCTATCATGTAAATAGGCTGCACCAAAGGTGCACCAGCCTCCTAAAAGACTACAGGGAAACTTCTAAGGGTTGCTTTTCATACGCTGCTCTAATGTGAAGCCGCTGTAGGTTTGAACTATAATTGATGGTGTATCCGGGTATAAATTGTAATAAATCTCGTGCCTTGGGAAGCCATGCCTCCTTTAGCACAATGTCACACCCACATCCAACCCACTTGGTGAACAGGGCGGAGGTCAGTGAAAAGTCATAAACTTTTTGGTCAATGCGGCTTTGTGAAAATACTTGCAACCTTTCACTGGTCTGTGTTAGACTCAGACCTTCATAAAGGTCTCCACTTATGGTATTTTCTTTTCTTATCATTTTATCCCCATCAAAACTGAGAAGTCCAATGAACTAATACTGAAAGACAGGAAACAAAGAGCACTCTGCTAATTTCTAACATGGCCAATGACTTGACAAAGTGTCTATTGTACAATACTCTACAACTCATTTTGGAGGTTTGTAGCGCCCTCAGGGTAATATCAATAGATGACCTAAAAGTGTTGTCATACTATGTGAATAAATGTTTCAGAAAATGGACATTCAGTCGAGCTGCCAGTATCTTTTTCCATGATTTATTTACCCTAGAGGCTATGGGCACTGTATTGGGGAGTGCCTGTTCCTATAGATGTCATTCATACTGTGAGACATAGGCCCAAGAGGTCTACATGGAGCAAGTAATGTCAGGTCTACAGGGTGACACGCAGTGCTAACTAATGCAGGCTGCTCCTGATCACAACTGAGATTAGAACCAATTTAAGTACTGTCAGAGGAGGGAATCTATCCTGCAAGGATTTATGATCCCGCCTGCTGGAGATAAGAATAATAAGAGCCAGCTGTGCCCTGAAGACTATAGAGAGGATAGAAGCTCAGAATGGCCATATATCTGTATTGAACACTGGCTTTGTTTCTGGTGTCACCATTCTAGGCCTGGCTATTGTTCAAGGTTATGAATACACTTAAGATCCCAAGAAGACCTTCTCATAGAGTTGCCGGAGGCTCATTCTTAAGGAACTGTAGAAAAGAATTGCTTACATTACAAACCTCATGTCTTTGTTTAAGTTTCTTGCCTTTACTTTATTGCATGCCTTTTTCTTATATCCCTTTGGCTTACATTATATTAACTGTTCATGTCATAGTATAGAATTACATTTTTCCTCTGTGCTGTGTGTTCTACATTTGCAGTTAGTCCCTAGAGACAGACCGCACATATAGAAAATTGTTATTCGCTGATTTTTCATCAGTATCAATTACCATTCTAGGCAAAAGACAAGTTGTAAAGAGGTAGAACATTCTGCCTGTAGTACATATAACAGCTTCACATGACCTAGACTTTGTGATGATTACATTTGCCCTGAAACAGTAAGCGTGCAGCATGCATAATAACAAACTCCCAGCTACTTAGTTTAGTTTGGCTAAACCAAAGGTTACAACACAGCAAAGCAATCAGTAAATGTGAGAATGCTGTGCATATATTATGAGAAAGATATTTAAAGATATACGTTTACAGAGATTGTCTGGGACATTAATATTAAGGACCTATAGAATACACTATCAATGTCTGATCAGTCGGACCCTAACCAGTGTCAGACTGGGGTACCTGGGGCCCAACAGAGGAACGATCCTAGGGACCCACTAATGAAGAACCAGTGAGAAACTACATGCTGACTGGGTGCCATCCTGGACTGACCTGTATCTGTGTCCACCACTCCCTTGGGAATCAATGGTCTAGTTCTGTGGTGTCAAACTTAAATACACAGTGGGCCAAAATGAAAAAATTGGACAAAGTCGCGGGCCAACCTTGATAATTATTGAAGCGCGAATGGGGTGTTCCTGGCACTGTCAGTGGTGTGCGTCTCCCAGCACTGTGCACTATGATAAATTACATGATAAATTGCTATGATATGATTAAACCCCAACCCATCTAATAGCCCCCCCCCCCCAATATTGCCTCATGTAGTAGCCAACCCAACCAAAATTGCCCCAAATAGTAGCCAGCCCCCCAAGTGTCCTATATAGTAGCCAGCCCTCCAAAATAGTCTCATATAGTAGCAGGCCCTCCCCAATAGTCTCCTACAGTAGCCAGCCCTCCCTAATAGTCTCATATAGTAGCCAGCTCTCCACTGTAGTCTCATGTAGTAGCCAGCTCTCCCCTGTAGTCTCATATAGTAGCCAACCCACCCCCATAGTCTCATATAGTAGCCAGCCCTCCCCCATAGTCTCTTATATAGTAGCTAGCCCTCCCCTGTAGTCTCATACAGTAGCCACCCCCCATAGTCTCTTATATTGTAGCCAGCCCTCCCCTGAAGTCTCTTATATAGTAGCCAGCCCTCCCCAGTAGTCTCATATAGTAGGCAGCCCTCCCCCAGTCTCTAATATAGCAGCCAGCCCTCCTCCATAGTCTCATATAGTAGCCAGCCCTCCCCCATAGTCCCATTTATAGTAGCCATGGCGGGTCAGATGTAATTCAAACTCTGAATTGCCTGGTGGGCCAAAAATAATGGCACCATGGGCCAGATTTGGCCACCAGGCCAGAGTTTGACATGACTGGTCTAGTTTATTGTTTACACAGCCATGAACAAGTAGCCAAGTGTCCTTTTACATGGCTGAATATGTATCAAATACTTATTCTCCCCACTGTATATACATAAATAAATGGTTTATTTAGGTAAATATATAAACAACATGCAGTAAGCTCTTAGGATAAGATCATACCTCAATATTAGTATGTAATCTGCTGTGAGATTTTTGCAGTTCTATGTGGTTTTTCAAGCTTTTACTCCAAGCTCCCATAGATTTCAATGGGAGCCTTCAAATGGTACTGCTGTAATAGCTCAATGAGAGATTTGTGACATTTTGTTTTCCCTAAGCTCCCCTTGTGGTGGCTGCAGTCACCTAAAATGTCATTTTATAATTTCATGGAGCCCTATACAAGCATGATGGACTTGCTTATAAAAATATCAAATCAATTTAGAACAGAATATTGGCTCAATAACAAAATAATGATTCACTTTAAATAATGTTTTTTTCCATACATTCATTCATAACAATAATTGATACATTGTTATCTTAGAAAATAATGATGACAACAAACAAAACTATGCACATGTCTTTCAATCCAACATTTAAAATAGCTTGTTGGTGAAATGTGGCTAATAGTGGAGACCAGGCAGTACAGGGAACTCCTGAATTCTAGAAAAAAAAAAATCAATATATGCAAGTTGCAAAGTACATTATTCCTCGGTATGATATGTAACAAAATAAGTTTAGCCCACACATACGCACACGCACACACACACACAAGTGGGCATCTAAACAAATTTATAACCATATATATGTATATTAGGGATGGTCCGCACCGAGTTCGGTTTGGGTTTGTACGAACCCAAACCCTCGGCAATGATTCCCGCTGTCTGCACGCTCCGTGGAGCGGGCGGATCCAGCGGGAGGACCGCCTAGAAAACTGGGATACAGCCATAGCCATAGGCTGTATCCCAGTTTTCCAGGTGTTCCTCCCGCTGTATCTGCCCGCTCCACGGAGCGGGTAGACAGAGGGAATCATTACCGAAGGTTCGGGTTCGTACGAAACCGAACCGAACTCGGTTCGGACCATCCTTTTTATATATATATATATATATATATATATCAAATGTATAACAGTGTAGTAGGCTCTCAAGAAGTGGGTGAAATAATACTATAGGTGTAGCTATAATGATTATATGTCAACAAAATTGAATGAAAATATTTAATGCTACAATTCATAAACGGCAATAATCTAAATGCATAGAGAAATAATTAAAAATACCATAAAAAAAAAAAAAATAAAAAAAAATAATAAAAAAAAATGGATAAATACACGTATATATATATCTGATAAAACGTCCACATGGACAATAAAATATCCAATGAATGGTGGAATATATATATATAAAAATAAGAAGAGAGCCAAGTGATGAGCACCGCGCCGGGCCCAGCGCGGTCACCCCACTTAAATAATGGTAGTCCCGAATCACGGTTTTTAACTTAGGCTCGTATTGTTGTTGAGCCGGTGTACTTGTACTTTAGATAAATAATACTCCTTTTAGAATGAGATCATGCAAGGGAGAATTAAAAGACAAGTAAATGGTGGTGGGATATCCACCTCTCACCCTGCTGGTGATATCATCTGCAGTCAAATGCGGTATTGTGATGGTAATCCGTGAACCAGTCTCTGCGGTCAGCTTGGGAGCCGTGCAATCGCGGTCTAGTGCAACATATGCGTTGACTTGAGTTGTTGTGGCGTCCGCGTGGATGGGAGCGCGCGCTCCTTCCGGCTGCTGTTGTATAGGGTGCCAGAGGAATATGGCTCCGGTTCGGGATCTACGTTTGTAAACCTAGGTATAGTTTCTGAAAGGCTCTGTTATCCTGAGTTCCCGGGACGCGTTTCAGGAGATCTGCTCGCTCCTTTCCTCAGCAAAAGGAATCTGGATAACTCTAATGTCCCTTGTATCCTGTCAGCTTTTATATCCATTCTGGACTAATCCACAAAACCTGTGATGGATCCTTCCAGGTAATTCTCCACACCTGTAGATCATTTGCTGCTGCATAGTTGTTACTACCTCATATGGAGTTACATAGATCGGCAACTTAGCAACATTTATTGGTCTACATCATTACATCTCTATTCTGTTTTGCATTACTCCTGGGAGTAATGCAAAACAGAATAGAGATGTAATGATGTAGACCAATAAATGTTGCTAAGTTGCCGATCTATGTAACTCCATATGAGGTAGTAACAACTATGCAGCAGCAAATGATCTACAGGTGTGGAGAATTACCTGGAAGGATCCATCACAGGTTTTGTGGATTAGTCCAGAATGGATATAAAAGCTGACAGGATACAAGGGACATTAGAGTTATCCAGATTCCTTTTGCTGAGGAAAGGAGCGAGCAGATCTCCTGAAACGCGTCCCGGGAACTCAGGATAACAGAGCCTTTCAGAAACTATACCTAGGTTTACAAACGTAGATCCCGAACCGGAGCCATATTCCTCTGGCACCCTATACAACAGCAGCCGGAAGGAGCGCGCGCTCCCATCCACGCGGACGCCACAACAACTCAAGTCAACGCATATGTTGCACTAGACCGCGATTGCACGGCTCCCAAGCTGACCGCAGAGACTGGTTCACGGATTACCATCACAATACCGCATTTGACTGCAGATGATATCACCAGCAGGGTGAGAGGTGGATATCCCACCACCATTTACTTGTCTTTTAATTCTCCCTTGCATGATCTCATTCTAAAAGGAGTATTATTTATCTAAAGTACAAGTACACCGGCTCAACAACAATACGAGCCTAGGTTAAAAACCGTGATTCGGGACTACCATTATTTAAGTGGGGTGACCGCGCTGGGCCCGGCGCGGTGCTCATCACTTGGCTCTCTTCTTATTTTTATATATATATATTCCACCATTCATTGGATATTTTATTGTCCATGTGGACGTTTTATCAGATATATATATACGTGTATTTATCCATTTTTTTTTTATTTTTTTTATGGTATTTTTAATTATTTCTCTATGCATTTAGATTATTGCCGTTTATGAATTGTAGCATTAAATATTTTCATTCAATTTTGTTGACATATAATCATTATAGCTACACCTATAGTATTATTTCACCCACTTCTTGAGAGCCTACTACACTGTTATACATTTGATTTCTATTTTTATCCCGTCAGCGCCGGGACAGTAGTGCACTCGATAAGGGTGGATCCCATCTCTATGGAACAGGTGTAGCAGACCTCCCTCTTTTTCTTTGATATATATATATATATCGCAGGAAAATTATGAACTTCTTCTTTTCTTTCAAGAGTCCACAAAGGTTTTTCCTTTATTGTGCTGCTAGCACCCGGCTGGGAAACTAGATCTCCCAGCATGCATTACACCTCAGAACCAATTTCCAGGTACCCACCCCTGTTTTGTAATATCTGCCCACTACTGGATTGATCCCTTTCTGCTTTGCACAGTAAACACAGTATCTATCTGTTTATTTATTCATCTACATCAGTCATGTCAAACTCTGCCATTATTTTTGGCCCGCCAAATTACATCTGGCCCGCCATGGCTACTATGTAAGAGACTATGGGTGAGGGCTGGCTACTATATGAAACTATTGGGGAGGGCTGGCTAATATATATAAGACACTATGGGGAGGGCTGGCTACTACATGAGACTATGGGGAGGGCTGGCTACTACATGAGACTATGGGGAGGGCTGTCTGTTATATGAGACTGTTGGGAGGGCTGACTACTATATAAGAGACTATTGGGGAGAGCTGGCTACTATATAAGAGACTATAGGGAGGGCTGGCTACTATAAAAGACACTATTGGGAAGGGCTGGCTACTATATCAGACTATTGGGGAGGGTTGGCTACTATATGAGATTATGGGGAGGGCCGGCTACTATATGAGACTATTGGGGAGGGCTGGCTACTATATGAAACTATTGGGGGGGCTGGCTACTATGAGACTATTGGGGAGGGCTGGCTACTATATGAGACTATTGGGGAGGGCTGGCTACTATATGGGGAACTTGTGGGGCTAGCTACTATTTGGACACTCTTGGAAGGGCTGCCTAATTTGTGGGGCAATTTGTTGGGGATTGGCTATTATATGGGTGCGGGTTTAATCTTGTCATAGCAATTTATTATGTCATGTCATTTATCATAGTGCACCGGGCTGGGAAACGCACACCACTGACAGTGCCAGGAACAACGAACACTGCTCTAACAGTGCCAGCACTGCGGCAATCGCGGTTGGCCCGTGACTTTTTAATTTTGTCCCACTATGTGTTTGAGTTTGACACCCCTGATCTACATAGATAGTTTATAGGGAGAGAGAAATATGAAACAACAGTGTCTCCTTTCCCATATAAGACTCAGGTGAGGCTGTTGTTTCCCTGCCCTTAGTCACTGATGGGCAGGATACAGATGAGGTGTTACAGCTTCCCTGGCCACAGAAGAGACAGATCATCTGAAAGAAAGAAAAAGGAGGAGATAGGAGTGGAGACTAAAGATGAGCGGTACTTTCGGACTTTTGGTCCGAAAGCTGCTCACTCCAGTGAGATGCCTGCGATCCCGGGTGCATAGTTGCATTCCCGGGAATCTGCGGCCGGAATCTTCCAGGGAATTCAAGATACATTCCCTGGAAATCCAGGGAATGTATCTTGCATTCCCTGAAAGATCCTGCCCGCAGATTCCTGGAACGCAACTATGCACCCGGGCATAGTAATTAAGCGAAGATGCAGTAGGACCAAAAGTCCGCGGGTTCGCTCATCCCTAGTGGAGACACAGTGGACCAGGAAGTGAGGATTTCAGGAGCTTCAGGGTCTGAGTCAGGATGTGCTGCAGACAAATGGCCAAGTTCATGTCATAGAAACCTATTACAAACAAGCTTAGATTATGGGTGGGTTAAACAGGTTTGTTTGTTTTTTTTATCCGAAGTTCCCCTTTAATCTCCATTCTCTTCAATGGAACTAGGCAGCAAAACCAGCAGTGCCTTTTCTGAAAGAAAACAGCCTTCTCTGTAGCTGCCGAGCCACTGATTCAATAGCTGTTGGCTAAATGTTTGTGGAATTTTCATACAAAATTATTTATGGATATTTGGTGTGCAACATTCGTCACCTACCTACAGAATAGAAATTGAATGTCTGATTGGTGGGGGTCCTGCTTAGGCGGGTTTTGTTTTCACATTTGAATGAAACAGCAAATAGACCTTCTGCAGTCAATTCTTTGGGACTGGTGAAAAAAGCCAAGCACTGCTGAAGAGACAATGCAACTGGCCCCTTGTTGTTAGGTTTTCGTTCCAGTTGTTGAATGACCGCCAATAAGACCCTAATTTACTATCTAGTGGATAGCCAATGAGGGTTAGTGGGAAAACCCATTTAGGATATGTTTACACAATGTTTTTGAGGCAAAAATAAGGCCGCATTTCAATTTTGATAATTAATCATAAAAATACATATTTGGTACTTCTGCTTATAACAACTGTATGTCACATGGATTTAAATACAAAAGGCAATGCTTGAATTATTTTTTGCCCTCAAATAAATACTGTATCTCATCCCCCAATAAACAAGCCATCATACAGCTACATCAACAGAGAAATATTTGGTATCCCTAAATTCTAAACCACAAAATGAAGATAACATGTTATTTCTACTCCATGGTAGAAGGAAACAGCAAACAAAAAAACCCTCAAACATATGGGAGAATTGCTGAGTTTTTTGTTGCATCTCTCCTCGAAACATTTTTATAAAAATCAACGAATAAACAATGGGAAAAAATAAAAACGTATGAATTTTTAAATGTGACTATAGAAAAAAAATTCAATTTCTGGCTAGGGCCACACTGTGTTTTTGCTGTTTAATGTATCCGTTTAAAGGATAAAAAAATTATGCAAAAAAGGATGATAAAAACGGATGTAGTTGTATAAAATCCTGAAGCATCAGTTTTCCATTGACTTACATTATAATATAAAGGGGATACCTTTTTTTTGTATGTTAAAATTAAATGTTTTTTATTCATTTATTTAAGAACGTATTACAGAATTATTTTTCTAAATATGATTCTTTTTTTTTGTGCGGCCATTCAATGGGTATGCCATTTTTTATATATGGGCTTACATTACCTCTTTTCAAAAGAGTCAGCATGATCCCAAAACCTCCCAGGATGCAGAGTGGCAGAATGGGCGATTATTCTTTGTCAATACAGAGTGATCTTGTGCCATCCAGCCTGAGATCAATGTGTATTACTAAGTGTCCCTGTACTTGTCCCTTAGTCTAGTGCTTCTCAAACGGAGGCGGACCACACCAGTGAGGCGCCCCCTAGTTGTTAGTGAGGCACAGCTGGGGAGGCAGTTTTCACAAAAGTGATTATAAGCTGCACAGTCTTTTTGTTCCTATTTTAATGTTATACTGAGTTTAGGAGACAAAATTAAGCAACAGATGGTGAGGCCCAGGCATCCTCTTGGTCATGGTGGTGAGGCCCAAACATCACTCTTTTCTGTTGGATGTGGCTCTAGTCCCAGTGCTGTAGTGTCGGACGCAGCCACCTTGGTGACATCACTACATACTAGTACTGGAACACAGTGATGTCACCAAGATGGTGGTGCCTGACCTTACAGCACCAGGATACACGATTAGGTAAAGTATTACATACAGACTGCAAAGGCTGTCTGTGTCTTTATAAACACACTTAGGGACAGTGATAGTGTAGGAATAGGAAAAGTTAAAATTAAGTGATTGGCTCTCTGTAAATACAATGAAATGGATGTAAAAATGGAGTGTGAGCCTAGCCTACGGCGTAAAATAGTCAGACTCTTAATGGGTTAAAATATATTTTCTTTTGACAGCAATTACCAATGATTTTCCAAGATAGATTTATTTGTGCCCCTGATGAGGCTGTTTCCCAAACTGTGCAGCTGATGATCAGTTTCTCTGCAGCTGGTAATTACAATCTGTGCATGGGACCGGCACTTGTCATACCATTGCCAAGAACTGACTTGTGTCATGTACAGATTAACTCATTCGTGTCTGACTTTAACCAGCACATAATGAATCTATAGCATTTAATATGCGTTTAAAATTAGCCTTAATTAGCGCTATTTTGCAGCAAATTGCACAATTCACAATAAATATTTTTGCCGCAATTCAGTCAAAATTGCAGCAAAATTGTTCGCCATTTTGTAGTGAAATTGCAAATTCACAGCAAATAAGCATTAATTTACACTAAATAAAAATGTGCAATAAATGCTACGTGTGAACAAAGCCTTACAGATACCTACAAAGGCTTTTCCAAAGATGAAAAGCTCAACAGACGTCTCACACAGCAGTACTGAGTATCTGATTGTAATTTGAATTTACTTTAATATGCTGCACAATATATACTGGGGAGCTATACGCACCAGAATTTAGGCTCAATTTGTGCCAAAAAATCTTATACATGTCTTGCATCACATGTATGTGGACACTTGTTGCACCTCCCTTGACAAGCAGAATTGATTTATGAGAAAGGCTTCAGCTTAGCTAGATTAGCTAGATTAGCTAGCTAATTTTGGTACAAAATATTAATGTAAAGTTGGGCCAAATAATAGCTGTTGTAAGCTTATACAACATTTATTATACAGCAGGAGCCCAGGGGGCGTAACTACGAATGTAGCAGCCATGGCAGCTGCTATGGGGCCCACCGCATCAGGGGGCCCTGTTGCCTGTTCCTGCAATACACTGGGCCCCCTGAGTTGTCATCATTTGCAGCATTAGGTGGCCAAGTGGGCATCCCAGGTTCTGCAAATGCTCCTTTAACTGCAAGCACTCCTGACAAGCTCTTGCAGTTTTGAGTAAACTTGATGACTTAGTGGTCAGTCGGGAAGGGGGGGCAATCAAAAGTTTGCTATGGGGCCCAGGCATTTCTAGTTACTCCCCTGAGGGAGCCATGATCTGGTTTACTGTAGACTGCCTTGTCTACATTTATGCTTAAAGCATTAAAGGAGTTACACAGGATTAGAAAAAACACATCCACTTTCTAGCAAAAACAGCAACATCCCTGTCCCTAGGGTGTGTGTGGTTTTATATTTTAGCTCTATTCACCTCAATAGAACTAAGCTCCAAGACCACACCCAAACTGAGAGCAGGGGAGATGCTGTTTCTGAAAAAAGCAGCCATGTTTTTCTAAGGCCTCATTCCCACGTTCTTTGCACAGTCTGTATATATGTTCGTGCTATGGAACAAAGCTCCCAGCATCATAATTCATTATAACGGCAGGAGCTCAGAAACCGTTTAACCCCTTGACTCAAAATGATGTCCTGGGCCATCAAGAAAAGCAGTGAATTTCCGGATCATGATGTCCTGGCACAAAGTAGCTCTATGAAGCAAGCTCAGGAGAGAGCCGGGTCTTCACAGCTAATGACGGGCGGAAGCGATGGTGTTGCATCTCACCTTTAAACCCTTAAACACCTCATTTAAATGTCAGTGACAGGAATTGCACTATGTCTCTTAGATCACCTGACATTGCAGGTCTACACCACAGAAGGTGTATGGGGCACATGGTTACCTAGAGACCAAGTGGAGACTACACAACATGGAAGATCAGACCTGACATTGCAGGTCTAAACCTGGATTGATGTGAGGGATCTTCATCATACATAAGGAGCCAGATAAGAGAGCACTGGCTGGTGGCACAAATATGGGTGCACAGTGCCAGGGTACTTTGAAACCGGGTGGAGACTACACAAGATGAAAGATTGTACCTGACATTGCAGGTTTACAGCTGAATTGATATGAGGGGTCTACATCATACATGCAGAGTCAGATAATGGATGTAATTGAGAGCACAATGTTTAAAAATCCACCAGTGTCATAGATAGCCGCATCAGGTCTATTAGGAACATTGTGCAGGACACTCAGAGGTAGGGCTAGAATGACAAACCAGGAGGCACTCATCTGAAGCCACCATACACCAGTCACTGATTGGCTGTACACGCAACTGGCATTTTTCCCCAAATTGTGATGTCCTCAGTATGCCCTCTAGCAGGGGCCCGAAGCCTGTCACCTGGCACATCGCAGGCTCGGAAAGAGGTGAGCAATGGATGGTTTGTTATGTTCCCTATGCCCCTGCTGCCTGTGAAATTTTTAAATTGGCTAGACTATTACTTTAAGGGGGTTTTCCAAGCAAAATGTACGTATAAACTATGCACAGGATATCTCACCAGTAACTGATCAGCTGAGTGCACTCACCAAGCACCTATATTGATCAGCTGTTCGGGGTCACAGTACACAGTGAAGTCAATAGGAGCTGAGCTGCAGTTACACATCACACCCGCTACTATGAATAGAGATACTGTGTAGTGCAGTGCCAAAAAACTGATCTGAAACTGTGCAGGTTCTAAGAGCTTTAATTGTAAAAAAGAAATGCTACACGAACATAACCAAACAAACAATAAGTCAAGTCTTACCTGCAGCACTTGTGTTTGTAATGCCTACAAGAAAAAGGCACAGTCCCAGTGCTAAAAGCCTAAAATAAAAGAAAAAAAATATTTGTTATGACTGCAATTTAGTATTTAGTTAAAAATGTTACAACATGAATTGAGATTACATGAGAATGTAGAAAGGAAAATTGGAACAAATTTTTATCATCAATTATTAATGCAGCATATTTGTACACTTTATCATAAAACTGGTTAAACTAACATATACCCTCCAAACCTTACAATACAAATATTATAATACAACAGAATATACGGCATCTGCAGATAACACTATATAGTATGGGTCAGTGGGCGGCAACCTCTTTTGATTACAGTCATTAAGCAAAGATTATTTTGAAGTGTACCTGTCGTTATAACTTTTAAAATCTAAATTAAGGGTGCCTTCACACATACCGACTCGCAGCAAAAAACTCGCTGCGAGTTTCTGCTACGAGCCGAGGTCCTGGAGGCCCCTATCACTACATACAAGCAGTGGTCTGAAAGACCACTGCGTGTATGTAATGCAGCCGCCCCTTTAACCCCTTCGGCTCCCGCAGCGGTCCCGTACCGCTGTCTCCATACATTACCTGGCTCTGGCTGCATGGGGTCCCGGGGTCCTGCTCTGCCGCCCAGCCAATCAGTGGCTGCGGCTGGGCAACACACTGATTGGCTGGGTGGCAGAGCAAAACGCCGGGACCCCGTGCAGTCAGAGCCAAGTAATGTATGGAGACAGCGGTGCGGGACCGGTGCGGGAACCGAAGGGGTTAAGGGGGCGGCTGCATTACATACACGCAGTGGTCTTTCAGACCACTGCTTGTACGTAGTGATAGAGGCCTTTTTTTCATCCAGCACAAGTCAGAAAATCTGCCATCAGGAGACTGGACCTGGATTTCTGGTAAGTTCAGCTTTGTTTTATAGCTTGATAACAAAAAAAATAATGAATGTATATTGCAAACTTGCCTCATTTCACATGAACTGTTGATTTAGATTTTGAAAGTTATAACGACAGGGACACTTTAAAATATTTTTAACCCCAAGACGACACAGGAAGTACCAGTACATCATGGGTAACTGTCCCCAGACGACCCTGGGGCGTCTGAGCTATGAAGCACACTCCGGAATCATCAATGCTATACCTATGGCATAATAAAAATTTAAATCACCCTCCTTTCCCATTATATAAATAAAACATACAAAAATAAATAAACATATCATATACCGTAGCGGGTGTAATTTTCCGATCTATTATAATATAACAATTTTCATCACTAACGGCAAATGGCGTAGACAAAAAGAGGGAAAAAAGTGCCAGGATTACCGATTTTTTGTTACATTATATGAAAAAAAATAAATAAAAAGTGATTAAAACGTCTGATCTTCACAAATGTGGTATTAATAAAAACAAGAGATCATGGCGGAAAAACTGACACCCCATACAGCCCTGAAGGTGAAGAAATAAAATTGTTATAAGCATCACAATAGGACTATTCTTTTAATAATTAATTGCAAAAAAAGGATTTCATTAAAAAATATATATAACATTAGAGAATCTGTGTAAACCTGCATATGGTTGTGTTCGGGCTGACCTATAGAATAATAGTATCATGCCACTTTTGCCATATAGTGCATTACGTAGACACAGGAACCCCTCAAACGTTACCATATTGCATTCTTTTTTACGATTTCACCAATTTATATCTTCATAAATAATATTTTTTAGGTTCCATCATACATGTTATGGTAAAATGTACAACTACTTCTGTAAAAAACAAGCACTTACATGGCCCTGTAGATAGAAAAATGAAAGTGCTAGAGCTCTTAGAATGGGAGGAGGGAAAAATGAAAACACCAAAAAAAAAATTTGGGAGGTCCACTGGGTCGTTTTCGGCTTGGTCCTCAAAGGGTTAACATTAAATACTTGATTAAGTGACTGTGTTTTCTTAAGTTTTTGTCATATTATTATATAACATTCCTAAAATCTTGCCATTTCTATTCTTACCACTAGGCTTAAAATAAAGAGTCACTGTCGTGAATTTTTTTTTGTTTTTGCAGAAATCAATAGTCCAGGCGATTTTGAGAAACTTTGTAATTGGGTTAATTGGGCAAATATCCCACTAACTGAATTTAAAAAGCCTTTTCCCAGCCCCCCCCCCTCCTTTCTGTCATCCACTGCTCAGAAGCAGGAAATCTCAATCAGACGCGTCCTCTCTGTTCTATGAAGAGAGGAGGGGGGGAAAGAGATAGATAGATAGATAGATAGATAGATAGATAGATAGATAGATAGGAGATAGATAGATAGATAGATAGATAGATAGATAGATAGATAGATAGATAGAAAAGAGAGAAATGTCGGTGGCAGAAAACAAAGAACAAAGGATTTTACCCTGGGGGAGCTATTCAGAGTGCTATTCAGAGGGCAGAGAGGTCAGTGGTGACATCAGAGGAGAGAGGACAGAGGGTAATGTAGCTTTTAATTAACTCTTTGTTGTCCTGTTTTGGTGTCTCTTTTCCCTCTCTCCATAGGAGAACGATTAAGACAGGGGGAGAGCTTCAAACTGTTTTTTTCATGATAAAAAAATCCTTTTTCGGCTAATAAACCCAATTACAAAGTTTCTTAAAATCGCCTGGACTAAAAAAAATTTCACAACAGTGACTCTTTAATAGAGAGGAGCGAATACGATTCGATCGAGTAGATATTCAAACGAATATTGCGGTATTCAAAACATTCAAATTCAATCGTGTAGTGAGTTAAATACGCGGAAAACATTCGAAAGCCCACCCATCGTAGTTGGCGCTTTTTTTAATCCAATGACCATGCAGGGAGGCCGTGAAGGACCCTGGGAGTATTCACACAGCGCGAAAACTGTGTCTACCCTCATAGGATAGCTGAACCACATGACCTAGAATCCTAAATACTTGGTTCCCACCACTCGACCGCAGATGAGCTTTCAACCTAGCCAGGGAAAGATCTTGTAGCAGGGAGAGATAGGTTTTAGTAGCGTTTTGGTCAGGCAGGCTTACTACAGAACCCAAAAGTCCTTTTCAGAGCTAAGATCAAGCGAAAAAGTAATCTCTGAATCCAAAGCACTTCTCAGTGCTAAGAAATAGATGATAACAGTGTGTACAAGTGACTTATATGCTGCGTTTACACGAAACGATAATTGACTCGATCGTATGTTTAACAATGTCGGAGTAACGATTTTTTTTTCATAACGATCAGCGTTTAGACGGTACGGTATATATCGTACGGAAAATTAGTTTTTTGCTCGTTTTGCGATCGCTTAAGCCTATCTCACACATTGCTTAAATCGGCGAACGACTGTTCACACGGAACGATCTGCAAATTTTTTCCGAACGATCAACGACAATTTGAGAACATATTCAAAGATCAAAATGAACAATTTCTCGCTCATCGTTCGATCGTTCGCTGCATTTACACGATTATCGTTCGAATTCGATCGTTATCGTGCAAATTTGCACGATAAACGTTACGTGTAAACGCAGCAATAGTGTCCCTGTTTAATACCACTAAGGGCACGTTATACATATTGTTCCAGTAGCCCACTAAGGGCACTTGATAAATACTGTTTCAGTAGCCCAGTAAAAGGCACGTGATACATATTATTCCAGTAGCCCAGGAAAAGGCACTTCATACATACTGTTCCAGTAACGTTCCAGTACAGCATTAGGGTATGTTCACACTATGTATCTGTGCGGCTGTATTTTTTATGCGGCTGAAAATGTGCGGCTGAAACTACGGCTGTGGGAAAAAATAGACATGCGGCTGAAAACATACGGTCATTTACTTGGAAATCTGGTTCAACTAAGAATAACAAATAAAATCTTTAGAAAGTGATGCAAACACCTCTGGAATGCATCTGGGAAAATAGGGGGGACCCTATGCGTTTTTTTTTTATAAATAAATAATTTAAAAAAACCGCATAGGGTCCCCCCTATTTTTATAACCAGCCGGGTTAAAAACCAAGCGACAGCAGCCTGGTAACACCAGGGTGGGAAGAGCCATTGGTTTAGGCCCTCCCCAGCCTAAATCTTACCAGCCTGCTGCCACCCCAGTCCAGGAGCGCCAATTTTGAAGCTCCGGGACCACTGGCACCCGACTCTTCCCAGTAACCCTGGTGGCATTGGGTACTGGGGTAATAATGGGGGGGTTAGTGTTAGCCATTTTATACCGGCTAACACTAGGCCCCGACTTAGTAATGGATTCCGTCTATTAGACGGCTTCCACTACTAAGTCTATAAAGTAAAGAAATAAAGACAAGACACAAGTGAATTTTTTTTTAATTCAAATAAAAACACCCCCACACCCCTCATTGACCATTTTATTAAAAAAAACACCAAACAACCGCTGGTCATCGTCGTAGTCCATGGAATCCGACGTAATTCACAGGATACCGATACCTGAAAAACAAAAAGGGAGAAACACACAAAAAACACACAAACAGGAGCACAACCCCCATCATTGTGAGCGGTGTTGTGCACCTTACAGTATGCAGCATCTTTACAGATCGCTGCTTACAGTCTGGCCCCCAAGGGGTTAAGGGAGGGTGTTTTGCATCCCCCTTAACCCCTTGGGGGCCAGACTGATGTCAGACTGCACCCATCCCAGCAAGGAAGGGGTTAAGTGACCCCCCCTTCCTTACTGGGATGGGTGCAGTGCTGGGGAGGGGGTGGGGAGATCTTTATACTCACCATCTGATGTCTCCATGTGTCTTCTTCGCTGGTCCGCAGCACAATGAAGTGACTGTACTGCGGACTGGCTCTTTATATGTGCGCTGAGCCGATCAGCCAATCAGCTGAGCGCACATATAATTCAAAATGTTTCTTCTAATAATGCTATTGTGAAAACATAATTAGAAGAAACATTAGATGTTTTAATTAAAGTAAAACGGCTCAGTACACCGGATCTCCCCCCGCGATCGCATAGTGGGGGGGGAGATCCAGCCACGGGACACAAGACAGTTAGAGGCAGCTGTCATGTTTGACAGCTGCATCTAACTGTCCTAATTAGTGGGCGTGGCCGATCAGCGGCACCTGCTCATAGCCGCGGTCCCGTGCTGCAGTAAGCAGCCGGGATCGCGGCGGTTCAGAGCGGGGCCACAGCGCAGCCCCTCTCTGAACATCCCCACCCCCCCTGCGGGAGGTGCCGGTACGTCCTGCGGAGGGAAGGGGTTAAACCAAACAAAAACATAATATCAATACTTATATACTGGTAAAGTGCCCTAACGCTGTGCTAATATATATAGCGTAAGATGATATATAAATATAATCAAAAAGCGTGCAAATGTGCAAAAAGTGTCAAAAAACAGTGTCAAAGTTCCAGAGACTGGTCCAGCTCTCAGAGGGAGCAGAATCCCCACACAAAGAGGCCTCCCGAAGACGACATCATTGTCACAAGATGGCAGACGGGGGGGGGGGGGGGGGGGGGGGGTCGACGCGAATGTGGTAAATATAATGCACCAACACTTCCAGGCCTGGCGTGGGTGGGGGGAATCACGAGGAATGGGGCCATTCACTTACATATCACACATTATTGTATAACTTTGTAATGTGTGTTATTTTGTGAATAAATGTTTAGCGCTGCACTAGCCCTTTAATAAGAAAAAAAAGGTTTAAATAGGTTGCAATCATCTGGTATGTTGTACCCTATATATATGAACACAGCTATAGAAAGGAGAACTGCAAAATCAATTGTGTAATGCCTGTAGGAGCTCTTAGACCAGGTACATGCTGTTTTATTGCGTCCCTTAGCTACACTGAACAATTACTGTAATGCAGCCGAGGGACTTAGGGGGCTGGTCAATTCCAATGCCCTTTATGTGAAATAGGAAGGTTCACAATCTGAGAAGTTGTAAAACAAGCTGTGTATCTTCTGAGGTTTAAAATTCTCCTTTTACCTTTTTCTTATGCTTTTTGTAGCCCAGTGAAGATATTTATGATTTCCACTGAACAGAGGTGAGTCATCTTGCCGCAAGTGTATCTATCTGCAACAACTCTAGACACATAAACAGTGCTTATACCCAACTATTTTTACAAACATCTATAAGAGAGTGACAACCTCCTCTGCAGTGCAGGACCTGATTGTGATTTGAGAGGCTATGCATAGTATATGTAGCTCTAATAAAAGTATCTTTAGGGTGCCTTCACATGTACCGGATCCGCAGCAGATTTCACACTGTGAGTTTGCAGCTAAATCCACAGCAAGTTCTGGTACTGTGAAGGTCTATGGGGTTACATATCCGCAGCGGAATTTTCATTCAGCTGTGGATATGTAACCCGTCCCCTTTAACCCCCCCGCCGCCCGCAGCCCCGGCCTGGAGCATACATTACCTGCTCCAGGCTCCAGCTTGCTTCAGGGCCTCCCAGTGCAATGGGGCGACCCGCTGGGCGAGGTAGTTGGTAGTGCGTAGACCCCAGGTTGCCACTATGCCAAATGTTATGGTGGTCACGGTTATGGCTCGAGGGATGAAGCGGCTAGACCACGGGATCCTAACCTTGCGGGGCCCTGGCAATTTTTCGTTGCCCTTAGTCAAGGCACCAATGACTAGACCAATGCCAGGGTTCAGAAACAACGGGAGTTGTATGTTTATTAACACAGTAAATGCTAATAGCAACAGTCTCTGGATGCAACCAGGAATAGGCAGAGTCAAATACAACTGAGGAGATGGGTGGTGTTGCAATAGGTGGTAATATGGTAGTCACTCGGTGGTTAGGAAAGATCTTTACGGAGGATGGGAATAGTAGTTCCCTTGAGAATGATGCTGGGTATAGTGATAATGAGGAGAATACTTGCTGTTAGCAAAGAGATGAATATGGAGACTTGGGAGGTGTACCCAGATCTTGGGGATAGGCAAGAATCCTGAGAATAAGCCAGGTCTGGACTGGACCGGAATGCTTTTTGGAGATAACGGACTAAGGAATACCGAGCAGCGGCCTTCTCCCTGAGGAGCAGAAAGGAAACACACCCTTACCTCTTGTAGGTAGAGGGAGGACTGACTGACCCCAGGCAAAAGCTCGATGGCTATGGGGGTTGCTATGGCAGCCGGGTAAGTCACGTGACTAGGCCGTTTGCATTACCACACCATGTGACCAACATATAAGAATCAATGTAAATAGCAGAATACTGAGAATATAAAAGATGAACACTGGGGCAACATAAACCAACCCTTTGCAGTGGCCACTATCCTTTCCAGCACTATAGCAAATATATATATGGATATGGAGAGAAAGAACCTTTCATGCTGGGACACTGCACTAGCATCTCCCGGCGGTCAGCCAATCAGTGCACTGCAGCGGGGCTGACCACCGGGAGGCTCCGCAGCAAGCAGGAGCCTGGAGCAGGTGATGTATGCTCCAGGGCTGCCTCCGGCCCGGAGCATACATTACCTGCTTGGCACCGCGGCTGTGTGAGGCCCTCAGCTCCCGTCTGCTGTGCACTGATTGGCTGATGGGGAGCGCCGGGAGCCACACACACAGCCGCGGCACCGAGCAGGTAATGTATACTGCGGGCCGGGGCTGCGAACGATGGGATGCGGGGGTTAAAGGGGCCGGGTCACATACAGGCAGTGGAATAAAAATTCTGCTGTATGTATGTGACCCATTCAGCTTCACACTACCAGGATCTGCAGCGGATTTCGCAGCAAACTCGCAGCATGAAATCTGCTGCGGATCCGGTACGTGTGAAGCTACCCTTACAAAAGAAAATCATTAGCCCATTACATTAGCTTTGATCTTGGTCATCTACACTAGAGACAACCACTAATACCAACCCTAACATTGCCCATTGGGGTTGTCAACCAGCCTTCCACAGAGACTCAGCAATATTATGCAACAATATGAAATGTAATTCTGTGTAACAACACCAATTTATATGCCACTCGTGTTTGTCCACCTATCTTCTCTGTGAACACAGAAATAAAGAGCCCCAAGGAAAATAATGTTGCCGAGATAGTATAAGTAGCATGATAACAAACAGTGATGTTTCCTGTACATGAGATGAATTATGAGTGCACTGAACTCATAACAACCACTTTAACTCCATCATGCCGTTTATATATTTGTAATAGCATACTCAAAAGGCAGTGCATGGCAGTATACATACAGCTAGGGCACTGTTTATGTAATGATACAATAAAAAGCGATAAAGGTATCTTACAAATCTAAAAGGAAAAATAAACACCTGAAAAAAGTAGGAAAAAGGGTAGGGTAATGACCTCCACCTAACCTCCACCCCATTAACAGAAGATGTGTTACTTATTATTTGGCTACCTCCATAACACCATAAAATATGTGGATTGCATATAGTTTTCTCATTTGTAAACTTTTCTGTTACAGTTAGTTTAACTGTAAAGCGAATTCCCACCATCTTGTTAAGGAAATTCGCAAAAAAACAAAATGTTGGGCGCACATGCTGTCTGGAGTGTCACTGGGCAGGAGAAAGGGATTAACCATAATCCCTACAACTTGTCTAATCAGCTGCAGGCCCCTCTGTGATTTCAGCACCTCCCCCCCTATATAAGGCAATTTGGAGGTGGCCAGTCTGCTGTGTGTGGAGGAGAGAGCAGGATGGCAGCAGGCAGTTAGAACAGAGCAGGGAGAGACTAACAGAGTGATATAGGGACAGAGAGGAGAGGACAGGAGGGCTGATTGTGGGTGATGTTTATTGTAGCTGCCAACAAAGTGTCCAGTTTACCAAGTAACTGGGTGCCTACAGGAATTCACTGGGACCAGTGAAGATAAAGTCCATATAATTCACTCACTAAGCATTGGGCACTGTAGACTCCTATTGAGTTATACCAATTTACTGGGATCAGTAAACATAATCAGTGGTCGCCCTGTACTCCTTCTGTGTTATACAAATTTGGTTTCATTTCTGAGCTGAGTGTGCACTTTACATAATCAGTGCTTGCACTCCACTTCTACTGTCTTATACAAATTTGGTTTCATTACTGAGCTGAGTGTGCACTGTACATAATCAGTGCTCGCACTCCACTCCTGCTGTGTTATACAAATTTGGTTTCATTTCTGAGCTGAGTGTGCACTTTACATAATCAGTGCTCGCACTCCACTTCTACTGTGTTATACAAATTTGGTTTCATTACTGAGCTGAGTGTGCACTGTACATAATCAGCGCTCACACTCCACTCCTACTGTGTTATACAAATTTGGTTTCATTACTGAGCTGAGTGTGCACTTTACATAATCAGTACTCGCACTCCACTCCTACTGTGCTATATAAGTTGGGTTTTATTAGATTGGATGATTGACTGGCTGATTGACTTTTTTTTTAAATTGTGATTTTCCAATTTTTTTACACTTTTACAAAAACATACGTTAACAAGTTCATCCTTTTGTAATAGTCCCAGTACTGTTGATACTATAGTTTGGCTGTTTTATTGAAATTAATTAAGATTCAATTTGCGAATTTTAACGAATTTGACCCAAAATTTACAAAGCTCACAAAGCGAATTTCCGGCTGCTTCGCTCATCTCTAATTGTAACTACATATGTAACAACTCATTATATCATCATACCATATTAAGGCCTGCACACTTATTGCTTTGTTGTTATGACTGTCTTGGTATGCTATTTTTCTCTATAACGTTAAAAGAAATAAGAAGACACTTTAAAATAAATAAATAATGGTATTCATTGCACAGGGACAATAAGATCACATTATTCTATGCACAAGCAGCTGTCTGAGCTATGGAACAACACTGTGTGGCCAATGCAGAAAACTGTAGGAGTAAATAGATAGGATTACAGTATTTATAATGTATAGTTACTAATTCGCTCATTAGAGCATATGACTGTATTCTAGTCTTAATAAGCTAGGCAGAATAATATCCCAAGAAACTACATAGAAGGCTTAGAAATGACAGAAAAGCATGTGTACTAAATGGAGAGGGGAGAAGGCCATTATCAGACTTCTCTGGAGGAGGCATATTTCGCCAAGGAAAGGGGGATCTGGTACTCAAAATCCAAAATGCCAAATTCTTACCTCCCCTAACTTTTGCTTTTAAAAGAGTCAGCAGACCACCACCATTACATTAGATGGCTACTGGTCCCTTCAAAACTGTCAGGTTCAGCTGACACTTACCTAATGTGTATGTCAGGCGTTAACTGGGGTTCCCCACCAAAGACACATACTCACAGAATATGCTATAAATAACTCATAATATGGTTCTCCAATCTGCCAAGAGAGGCAATTACAGGCCACTGCACTTAAGGGGTATAGTTTTCAAAGTGGGGTCTTTGAGGGACTTTGACTTTCGCACTCCTTTGCAAACCTAATATGGTGCATGAAAACACAATAATAAAAAAAGAAGGCCCCAAGATCCACAGGATGCTCCTTTACTTCTAATTCACATTGAGTAAGACAGGTGGAAATTCCGAGCGAAACCCCTGCCGTGGAATTGACATTTTAATTATTTGAGTGGAGAGGAGCGAGGAGCACATTACATTGAGACAGTGAGGCAGGCGGAGTTTTGAGCGGGGTCTGCGGCCAGGGTTCTGCTCGGAATTTCTGCCTGTTTTACTCAGTGTGAACATACAGTACCTAAAGACTGTGTCCATGGGATAGAAATTAAAAATTTGCAATTTACTTAAAGAGTTAACAAAATCTTAAAGCCTTTGATGAATTATTAAAGGAGTGCAGTTTCAAAAATGTGGTATTTTATGTGATTTTATAACATACAGGCCTCTCAAATCCACTTCAGAAATAAACTGGTCCCTAAGAAAAAAATCTGCTAGTTTTCTGCCTAACTTCTAAGCTCTCTTAAGTCTTATGTCTCTTAAAAAAGTAAAATAACATTTACCACATGATTTCTACATTAAAGTAGACATATGAATGTGAATTATTAGCTTATTTATTGTATGTGCCATCACTATTTTTTTTAAAAACAGAATGTAAAATGTTGCCAATCATGTCAAAAATACAAATTTTTACAAAATTATGCTAAAGATATCTATATCATAAAAATAAAAGTCTGTCTGTCTGTCTGCCTGCCCTCTATAGACTTCCAAACGCATGAACCGTTTGACTCCAAATTTGGCCCACAGATACATTGGGTGCCTGGGAAGGTTAGAGCGAAGGTCCCGTTCGTGCCAGATATACAGGAGGGGAGGGGGATGAGGAAGAGCGCCCCATAGAAATGAATGGGGAAATATGTACACTGCTTACACAGGTGATATAATTACCACTGGTATCAAGTTTAAGGGCATGTAGCCCGAAACATGTCGATCCTTTGGACTAGGAGTATCTGTTTCATCTTCAAATAAAAGTTTGCTTTTATGGGACTGGATATCTGGAGCCGGACAATCTTCTTTCTATATAATTACCACTGCAGCTCTCCAGCAAAAACGGCAGTTGGAAGCCTTAGCAACCAATAGGATTACTACTTTCATTTTCACAGGGAGCTGGAATCTGGTTGCTAGGGCAGCTGCCTGAGAACACATCCACAGAAATAACTGGTAGATCCCCTACTCCAACTGTACAGTACAGGTATATGGGACACTACAGGTATACAGGACCCCAAAACTATACACTACAGGTATGCAGAACCTCCACTAACTATATACTACAGGTATACAGGACCCCCTACTCCAACTATACACTACAGGTATACAGGACCCACAAAACTATTAACTACAGGTATACAGAACCCCTAAAACTATACACTACAGGTATACAGGACCCCCAAACTATATACTACAGGAAAACAGGACCTCCACCAACTATATACTACAGGTATACATGACCCCCAAATTATACAGACCCCAAAAACTATACACTACAGATATACAGGACCCCCAAAACTATACACTACAGATATACAGGACCCCAAAACTATATGCTACAGGTATACAAGACCTCCACCAACTATATACTACAGGTATATAGGACCCCCCCAAACTATGCACTACAGGTATACAGCACCTTTACCAACTATATACTACAGGTACACGAGATCCCCAAAGTATACACTTCAGGTATACAGAACCCCCAAACTATACACTACAGGTATACAGGATCCCTAAACTATACACTACAGGTGTACCGGAACCAGATATAAAATACAGATATCCAGGATGCTCAAACTATAAACTACAGGTATACATGACCTCCACCAACTATATACTACAGGTATATAGCACCTTCACCAACTATATACTATAGGTACAGTATACAGGACCCCCAAACTATACAGTACAGGTATACAGCCCTCCAACTATACACTACAGGTATACAGGACCCCCCTCAACTGTACACTACAGGTATACAGCCCCCCCCACCCCAACTATACACTACAGGTATACAGGACCCCTAAAAACTATACACTTTAGGTATACAGAATCCATCCAACTATACACTACAGGTATACACAAATTCCACTGATTAACTCAGATGAAACAATATCTTTTAGAATATTGCAGTTTCCTGTCAAGCACCACTTGCAATGACAATAAACAAGGCACAAGGCCGTTCATTGCAGGTGGTGGCATAAGTCTGGATTCTGCTCCAGAGTTGTATCAGGTAAAAATCTTTACCAATGTCAATGCACTTGGCAATAAAACTGCCAATGTTGTATATAACCAGGCTGTAAACAACACTGCCAATGTTGTATATAACCAGGCTGTATACAACACTGCCAATGTTGTATATAACCAGGCTGTATATTACACTGCCAATGTTGAATATAACCAGGCTGTATATAACACTGCCAATGTTGTAGATAGCCAGGCTCTGTATATAGCATTGCCAATGCTGTATATTACCAGGCTGTGTACAACACTGCCAATGTTGTATATAACCAGGCTATGTATAAGACTGCCAATGTTGTATATAACCAGGCTGTATACAACACTGCCAATGTTGTATATAACCAGGCTGTATATTACACTGCCAATGTTGTATATAACAAGGCTGTTTATTACACTGTCAATGTTGTATAAAACCAGGCTGTATAATACACTGTCAATGTTGTATATAACCAGGCTGTATATAACACTGTCAATAATGTAGATAGCCAGGCTCTGTATATAACACTGCCACTGCTGTATATTACCAGGCTGTGTACAACACTGCCAATGTTGTATATAACCAGGCTACGTATAACACTACCAATGTTGTATATAACCAGGCTGTATAATCAAGCTAGGGGACCTGGTAAGCCTGTTGGGAAAAATACATTTTGTGAGTACATTTGTGTATTCTTTGTGTATCAAGGATGAGTCTGACTTTCTTGAGTAATGCATTCCCTAAAACTGAAGACAGGATTAAGAGGTGTGGATTATGGAAGATGTTAGGCGTAAGTCATTAGAAGAGTGTTGAGCATGGGTGTCAAACTCAAATACACAGTGGGCCAAAATTAAAAAAATTAGACAAAGTCGCGGGCCAACCTTGATATTTATTGAAGAGGGCATTTGGCGCTCCTGGCACTGTCAGATTTGTGTGCTGCATTCCTGGCACTGTCATAGGTGTCTGTTTTCCTGTGCGGTGCACTATGGTAAATGATAAGATAAATTTCTCTGATATAGTTAAACCCCAACGGTTACCCAACGGTTACCCCAAGCAGTAGGAAATCCCATAACTGTACCCTATGCAGTATCCAGCCCCTCCAATAGTGTCCCAGTAATCAGCCCTCCCAATATTGCCCACATAGTAGCTAGCCCTACTATTGGTGCCACTCATAGTAGCCATATAGTAGCCAGCCCTCCCAATGGTGACCCATATAATAGTCAGCCCCCCAAATGTCCCATATAGTAGCCAGCCCTGCCACTAGTGCCCCATATAGTAGCCAGCCCCCAATAGTGTCTTATATAGTAACCAGCCCTCCCCCATAGTATGTTATATAGAAGCCAGCCCTCCCCCAGTCTCCTATTTAGTAGCCAGCCCTCCCCCTTAGTATGTTATATAGAAGCCAACCCTCCCCAAATCATTTTTACAGTAGCCAGCCCTCCCCAATAGTATGTTATATAGAAGCCAGTCCTGCCCAAGTCTTTTATGTAGTAGCCAGCCCTCCCCCATAGTATGTTATATAGAAGCCAGCCCTCCCCAAATCATTTTTACAGTAGCCAGCCCTCCCCATAGCATGTTATATAGAAGCTAGCCCTCCCCAAGTCTCTTATATAGTAGCCAGCCCTCTCCCTTAGTATGTTATATAGAAGCCAGTCCTCCCCAAATCATTTTTACAGTAGCCAGCCCTCCCCATAGCATGTTATATAGAAGCCAGCCCTCCCCAAGTCATTTTTACAGTAGCCAGCCCTCCCCCACAGTATGTGATATAGTAGCCAGCCCTCCCCAAGTCTCTTATATAGTAACCAGCACTCCCCAACAGTATGTGATATGGTAGCTAGCCCTCTGGATCACATACTGCTAGGCCACAGGCTAAAAACTGCTTGTGGCCTACAAGATTATAATATGGGAGGTCTGAGCGGCCGGTCGGACCTCCCATATTATAATCTGCAATGTCGGCAGGCCAGATTTATTAAAACAAGGAAATAGTCTGGCGGGCCAAAAATAATGGCACCAGATTTGTCCCGCGGGCAAGAGTTTGACATGTCTGGTGTAGAGCATAGGTAGGATGGTAGATTGAGATGAGGGAGGACATATTGTATAAGGAGGTACGGCACTGTGGGGAGCTTTGTGGGTGAGTGAGAGTTTGTCAGGGACTTGCTGTATAGGGGTTATGGTTGCACCACAAACAGAGATAGAATGTCAGGTGTCGATTGGTTAGCAGAGAGAGGAAATACATGAAAGAGAGAACAAATACATGAAATACCAATAGTACCCGGTAGTGTGGCAGTTCAAAGTGGGGTCGCGGACCGGCCCCTCCTCTGAGCACCCCTAGTGGCACCAGGATGTACATGTACATCTTGGGTCGGTGCTATCTATTCTGATCCCATTGGGCTTTGGCATAGTACCGACAAGACGTGGACGTATCCATGGATACCTTAACCTCTGCCCGCATAATGGATTTCACACTGATCGGGTTAGCTTTGTGACAGATACACTTTAAATTCACTAATTAGAGCATTGTCCTTTGACTGGAGAACCTCTTTCCCATTGCAACAAAACTGCAACAACAGTAATGTTACATAAGATGTGTTGGTTAATTTAGTTTCTTTACCCACAGAGAAAGGTCAAAGATGTTACAACTGCCAGTAATAGTCTGCATGCAGACAGTGTTGTTTTCTTCTAACATAAGTTCGAGCATTATATCTGCACATCATAATTCAGCACAGCTCTTTATGTTTTATTTCTGTTCCTTTGAGTGATATATTATTACTGTTACATCATCAGATCTTTTTATCTACTGAAAAAAACTACTTTTCTTTTACATACTGCTTATACTGGTAATATAAAAGCTAAGTGTAGAATGAACTAACTGGCCAAAAGTTTGGGTGTTAGGAATGTGACTTTGCGCTCCTCAGTCCGTGCCTGTCTGTGTTTGCACTGAATGAACTGTGTATTACTTTCCAGCCACACCTGCCTTGCCCGTCAGACTTCTGGCAGTGCAGGGGTTACTGCACTGCTAGATCTGTTCAGCTGAGCTTGGTGCTGGGGTCAGGGCTGGTCCAATCAGCTGCTGGACCTAGTCTCTGATCCAGGATAAAAAGCAGTCAGCTCCTCATTTCCCTGCTGGCTATTAGTTGTTTCTAGTCCCAGCTCCCCTGCTCCTTTCCCAGCGTTCCCTGTCCTAATCCCCTTGCTATTGCTCTACCCGTATTCTGACCTCTTGCCTGACATTTGACTATCCGCTCTCCTTCTGATTTTGTACTGCGTTGTCTGTTTGGTTTTGACCCTGCTAGTTGACTATCCTCTATTGTGTTTCGTTTGTCTGTCTACGTTTTGTGTATTCACCTACGCAGTGTAGGGACCGACTCCTTGGTTGTCCGCGACCGTTTAGGGTCGACTGAGGCAAGTAGGCAGGTGACAGTGGGTGGGTTCAGATCTAGGGCCCACTGTCTGTTGTTTTGTCTACTCCTGCCATTCGTGACATTGGGTTTACAGCTTTTGACTGTATCCATGTTTTCCAGGCAGTCCTCAGGCTGCATCCACCTTCTCCAGGCAGCGGGATTTAAATACATTTGCAGATGACACTAAACTGGGAAAAGTAATAAACACAGAGGAGGATAATATAATATTACAGAGGGATTTAGAAAAGCTGGAGGCTTGGGCAGAGAAATGTCAAGTGATGTTTAATGTGGATAAATGTAAAGTTATGCATTTGAGCCATAGAAATAAAATACAATTATGTGCTAAATAAAAAAAACACTAGGCAAAACTGGTTTCAAAATGGACTTAAGGGGTATTGAGGGGTATAGAGCAATTACTGCCCAAGCAGGCCCATAAAGGCCTTGTGTAATAGGCCCAGCGATCGCTAGAGTAATGAGCAAATGCTCACTCATCGACTGACTACATGGCTTTAACCTGCAAAAAATACATTATTCGTTGGCCGCACAATTGATGTTTGTCCAGCAAATGATACCAGTAAAGGCCTGCAAGAATGATCCATGCCCTGCTCACTCAATAACTTGTGTAATAGGTTTGTTAAATGGGGAAAAAGAGAGATCATGTTTTGCAGGGGTCAGGCTGTGTAACACAGTCCTAAGAAAATGATGTTTATCTGTCACTAAAACCTGTAAAGTGTAAATGCTAGAGTAAAGGAACAGTAGTAGTTTGCTATTGTGACACCTGCACATGCATAAATCTCTGATCACCAATACCACAACAGGGCAAGGGATAATTCAGAGGAATTGCAGGAGAATCAGAGCAATATATATGGAAATGCATATACGTGTGGGGAGAATTACATGAAACAGAAGCCTGAGTTTGACAAAGTATATAGATATTGGAGAAGATTCTTAGAGATATAATTGCATATATCCACACTAGTCATATTCTTAAGGTTTAAATAAAAAAAAAAGCCTACTTTAAGTATTTATAATTGCACCAGACGGTAGTTTTAGGCTATGTTCCCACAACATCTTTTTTGCCCATTTTACGGCTGCCTTTTTGGACAGCTGTCATTTTAGTGCCAAAATACAAACGCATTATGCATATTATGGCCGTAATTTGCATAATACATCTGTATTTCAGCACCAAATGACAGACATCAAAAAAGGCAGTTGTAAAATTGACAAAAAAGATGTTATGGGAACAAAGACAAAACTGTTCTGCTAAAATACATAGTAAGAGCAGCATTATATGGTATATAAAATATTTGTAGTACAATTTGTACCAGTACAAATTTATAAAGTAATGTGTACTGCATTCAAACTGAGTATTAGTAATTGGAATTTCCCATATAAAAATCCTGCCCCGGAGTTCTTGATATTTATGTGTGATCTAAATTGGAGACCGTGCCCTGGGACTTGCTCACAAAACAATTCTTTTTAAGTTGCTTGCTGAGGTTAGGACAAAGCAGATCCTTCCTGGCAAGAAAAGACACAGTTTGGCTGTTTGTTATTGAGTCTGGAGCCAGACAAGGAGTAATTAGATAAAAACCACAGACGTTTAGCGGGCACATAGCCCAAAATATCATACAGAATACACACTGCCTAGCGATAAGGAGGATATGTTCATGGTGAGGGGGCAGGAACCAAAGTATCTCATGGATGATCTCAGTGATGGAGAGAGAGATGGAGAAAGCTGTACAACAACAAATACCACAAAATGGTCACATAATCAGCGGAGCAGTGAAAAGTATTAATAGCTGTAGAATAAGACAAGTTAGATTTCACAATTACACTATAGTATGGATATAAAATCATACACTGACCTCATTTACGCGGCCATATACAAATATCACACAGATATGTTTTTTCTTTATAATCTATAGGAATTTTTTCTATTAGATCAGTGCTGATAGCGAGCAGTGGTGTGCTTTATTAGTCAGTTTTTACCCAATTATAACCACAAATTGAATCTGAGCAGAAATATCGATCAGTGTCTTTTTCGGCTTCATTGACTTTCATTGGAAAAACAACAGCCCAATACTGATGACAATAAACATGGTTTAAATTGAAATATAGAAGAAATATGGTCATGGAGATTGCAGCATTGACTGAGATTGACTCGGTAGCCTGGGTTCACGTTGCAACCCATTTTTTTAATCGGTTTTTGCAAAAAAAAAAAAAAAACTATAGAAAATCGATGCATCCATTGTGATCCATTTTCTATTGACTTTCATTATGAAAAACGGATCAAAATGCATCAGTTTTTTTAACGTACACAAATGCACACAAAAATTAGGGCGAATATGTTATAAAACACGGATGCTTTTTGATCCTTCTTCTACAATAAAAGTCAATGGAAACAATTGCACACAATTGGATCCGTTTTTTTCAAAAATGGATTGCAAAAACATAGTGTGAACTCAGCCTTATTCAACAAAAGCTTAGGTCAAAAATAATTGTGTGGCTTCATTCACATACAGTAGCAGTATTTTGGCCAGTATTCTACATCAGTATTTGTAAGCCAAAAAAAAACACAAGTTGTGTGGGGTCCGCACAATTTTATACACATTAAAAAAAAAAAAAAAAAAAAAGTAAGCCTGCTTGTGCTCCCTCAGTGTCCTTCTAGGCGTCTTTAGTATCCCCCATCAGCTTGTTTTGTGTATATTTACTTATCAAAGCACGTTTCTGTCCAATTTTGCTGTTGGAAACAAAGAAAAGTAACACTGGCACAAGAGCACTCTGTGCTAAGTAAATATTAGAGATGAGCAAACCTCGAGCATGCTCGAGTCGATCCGAACCCGAACGTTTGGCATTTGAGTAGCGGTGGCTGCTGAACCTTGATAAAGCCCTAAGGCTATGTGGAAATCATGGATATAGTCATTGGCTGTATCCATGTTTTCCAGACTACCTTAGAGCTTTATCCAAGTTCAGCAGCCCCAGCTAATCAAATACCGAACGTTCGGGTTCGGATCGACTCGAACCCGAACCCGGTTCGATCATCTCTAGTAAATATACATAAAACAAGGGCAGAGCAAAATTCCTATGGAAAGGACAACTCATGCTCTGGCAGACTCAACATGAGGGAATGAGCTGTCCCTATTGGACACTCAGCAGGGCCAACCCCAGGATTTTTGCGGACTCTTGGACAACAGAGCCTCAGCGGACCCCTCATCCATCCACTATCACTTGAGAAACCACTAACACACAAACTCGCACACACTGACACGCACACATTACTGACACATACACTACTGACTGACACATTGACTGACACACTATTGACACACATACACACATTACTAAATGACACACACATACAAACATTACTGACAGACACACACATTACTGATTGATTGACAAACACACATATTACTAAATGACACATACATTACTGACTGAAACACATGTACACACATTACTGACTGACACACGTGCGCACACATGCACACACACACACACACACACACACACACTACTTACAGCTCAGTCTTCTCCCTCTTCCGCTCTGTGGGGCTGCTTTCCACACTGAAGTATTTAGGACCTTCTGATCATGTGATTAGGTCCTTTATCCCTCTCTCTCTGCAGGACGCTGACATGTCCTGCACTTTCTTGGTTTTCTGAAGTTCAGCCTGCTCACCTTGCAGTACAGTGAGAAGGCTGAACTTCACAACACCAGGCTCCGAGTAAGGCCTGGTGTTGTGAAGTAAGCACTGTGCTTGTGCCGGCCCTGGGTAGAAGCAAACTACAGGTAATGCTTCCTGCTATAGAAATTCTATGGAAATAAAATAATCATTGCATTCTTTTTCTGAAGAGTATTGCAAAAAGTCTGTCTTTCTTCTGTTGACTTCCCCAGAATGACAACATAATCCTAATAAATATGTTTTAGACAATGCATAATCTATGAAAAATTTAGATTATTATATAATAAAATGAATAATTTGTGTACATATACTCGAAAGAACATTTCTACAATACAGCACTTCACTGAATAGTACCATTAGTGTTATTAGTTACTGTGAGGTGGCAAATGTTTCACATTTTCTTCGCTCAGACGAAGGTGTGCAGCTGCCATTTTGGCTCCTTTCATATTTTTGCAGGTTTAATTATGTTGAGTGGGAAGCATAAAAATTGCTTATTTACAATCAAGCAAACCTGTTAACTATTGCTAGTGCCTGTCTTCTTGAGAAGCTTAGCAACAACAGCTCTTTAAAGATCTAACTTTAGAATTACAATATAATGATTACATAGCAGATCAATACCACAGCCTAAAGATATTAAATAAAAGATAAACAATGAAATGTATTTTTCTATACAACTATGCTACAGAGGCATGCCACTTCTTTGAAACCTATTGAGCACCTGTTGGTCCAATATTCCTTTTCCATTGCAGTATGAACATGCTCTTCCACAGTGTTCCTGATCTTCACAGGAACTCTGACATTGGAAAGAAAGACAACCCTGATGCTGAAGAAAATCTTCACTTCCTGGTCCACTCTATCTCCACTCTGTCCTCCCTTCTGAAACCAAATTGACATGATCTTTGTCTGTTCTGTTGCCAGGCAAGCTGTAACAACTCATCTGTAACTCCAACCTCCACTGACATAACTTTAATCAGTGAGCACCTGGCCAAGGGGTAAGGAAACAACAAAACAGTGACAGCCTCCTGAGCAGTATAGGGGAAAGAAGGCACACTTGTTTCATCTCTCTCTTTCTAATCTATGCAGAAGCAAATTGAGCCAGCCATTGACAGATGGTACAAGATAAGGCGGGTACTTGGCAGCTGGTTTGGAGGTGCAATACATGTTAGGAAATGTAGTTTTCAGGCTGCCGTCATCTTGGATATAGACAGGCTTTTAGAAAAACGTGTAAGTTAGGAAACAGCGGCAGATAGAAAGATTGTGGGGGGGGAGGGGTGCTCAAAATACTCCGGGTGATTTGGTGAGTTGGTATGGGAGTATTTCATTTTTTAGCTCTTTGATAGAATACCCCTTTAACACCCCCCCAAAAAATATAAAACCCTGTTTTATTTTCAGTGAAACATGGTAGTACTAAGAAATAGGTCTCTCCTCTCTATGGTGCAAACCCAGCTTCCATAGTTAATTAGTTTGAGCAATATTCTGGGGCTTTTTCCTGACAACCCTTAATGAATCTGTCCCCGATATCTTCACAGCTAATAAAGGGAGCCTGTCAGCTTGGAAATGCTGGAGGATGCATCATATTATAGAGGAGGAGCAGCTGATTGATATATAGTTTTGCAAGAACATTGGTTACATTTATAATCTATTCATGTAAATCATTGTTTACTCTGGGCTTAAACATCCAGTAGGTGGTCCTAGTCAGTGATAAACAGTTTCTGTATTCAAACTTATATAGTAAAGACTGTCAATCACTGGTAAGAAGGAACTCCTCAGTCCAAAATAAGCAGAAATTTAAAAACTTTTACCACAAAATATATATTAGTCTGCTTGACTCTTGCTGCTCCATAACATGCCACTCCATTACAGTTTCTGCTCAGACAGTATGATCAATTTGACAGGTTCCTTTCAAACTGCATGCTTAGATCATGCACCATTTTCCTGCTAATAGCTTTCCTTAAAAGTGAAAAAATATTCAACCCTTTCCCGTATTATCTATTAGCTTAGAAAGGATAGGATGCTGCAAGGTAACTGTTAAGGCTAGGTTCACACTGATAGTCTTCTCTCCGCCACAGATCCATTGAGCTGTACTGTTTTTAAACCACACAAACGGAATCTGACGTATATGTCCAACACCCCATTCATTTCTATGTATTTTTATTGTGCTCTGTTTGTCATATTTGTGCTCCGTTTGCGTGTATTTCGTCAGGGTTCCGTTTTTGTGAATTATAGTCAATGAGGACGGATCTAAACAGAATGTATTTCTGTTTAGATCTGTTTGGAAGTTATCAGTTTTCATCAGTTTTGTCACTAAGCATGCGAAGAAGAAGTGAGAAACCAAAGAAATAAAATAAACTGATATGCAAACGGATGCTGACTGATGCAAACTGAACATTTTGCAATTAGTTTCCATCAGTCTGCTCATCAGTTTTTTGGTTATCCATTCAATTAATATGGACGGATCCATTAGCAAATAAGAAAAACGTTAGTGTGAACCCAGCCTAAGTTTATTTTACCCAGACATAAAGATGTTTTTGTGTGCTTTAGTCCACTAGCCCAGAAGACTGCATTTTACCATGTCTAAAAGCTGAATTTTCAAGGGAAATAAATGCATTAAACTGACACAGATCTGCAGGGATCCTCAACGTCTGTTCCCATCATCTTTGCAGATGGCAGTTTAGTGCAATTAAAAGAAAAAACTTTAAGAAAAATGTAATTAGCACATTTTTAGACAGATAATGAACAAATACTTTAACCTGTTCAGCAGCAAAACACCAGACTGAGACTGATTGCAGACAGGGATCTGTAAAAACAGGTCACAATTTAATAACTGGTATTCCTTTTCCTGACTAAAAAAGGTGAGCCTTATTGAGACACGGCAGACTCCAAGCAAAGGTAAATCAAGCGGGTCCTCCACCAACATTAAAGGGGTACCGGGGGGGGGGGTGTCTTAGTTTTGTATTACATGGTTGTTCATAGTTTTGCAGTTGCTCAGAACTACAGTTGCTAGAATGAATTGCTTTCCCTCAGCTGTTCATCACAGTCCTCCCATAATTCCTACTTTCCTCCCATAGCACAACTGTCAGTTCCCTGCCTAGAGCTATTGCTGAACATCTCATTTCACTGCAGACACAAAGAAGCATGTTAAAATCACACCTCATGCTCCCTAATATCCCAATAAACATGTATATTTATTTATAAATCACAGGGTGATGCTAAAGTGTAGTGTCCCAGTACGGGTGGTCCACTAAGTCTTAATACCACCTGGGTAAAGTATCTCTGTCTGGTATCGCACTAAGGGTACAAACACACACACTGTATATGCAGCAAATACGCAGCAAATACGCAGCAGATCTGCAGCAGATTTGATGGTGCAGATTTGATGCTGTGTTTAGTTATTTAGATCTAATCTGCTGCGTATTTGTTGCGTATTTGCTGCGTATTTGCTGCATATCGCAGCAGTAAATACGGTGTGTGTGTTTATACCCTTTGGCTATGTTCACACTGCGTACGAATCCGTCCGCAGGTCTTACGCTGCCGTACATGTGCGGCTGAAACTACGGGCGTGTGAAAAATCGACATGTGGCCGGATGCGTACGCACCGCGAACATACGCCTGTAGTACAGTTATGCTTCCCTAGCTTGTATCGAAGCGATCTGAGGCAGGTCATTTACTTGGAAATCTTCGCCCAGCCCCATAAACCACACAGAACCTTTTGGATCGAAAAATCAAGTTCAATTTGGCTGAAATAAGTACTTTGTACGGGACCGCATGGAAATCCATGGCCGTGAGTTTCAACATTTCCGTCCTCAAACAATGGTCTTGTTCTTTTTTCACGGCGCCGTATACGATCCGGCCGTAAGCTCATACGTAGTGTGCATTGTGCGGGCGTATATCGTTTACTTTCAAGCAAATGCGTCAACCTCAAAACTAATTGCGTATATTCGCAGTTCGCACTACGGACGGATTTTTACGCAGTGTGAAAATAGCCTTAGGGTGCGTTTACACAGAAAGATTTATCTGACAGATTTCGGAAGCCAAAGCCAGGAATGGATTTGAAAAGAAGATAGATCCCAGTCTTTCCTTTCTGATCTGATCCCTGTTTATAGTCCATTCCTGGTTTTGGCTTCAAAGATCTGTCAGATAAATCTCTCTGTGTAAATGCACCATAATGCTGGGTTTACACACAGCGATAATTCGCCCAATCGTACAATTAGCGATGTCTAAGTAACGATTTTTCTTATATAACGATCAGCGTTTAGATGGAACGATATATCGTACAGAAAATTTGTTTTCCGATCGTTTTACGATCGCTTAAGCCTATCTCGCACATAGGTAAAATCAGTAAACGACTGTTTACACGAAACGATCTGCGAATTTTTTGCGAAAGACGATTTAAGAACAAGTTAAAAGATCAAAATGAACAATTTCTTGCTCGTCGTTCGATCGTTCGCTGCGTTTACACGTGCGATTATCGTTCGAATTTGATCGTTATCGTGCGAATTCGCACGATAATCGTTCCGTGTAAACCCAGCATAAGGGAGTGAAGGTGTTGTTCGTGTTTTCCCCACTACATGTCTCACCCTTTTCTTTATATTGGCACAGCTGAAGGCAATGGGTTGACTTTGTTTTGTGTACTGTTTAACCAATCACTGGTGCAGGTGCCTCACACAGCTCTCAGCCAACTACACTTTTTCCCTCTATCTTCTCCATACAGCCCCACCAATAGGAGCTAGACCAGGCCAGCCCTATATAGGGGTAGTTAGTTCCTGGTGGGAGGACTTTAGTTGGTTAGTGGTTGGGGGAGACAAACCAGGGAGAAAAAATTCCTGCTGCAGTGAAGCAGGGACTTGCCCTGGCCAGAGCCCTTGTTAGGGACAAGAGACTAAGAGAAAGGGCCCTATTCCACTGGACGATTATCGTTCAGATTATCGTTAAATCATTCCAATGTAAACGATAATCGTTCGGTTAAAATGCAGTTAACGATTAATGACCGAACGAAAAATCGTTGATTGCTATATAAGACCTGGACCTATTTTTATCGTTGCTCGTTCAGAAAAAGTTTGCAAATCGTTCGCATTGAAATAGACGTCGTTCAGTCGTTCGCAGTAGATACGAACGCAATAGTGAAGAAATAGCGAAGAAAAAACTATAGCAAATACGATCATAAGTAACGATTATCATTCCATGGAAATGAGTGAACGTTTTCAGGTCTTTCGCAATAGCGGTCATTTGAGATCGTTAATCGTTAACGATTATGCGAACGATAATCGTCCAGTGGAATAGGGCCCAAAGAGTTTCTTTGGGGGTAACTGTCCCCTAGAGTACACCTTGTGCACCACAGCAAGTAACTGATCACCAGTAAGACAAAGAGCAAGCAAGCTGAAGTATCTCACAGACTCTTGAACAGCTATCCTGGGAGGTCTTGGGAAGTCTGCTACACCCAACTGTAAAGGCCTGGGGCTCATATGACCCAACCTGGCTCTCTCTGAACTGGTTGGGCAGAATGCGTTCAGATACCTTGTTATCTAAATGTGAGTACAAATATTCTTCTCCTACACTTTCTTCTACACTAATCCCCGCAGAGTACAGCACTGCACTAGACAAGGCCCCCAAGATGGCCCCTTCATCTGCACTGAACAATCTGTACTTCCTTCACTACTCTTCACCTCTGTCACATGTACCTGCTAAGGCTGGGTTCACGTAGCATACGTTTAACAGATCCGTTTTTTTAACGGACAAAAAAAATAGTGTCAGCAACGTTTTTGTGTCCGTCAAATAAACGTCACCTTTGGTGAAGTGCTGGACTTGCACCTACACCTTGTGCTACCCCTTTCATGTGCCAGTGCTTGTATGTCCAGGTGTGGGTATCACCACTCCTTGCCACTGTGTCAAGTGAACCAAAAAACACCAAGCCAACACCACCACACAGCACTGAGGACCATGGCAGAAGTTGGCAGAAGGGGCTGTGGGACTAGAGCTGAGTGAGAAATTCCAGTCATCCATCTGTGACAATGTACGATGATGCAGACAGGGAGGAGCCGGGGAGCTATAGAAAGTAATCAATTTGTAGTTCTTCTGTTTTTTCTGTAACATTCAGAAACGAAATGTCAGTTTAAGCTACTAAAACAACATAAAAAACAAACAAAAAAGTTTGAAGGCTGCAATTCATATAGCAGTGGGCTACAAAAAAGCAAATGTTTTGTCATAGGGATATTTATGAATACATTAACAACTGGGTGTTACCACTTCCTAGTGATAGGGTAATGTCCCTACAAAGTCTGGTACTATCAGCACTGATAGAACTGTGTCTGACTATGTGGGAACACAACTCTTACTGGTAACACAGTTGTCAATTTTTTCAAAAATTTCTTAGAGAAATAACCAAGGAACAGCATAATACAGGAAGTATTTACTAAAATAGGTCAGGAGTGGTGATATGTCCTGTTTGAATAACCTAGAACACATAATGCAGAGCTTCTTTATTTATTTATTTTCTTAGATAAGGGAACCTAGATTGTACACCATTAGGCTATGTTTACCATCTATTTTTGGCCATTTGTCAGCCCTATCTAAAAAGATGGCCGTAATTTTAATGCCCAATACCTGTGGTTATTTTATAAAGCTAGACATTATTTCATTAATTATGGACGTTATTTTTAAATAATGATCGTCATTTGGCCTCAAAGTGACAACCTTCCTAAATGACACCCAAAAAGGTGTGGGAATATAGCCTTATCTTCTTCTATTGATATATTTACAAAGACATATTTACAGTATATCTATTTTTAAATTAAAGGCTGCTCATGCGCCCAATAATCGACCCGTGTAAAAGTGACAGTGATAAGTTGAGGACGAAAAAAACGTCCAATCCTCAGCTGATCTGGTCTTTTCTGCGTGCTTTAAAATTTATCATTGGCCGCACATCTCCCTGTGTAAACAGGGGATGTAGGCTGATAACGACAGCAACTGTATCCAGGCTGTCAGTTTCCAGATGACACAGCAGTGCATACTTACCTAGCGTGCTGCTGTCATCCAGCATCCTGTTCTCTGGCTCTCCAATCCAGCCAATGTTTTTCTTCAGACTTCAACTTCAGACTACTGCAGGTCGATTGACAGCCAGAGGAGACGGGGCCTGAAAACACAGCGGCTAGACAGGAAAGCCAGATAGGAGGATGCCCGATCACAGCAGCAGCGCACTAGGTTAAGTATGTACTACTGTGTGATCTGAAAACTGACAGCACAGCTATATGTATGGATACAAGGATTGTTCATGCACCCAGGTTGCTCGATTTGTTGTGCTATATAAAGGCACTGCAAACAAGCACCAATCTCACTTGTTTTGGAAATGCTTTACAGCACCTATATGGGCTATAGGGAATTGGAAATTCACAGAGTATTGTTGAGTATTGTTATCCACTTCAGTCTCTTGCCCTTGTAACTGTTTAATTAAAGACTGTTCCTGAAATTCAGCAGTAGTTGACCAATATTTTAACAGGATACTCAAGACATGTCAATCGAGTCCTGAGAAGAAAGGAGTTTGAAGGTCCATATAACCAATATAAATTGTTTGCTCACTAATACATATGCTGACAAGTAAAGTTTGAAGACAAAATACTTGGCATTTTAAAGCCAATGTACCAAGTCATTTACTAATTTATTATTTTTTTTATGCTACCAGGTTGGCCTAGTTCCAACAATTGGCGTGGGTTTCTTCATGCACATTTTGGACTGCTCTATGCACTGCACTTGATAGTGATCAATACACATACTGTGAATGTGTCAGGACAGGGGGGGCAGGGACAAGACACGACAGTGAGCCCTGAAGCTGAACCCACCAACTGTCCCTACCTACTTGCCTCAATCGGCCCTAGGCGGCCGTGGACAACCACAAAGACCTGTGCTGGACACATGCACACAAAAACAAAACAGGCCCAGTTCACACCATGTTACTGCACAATCCTGACAGTATCCCCCCTCTTACAAGGGGCCTCAGGACCCTTATCCAATGGACCAGGCTTGGAAGGATTACATGCATGAAATCGCTGAACCAGGCGTGGAGCATGCATATACTTTGCAGAAACCCCCATACGTTCCTCTAGAATGAAGCCCTTCCAGTGGACCAGATACTGTAAGGAACCCTGTACCCAACGAGAATTAAGAATCTTCTCCACCTCATACTCCAACTCACCCTGGACGACCAGTGGAGCAGGAGGAGTTGATGGAGATATCGGTGTGACGTACCTTTTCAAGAGTGCCTTGTGGAATACATTATGAATCCGGAGTGACACAGGCAGTTTCAATTTAAAAGTAACAGAATTAATAATCTCCACAATGGTTTATAGACCAATATATTTGGGTTCCAGTTTGCCGGATTGCACCCTTAACCTTGGATTCCTAGTAGAAAGCCAGACCTTTTCACCTAACACATACTGATGGCCAGGTATGAGTCTTTTATTAGAATGTTTTTGGTATAACTCTTGGGCTTTAACCAAGCTCTGATGTGGACAGTTTCGAGAATATGGCTTTTGCTGAGGGGTTCACTGATTTGGCAAAGTGAGAAGCGGAATACCTAGGGTTAAACCCATAATTACAAAAAAAGGTGACATTTTAATTAAACGTTGCTCCTGGTTGTTTAAGGCAAACTCCGCTAGAGAAATAAAGTCTCTCCATTTGTCTTGGGAATCAGCCACAAAACATTTCAGAAATTGTTCTAGAGACTGGTTGACTTTCTCTGTCCATTCATCTGTGGGTGGAAATGTGCGTCCAAGGTCTCGTAGGGGACGTAGGGGGCAGAGGACATAAGAGACCCTCAGGTAGCCTACGGGGAGCCTTGGACCGAGCACAGGCCTCACAAGCGTCAAGAAAGGACTTGACATCTCTAGCCCAGAAAGGCCACCAGTAATGGCGCTAGAGCAAATACTTGGTTCCTGTCACCCCCGGGTGACCAGCCAACACCGAACTGTGAATCTCCTCCAAGACCCGGAGGTGAAGATTCGGGGGTACAAACAACAGAGAATCCGGAGTATTCCGGGGTGCCAGGGACTGAGACTCCGTAATTAGAGTAACCAGGTCCGGTTGTAAGACGGCCACAACTACACTGGGGTTCAGAATAGTATCGGGCTGGTCCCTGGGAGTGTTCTCGATGCCAAAACTGCGAGACAAGGAGTCAGCCTTGACATCTCTGGAACCAGGCCGATAGGTGATCTCGCAGTTAAACCAAGTAAAAAACAAAGACCACCTGGTGTGAGACATTTAGCTTTGTCTACCACCTTATGTTTTGCACCCTCTAGGAAGTATCTCCATTTGTCAAAGGCCATCTTTATAGCTAGTAACACTCTGTTCCGAATATCGTAGTTACATTCAGCTTTAGAATACGTCTTAGACAAGAATGTAATGAGTCGGAGGTTGGAAAGAGTGGCTGACCCTTGAAACAGGACCGCTCCTACCCCCACCTCGGATGCGTCCACCTCCACAATAAAAGGACACTCAAAATCCGGCTGTGCCAGCACTGGAGCTTCTAAAAAACATCGCCTTAGTTTGTTGAATGCCATGATAGCGTCTGGGGTCCAGTTTACCAGATCCGCCCCCTTCTTAGTTAAATCAATGAGAGGCTTGGCTATGAGCAAGAACCCCTTAATGAATTTCCTGTAATAATTGGCGAAACCCCCAGAACCTCTGCAGAGCCTTGAGGCTATTGGGTCACTCCCAGTTTTTAATGGCTATGACCTGAAGAGGGTCTATACCAAACAAGTTCGAAGTTATTTTATACCCCTGAAATGAGACTTCCTGTATACCAAACTGGCATTTCGACAACTAAGCAACTTGGGGGTGGGGGGCAACCCCTCCACTGAATTCTGACACATCTGCATAGTCAGCTAAGAACTCTGGAATTTCCCTCTCCCCAGAGGAACATTCCGCAAGAGACACAACAATACAATGGGAAGTACACTTAGGCCCCCACCAAACAAGTTCCCTGCTGGACCAATCAAACACGGGGTTATGGGCTTCCAGCCAGGGTAACCCCAGGATCACATCGGAAGACAAATTATGCATGAGAAGAAAATCAAGGGTCTCAACATGAACAGACCCCACCTTAACTTCAAGGCAGGGGGTAATGCATCGTACGTCCCACTGGGCAAAGGGGGCAGAGTCTGCTCCGGTGACATTTACTGGACAGCTGAGCAGCAGGGGACATACCTCTAAACCAGACCAGAATATGGGGTTAATTAAATTTGCAGAAGACCCAGAATCGACCTGGGCATACCCAGAAATACATTTATGGCCCAACACCAGGGAAATAGGTAACCCCCTCAATGGTCTCTCAGGCGCCTGGAGCTTTCTGGTGGTGATTCTGGTCTGGAAGGACATCCTCTTACCCGGTGCCTAGCTTTGCCACAATATAGACAGAGGTTTTTCTGCAGACGGTGTGCCCGTCTGGCCTTGTTGTCTGTGGCATCCACTTGCAAGGGTTCCTCCAGAGGGGGTGAAACAGGAGGGGAAGGTTTAGGGAAGGAGGTCAAAGACAAGGAGGTTCTAGTATGGTCTGGGGTACTCCTCTCCTGCTGTCGGTCCCCCCAACCGTCGGTCCACCCAGATGGCCAAGGTCATGCTTTCCTTGGGGGTGTCCAGACTCGGATAAGCCACTAAAAGGTCTTATAGCTGGTCACTCAGCCCAGCCTGGAATTGGAACCAGAGGACGGAGGTGTTCCAAGTGGAAGGGCCGCTCCACTGCCTGAACTCTGAGCAGTAGTCCTCAACCAGACGTTTACCCTGCTGTAACATGGTTACTTGTTGCTCAGCATTGGCTGAAGTGTCCGGGTCATCATACAGCAGACCCAATGCAGAGAAAAACCTGTCGACTGTCTGCAAGTCGGCGAGTCAGGTGGCAGGGAGAATGCCCATTCCTGAAGAGGCCCCTGGAGAAGGGAGCTAATTATTCCCACTCTCTGAGCCTCATGTCCAGAGGAGCAAGGACGCAGCTGGAAAAAAGTTTACAACCCTCCCGGAAGGTGTGGAAGCTTCTCCTGTCCCCCTTAAATTTCTCTGGAAGCTGGACTGGAGGCTCAGGAGGTACCGGGGAGGTCATGGTAAACTGTCGGCGGGGGGGGGGGGGGGGGGCGACTCCTGCTCTTGGACCCTTTCAGCCAGCTTCTGCATCATGGTGTTGAGCTGCTCCATGTGGTCCACTATGGTGGTCATAGGGTTCATGTTGCCTGTGAGGCAAAACCCAACAACATGTCCTGGCTATTCTGTCAGGACAGGGTAGGCAGGGACAAGACACGACAGTGAGCCCTGAAGCTGAACCCATCAACTGTCCCTACCTACTTGCCTCAATCGGCCCGAGGCCGTCGTGGACAACTAAGAAAACGCTCCCTGCTCTGCCTTTTATTATGCTTTGACACATAAGGGTATATTCCTACATTCACGTTTTTAGACGCAATTTTTGTCAGGAGTGAATTAAAAAAAAATAAGTCTCAGACTTTTTTTTTAAACATGTCTTCTATTCATGATTCATTCCTAGCGTTGGCTTAAAAAACTGCATCAAAAAACCTAAATGTACAAACATACCCTATGGCTGTAGCCTGGGAAAACCCTCCTATTAAAACTAATGATGCTTGGCTTTATTATTTGGAAGCCTTCCTAGCAGCCATACGCCAAGTATTTGATGATTCTAACCATTCTGCAATGGCAGAAACAACATTAGTGGCTCTACAACAGGACAGGCACTCGTTGCCGAATGAGTTAACAAGTGTTGCTACAGATTTTAATAGGTTTGTATACCATTTTATTTGAATAGACAAAATGTGAGTGCATAGACTACAAAAATGGGGCTCTACCGGGGCCTATATTAGCAACTATTACTTATCTGTTCTAGGACCTACTCCTATAGCAAATGTGAAGTTAAAGATTCTTAAACATTCTATATATTCTCATGATGGTGGTGGTAGCAGATCTTTCTTATGAAGGATTATTTTCTTCTATTAAAAATGTTTAATGAATCCAGATCTGGTAAAAAAAAAGAAAATAGGGTCTGTGAAAAATGTTATGTGTATTTGTAGATTGGTTGCCTGGAAACAAACTGGAGACATAATTTTCAGCCTTGCCCCTTTTATAATTAGGCACCTTCCTTTTCATTTGCAGATATGCAAATATGGATGACATATGGATGTTATATAGATGCATTGCAGATGTTTTTTACAGCTTGTGGACAAAGGATCCTGTGATTTTCCGGGCCACAAAAAAAGGATATGTGTATGAGGCCTAAGACATTTAATCCTCAAAGTAATCAAAACAAACCCCAAAATGCAAAATTACATGTGCAAACCATAATATTTAAAATCAATTTTTTTTTATACACTTTGAACTGAACTCCTAGGGCAGGAAAGCACAGGGATACATGCATGCAATAAGCTCTAAACAGTTTCAGTAATGAAACATTATCTCACATTTTAGATTCCAGCTGGCACTCTGGTGTACAAATATCCAGTAAGCCTCTGTATTTAATAAAAATCCTTTTTAGATCATCACCGCTTGAGTTTTATTTTTAATGGCATAAACTTAAAAGGTGCTAGTAGCCCCTGCATGAGCAGTAATGAAATGCCTTTTTGCATTAGATATGTTGGGGATGCCTGGATTATATGTATGCTATAAATTTCAGTTCAGATACAAATTTTGTTATGGCTTATTGCCTGGATTACCAATATTACCCAAATGTTTCAAAATGAATTCCTTCATATAAATATTTGATAATTTGATAATAATACAGAAAAAAATGGGGAAAAAAACCCTTGCTCTTGAAAGTCCTGAGATTTGAATTCATTTTGGGATTCATCAATCAATATACATAATCTCTGCTCCATCGATTTCCTATGGCCATCGGACTCATCTTAGCTTATCTGCATATTGAGCGTGCAGATGAATCGGCAGCCATATCTCTGTGGCGGGACAGAGACCGGGTTGGGAAGCATAGGAGCCGGTATGTATGCCGGGCCCTGTCCGGGGGTCGGGTGAGTTCAGCTGACAGGTTTTCTTTAAAATAAACTGCTAAAAAAAAAGGGAACACTTAAATAACCCATCCTAGAACTGAATGAATGAAATACTTTGTTCTATACAAAGTTGAATGTGCTGACACAAATCATCAATGGAAATTTGCAATGCAAATTTATTAACCAATGGAGGCTTGGATTTGGAGTCACACATGAAATTAAAGTGGAAAAACACACTACAGGCTTATCCAACTTTGTTGTTATGTCCTTAAAACAGGTCAAAATGAGGCTCAGTATTGTGTGTGGCCTTTACGTGCCTATATAACCTCCCTACAACGCCTGGGCATGCTCCTGATGAGGTGACTGATGGTCTCCTGAGGGATATCCTCTAAGACCTAGACTATCTGTGGTTGATAAAGCGAGATATGATGTCCCAGATGTGCTCAGGTCTGGGGAACGGGCAGGCCAGTCAATAGATACAATTCCTTCATCTTCTAGGAAATGCTGGCACACTCCAGCCACATGAGGTCTAGCATTGTCCTGCATTAGGAGGAACCCAGGGCCAACCGCATCAGCATATGGTCTCACAAGGTGTCTAAGGATCTCATCTTAGTACCTAATGGCAGTCAGGCTACCTCTGGTGAGCACATGGAGGGCTATGCGGTCCTCCAAAGTAATGCCACCCCACACCATTACTGACCCACTGCCAAACTGGTCATGCAGGAGAATGTTGCAGGTAGCAGATCGCTCTCCACGGCGTCTCCAGACTCTGTCACGTCTGTCACATGTGCTCAGTGTGAACTTGCTTTCATCTGTGAAGAGCACAGGGCACCAATGTTGAATCTGCAAATCTTGGTGTTCTGTGGTAAATGTAAATCACCCTGTACGGTGTTAGGCTGCGTTCACACTACGTATATTTCAGTCAGTATATTTCAGTCTGTATTGCAACCAAAACCAGGAGTGAATTAAAAACACAGAAAGGATCTGTTCACACAATGTTGAAATTGAGTGGATGGCCGCCATATAACAGTAAATAACTGCCATTATTTCAATACAACAGCCGTTGTTTTAAAATAACAGCAAATATTTGCCATTAAATGGCGGCCATCCACTCAATTTCAACATTGTGTGAACAGAGCCTGTCTGTGTTTTTAATCCACTCCTGGTTTTGGTTGCAATACTGACTGAAATATACTGCCTGAAATATACATATACTGACTGAAATATACGTAGTGTGAATGCAGCCTTAGGCTGTAGGTACAAAACCAACTTGTGGAAGTTGGGCACTCATTCCACCCTATTGGAGTCAGTTTCTGACAGTTTGAGCAGACACTTAGATATTAGTGGATGCTGGAGGTCATTTTACAGGGCTCTGGCAGTGCTCCTCCTGTTCCTCCTTACACAAAGAAGGAGGAAGCGGTCCTGCTGCTGGGTTGTTGCCCTCCTACAGCCCCCTCCATGTGTCCTGGTGTACTAGCCTGTCTCCTGGTATCTGCTCCATGCTCTGGACAGTGTGCTGACACACAGCTAACCTTTGTGCCATGGGTCGTATTGATGTGCCATCCTGGATGAGCTGCACTACCTGAGCCCCTTCTGTGGGTTGTAGACACCGCCTTATGTTACCTCTCTGGGTGAGAGCAATGACATAATGCTAAAGTGATGAAAAAAACAGCCAAAAAGGAGGAAAACAGAGAAATGGTCTGTGGTCCCTACCTGCAGAATCTCTCCTTTATAGGGGTTGTTCTGCTATTTGCCTATCATGGCTACCTGTTGTCTGTTCCATTTGCACAAAAGCAGGAGAAATTGATTCACCATCAGTGTTGCTTCATAACAGGTCATAGTGGTTTCATAAAGGTGCGATTGACTTGGAGTTATATTGTGTTGTTTTGAGGTTCCCTTCATTTTTTGTTATCAGCCGTGCATCGTTTTGTGTAAACAGGAGATGTGCAGCCATTTTCAGGCATATATAAGTTACATATAAGTAACGCTCATAGCCTTTACTAATATGCCTGGAAACAATACAGGGAAGCATATAGGAACATATTTATCCCTGTAACAGCGTTTTTCTCATGACTGGTTCCCTTTAAGGGGAATATCCAGGCTTAGAAAAACATGGCTGCAGGGGTGATGCTGTTTTTGCAAGAAAGTAACTGTGTTTTTTCTAAACTTGGATAACCCTGTTTAAATTTGCAGGGTTGTGTCTCCTATCAAAAGAAAGCAAAAGCAAAGTCCTCTTCTACTACAACACTAAATCCTGCCTAAATCCTGTTTTTGGTCTCTTTTCTGCCTACATAACCTTCTTAAACATGGATAAGCACTTCCAGAAGACCTGGCTATAAATATTCAAGGGGAGTGTTTGTTGCTCCATTTCGGAAATCCCTGATCTTAAGAGTTCCTTGACAATAGGCTGATCACAAAGTGGCCACCATGATGGAACCTCTGGCGATCAGCCGTAATCTGTACGAAAACCTAGTGATTAGCATTCAGTTCCCTTGCTGTGCTACCATAGGGAAATTAAGCATTACACAGTGCCTATTAAAATCAATGAGCTGTCTTTGTAATGTAGGACAGGAGTGAGACAGCAGTTCTTTACTCTACCAATAGTAAAACTTCTTGAAGAGGGCCCCACTCCCCTCTATTAACACAGTATTCCAGAATAGTGTACTTGATTATTCTACTCTAAACAACATCTATAAAGCAATCAGGACATGTTTTTTTTTTAATCTATGACCACATACAGTACAATTGATCAGGAAAGGAGGTGAGTAGTTTTTTTTTTTTTTTCTTAATGCACAGAGAGGCAGGTAACAAAGTATTATATTTGCCCAGATATCCCCTTCAAGTTATAAATGATCTTTTACATTCATTGTTACATCATTCCACAGATTAAAAAGATAAAATAAACAATAATAAAGATATTTGAAAATAAATCAAGATTAAAGCTCAACAATACTAGTTTCTACAAGGCAATGTTTAAGAAGGTGTATTTTCCCCCTAGAAACATGCTCTAAAAATAAAGTGCAAACTCAGAAATAACACCACCACCACCACCACACTAGCTTCAAATGTTAAAATCTCCACTTCTCCATCTTCATGCTTTAGGTATGCTAATAGTGAGCAATGCAAAATAACTCAATGATACATCTATCACTTAGACAGCTCATGAATAATAAATGTTGATGCAAGGATATGGAAATGCAGGGAACACTGATTAACTTCCCATTAAAAAGCAGCGAGTGTAAGGCGAGGAAGAAATTAGTATGTGCATTCTTGGGTGGGAGAGATTAGTTGTAATAATGACATGTGAAATAACTCTTTATTTCTCTAAAAAACAAGTATCTTTGTTCTAGTATAAGGAGAGAAAGAACTTGTCAGCAATTATCATGAACAATTATCACTATATTAGTAAATTAATCAATTTATTTTTTACTTTTATGATTTTTATCACTGATATAATGCACTTCATGACTATGTTTCCACAATGTCATTTTACTTTTTTTTTTTCCATAATAACTGTTATTAATAATAATCATGAGTCATGATCATTATTAACGGCCACAATTAAAAAAAATGGTCAATTTGTAACCTGAAAAAGACATTGTGGGAGCATAACCCAATACTGTTGTATAGTATAATATGCAATGCATTATTTACTGTCTTGGGCAGAGCCCAAAAGACATACGTACATGGCAGACCTCAAAGCTTCCGACTGCCAAAATGGCACAAGAGCATCCCTGGATCACACTGAGGGGGATGATGAGGTATTAAGGGATTACCCTTCCTCAACCACCTAGATGCTGTGGTTGCTATTAGCTGTGGTATCTAAAAGGTTAAATGGTAGAAATGGAGCTTTTTGCATCAAGAGCCATTTCACTGATGATTATAGTACAGTATGGGGTTAATATTTGGATGTGTTTAGAAATAAACCAGTAATAAAAGATGTATACAAATGTATTCTTATCATTAACATTTAGGCTATGTTTCCTCAATGTCTTTTTAGGGTGCGTTCACACGTACACGATCTGCAGCAGATTTGAAGTTGTAGATTTAAGGCAAATCAAATTTGGTCCATAAAATTTGCTGCAGATCTGCTGTGGATCCTGTACGTGTGAACACTGTGTCTTCATTTTTTCTTCGCTTTCTGGTTTGGGCTTTCCAATGATGCACTTTGTCTCCTTTGTCTAACTGACTCTGTAGAAATGTTAGATGGCTTACAGCTTGTTCATCCAATCAGAGCTGAGCAACCTGAGTCATCTGACAAAGGGAGGCTGCCCAATAGGGCTTAGACCCGGCTCCCTCTTGATGATGTCACAAAATGGCTGCCACAGCCTGGGGTCAACAGGTAAGAATGGTAAGAATGAGTTTACTTCACTTCCTGGTGGCGGATTGAGGGGGAAAAGATAGGGAAGGGGGGCAGATAGTTGATTGAAGCATATTACAAAGTTATATAACTTTGTAATGCGTTTCAATTACTGGGAAAAAGCTTTTCACCGGAGTTATGCTTTAAGGCAAAATAACGCATGTTTTCTAAAAAAAAAAGGGAGTTATTTCATAATGGTCATGATCATTATTAACGGCTCCCATTATCAAACATAATTTCACCTAAAAAAAGATGTTGTGGGAACATAGTCTAAGCCTGCTAGTTTTTTTTATAAGGGTGTCCCACAAAAAAAGAAGGCCAGTATATGCAGGAAAGAAGAAATTTGAAAATCCACCACAGAAATAATCTTTCTCATTTGGAAGGGGAAGACTTCTTATGAAAACCTGCATGCTCTATTTTTACAATGCCCCAGTTTTTATAAATATCCCCAGTACTGTTCTAGGCGATACAGTATTAACTGTGTCAATCATCTCAGTATCAAGCTGATGCTTTGTGTGATATTTCTGTGTATTGAATTGGCAATTTCAGAAGACAGGAAGCACCTATTGCTTACCGGTAATTGTAGTCATTTACTGATTGAGTTAAATTGCACAAAGGTACAGCTATGTTAGTTTAGGCCAAGATCCTCGAAACCCAGAGAATAGAGCAAAATAACAAAAAAGTTAAATACCATACATTACTGATTTTTATTGCTCTATGTTCGCACCCCTAACTCAACCAATAGAAGTAAATGAAGAAGCAATATCTCCCAACATCTATGATTATTGCACAAATCTGTAGCATTAGTCCAAAATGTAATACTGAACTGTATTAGGCTATGTTCACACTATTTATAACACTGTTCGTTGCATAGCAAGAGACAGTGTTATACTGCCGAATGCCGGTGGCCATTGACTGTGCCTGAAATTCAATTTACCATTGACTACAATGTAAACTACAGCCGCCGCCTGTACTTTCCTTGCGTGAACGGCTATTGTGTGAACAGCTTCCGGAAATAATAGGCATGTTCATTATTTTAATGCCTGCTAAAGAATGGATGTCGGTACACAGCGCGTAGCACTGCATTGAATTCAATGCAATCCAGCGCTGCAGAAAAGAATGGACACAGATTTCATTGCAATCAGTGTCCGTTCTTTTGTAACAAATAACATTTTTATTTAGGTACAGTAATTGTAGCTCACCAACATATGAGTTGACTACAGGATACTAGATCAATTACTGCAATCAGCTAATGACCTCAGCTTTAAGTGAAGACACCTTTTGGGACCTTTTACATGAAATGATCTTTGGCGGGGTCAGCACTCATTTGCAGTACCTTTACAAGGCATGATAAATTGCGCAGGTGGGACGCATGACCGATTGGTGCATTTTTGATGCTGTCATTAACATTCATTGTTATGGGCCACATGTCTCCTGTTTACACACAAAATATATGATGAGCCGATGAGCCGGCGCTTTCCCGCATATCAGTGATCGCTGTCACTTTTACATGGGACGATTAATGGCTGAATAAACGTTTCTAGGAATGCTCCTTGCCAATAATCATCTCCTGTAAAAGGGCCCTTACATAGCACAGCACAATGCTAGCTGCTAAAAGTTGGACATGGAGTAATAATCTGCCAAATCAGGTCAACTGGCGGCTGCACATCATTGCCTGGCGAGGTAAAGTATTTACTTTATTATTTACTATATTCAACAAGGGCTGCTCTTGCTTCATGATCATCGAGACATCTAATAGGCTTGGTAAGCGATCTAGCAGACCAAATGAAGGCTAGGTAAAGCTAGAAAATGTCCAACAGCATCTGAAGGTAGCCGCAAACTCTTAAGAATGCAGTGCATTTCCAAGTACAAAAAGTGCAATGTTTTAACCATGACAGGTCATTTTCAAGCATACTGTACATCAAGAGTGTAATCACAGTGGTATATATACAGCATACCAAGTAATATGTACCAATGAGTATCAAAGTACCACTCCCAAGTGAAACCCAACAGTATGTGAGGGAAAGTAAAAAGAGTAAACATATCATAGAAACATAGAAACATAGAAGATTGTCGGCAGAAAAAGACCACTGGGTCCATCTAGTCCGCCCTTTTAGTATTTTCTTCCTTATTATCTTAGGATAGATATATGTCTATCCCAGGTGTGTTTAAATTCTGTTATTGTAGCCGTATATCAGTATATGCATAGCCAACATGCTAAACATCAATTGATTTTTATTGGAATGTGGCTATATTTGGGTCCACCTGCACTCCAATTTTCCATAGACCACAGTGTAAAATACGGCCGGGAGCCATACTCTACACCAGACCTCCCAACCGCCCTGTCACGGGACGGCCCCAATGTGTCTTGCTTCCCACCACAATGCCTCCCGCCCCATAGGCGTACTATCCTTAGATAGTACTATCCTTAGATTTCAGTACACCTGTGGGGCTGGGGGCAGTGTCGGCCCGGCCCACGGCCGATAAGCGCTCTCTGGGGACGTCCCGGGGATTCCCCAGCAGAGTGCGCATCAAACACCTCAGTGTATGCCGCCGTCCTGAACTTCCTGGAAGGTCACTGGTGTGCGCTCTGCTGGGGAATCCCCGGGACATCCCCAGAGAGCACGTATCAGCTGGGGGCCGAGCCGACAGGAGAAAAGAAGAAGAAGAGGTGCTAGGTGAGTAGTGGTTTGTTTGTTTTTTTTGTCTGGGGGTCATCTATAAGGGGAGAGCGCACAGGGGGGCTATATACTACTGGGGGGAGCTCACAGGGGGCTATATACTACAGGGGGAGAGCGCACAGGGGGGCTATATACTACAGGGGGAGAGTGCACAGGGGGGCTATATACTACAGGGGAAGAGTGCACAGGGGGGCTATATACTACTGGGGGGAGCTCACATGGGGCTATATACTACTGGGGGAGAGCTCACGGAGGGCTATATACTACTGGGGGAGAGCTCACAGGGGGCTATATACTACTGGGGAGAGTGCACAGGGGGGCTATATACTAGTGGGGGAGAGCTTACAGGGGGGCTATATACTATTAGGGGAAAGCGCACAGGGGGACTATATACTACTGGGGGAGAGTGCACAGGGAGACTATATACTACTGGGGGAGAGCACACGGGGGGACCATATAGTACTGGGGGAGAGTTCACAGGGGGGCTATATACTACTGGGGGAGAGCGCACAGGGGGACTATATACTACTGGGGAAGAGCGCACTGGGGGACTATATACTACTGGGGAAGCAACAGGGGGGCTATATACTACTAGGGCAGTCACCCCCTTTGCACCCAATATCAAAGTGCTGGTGAGAGAGAAAAAACGCCAGTTTTCCTGCTAATAAGCATCAATTCTGTTTGTAAATAGTTGAACGTGAAAAGTAACAGTAAAAGTAACCTGACAATAGACCCCGGTAAGTGGACCTACACTAAAAGTTGTTGAGTACCCCTGCTCTACACCATGAGCACAGCCTATTTTCTACGGCCACTGTTCACCAAACAGCGGCTGTACATAATAGACCTATCAAATATTTTTTGTTACCGCAAATAACAGTATGTATACACTATGGCTTGTTCCATACACTTTAATGTAATAGATCTCTGTCAATTAATTGCAATATTTAGTGTGTGATTGTGGCCTAAATTTGTTTCTAACCTGTGTTTGTTCATTATTTTCAAGTTCTCACCTAACTTAGTAAAACACTTGCATTTTTTTTTTTTTTTTTAAAGATGCAAATTGTTAGATTCACAATTTCTATTTTCAGCCCCTTAGGAAATTTAGCACTAGCCACAAACCAAAATTATAGAAAAGACACCCAAAACCGATTGCTCTGATATAACTGAAATTGTCAGAAAGCACAGCACCGAAACATGACAAAACATTCGAAGTATAAAAAATATCTTAAATTTCTGAAATAAAAGAAAATAATACCCAGTGGAAACCGGTAATATACATATCTGTAGCACTTTTCTCCTAGTTAGCAGTCATAGCAGTGCTATATTGTCATCCAGAATAAAGCTCCAATTTATTAAATCTCCGCATGTAAGCTAGTGTCATTTAGTGTATTTGGCCTCCAGAAAGCCATGAAGCCGCTGACAGGAGAGATAGACAGTTGTACAGTACATGACAGGACGCTTTCATTTAGCTGGTAATTAAACAGCTGCAGACAGTATACATTAAGAAGATATTAGATTTCTACTTCTAATTAATATCCAGTTCCGCACTGATAAACACACACACACTCTTAAGCGGCTGGGACTATTGTTTGTCAGAATAAATTTACACTTTCAAGAAACTAGATCCTAAAGATCTTGTAGAACACAAGGCCACTTCTTCACAGCCTAAATGTCCGTTTGCAGCTGCCTTCAACACGTTCTCACCTCTGGGTGCCTGGAGATTTATTCTGTTGTTGGCAAACAGGAGGGATGCAAAGGTGAGAGAGGGGAGTAGGTAGGGGTGTAGGGAAAAAAATCAAATGGGAAAATAAAGTGGATTCATATAAACAAGCCACAGCTGATCAGGGAAAGAGAATGCATATGACGCAAGAATCAAGACAGATTGAGTCTTATAGATGATAGTTGTGGATCAGTTTCAGTTGTAGCAGTTAAATGCAGATATGCACATAGGGTGCACACCTTGTAGCCATGAGACTCAATGCTCCACATTTCTGCACTTCTATAGTGGGAGAAGGAATGAGTGTCCGCTAAATATCAGTCATATAGGTGAACAAAAGACAATCAACTAAAACACTACCAACATGGTTGATGCTTTTTTGACCCACAAATGGATTTTCTGTAAGGCCAGTACAAAAATGCTGGATTATCTTCCTGGGGTGACTAAAGGACGATTATTGTTAATGCTCATTGGCTGATTTGGTCTTTTGTGCAGTTGGCAAAATAATTGTTTTTGGTTACATGTCTTTGACTAAACAGGTCATAATAGCATTTTATGACCAATAGCGTGAGCGCTCATGCAGCCCAGCTGCGCATTTGGAGGCACTGAAATTGAACGCCAATCTTGCTAATTGGTGCTTGTTTGCAGCCATACATGGCTGCATATCAAGCCATTTAATATTTCATTCCCATGTGCTGCTACGAGCTCCCAAAGACTCTCCTGCATGATGATAATATTACCCTAATATTTGAATGAGCACCAAACTGTGACGAGCATGCTCAGTCATCACTAAAAAGGACCCTAAAAGCTAATACAGGAGAAGTGCAGTGGGGGATTAAAATGAAACACAAAGAATGATAAAAATAATGGTTAATGGTGCCAGTGTAAAGCTTTTAAGGCTACATCCACACATTCCTGAATTTTTTTCCACAATTTTTAGTCCGTGATCCACAAAAATGCATCTATAATGCGTTCGTATTCATTTTATTTTTTGCAGACCCGTAAAAGTTGGAAGTAGGAAAAGTAGTAAAAAAGGAGGAATGGTCAAAATGGCCTTTCATCACAGGCCTTATTGACACCTTTCCAAATGTAACGTTTATGGTTGTGGCCAAAAATAGGGGCCTTATCCACAACTACCGCAAAACACTTCAAGCTGTCATTGATGTTAGAGGGGGCAATACACGGTATTAAGAACTGGGGTATTAACATTTTTGATCAGGGTCATTTGGATGTTTTTGGTTGTCATTATGATTTAAAAAGAGAAAACACAGTAGTTTGACTATAAATGGCTTCGCCCAACCACTAACCATGAGTGGGAAAAAGTTTTTGTGAATATAAAATTCTGTATGTAAACTTTTGAGCACAACTGTAGGTTGGGTGGTCTGATACAGTCCTTTAATTAGAAAATGTAAGAGGTCTCCCTCTTTTTAGGGCCACCTAATCCTGTGGATAAGGAAGATAGGAGACAATTCAGAGAAGGAAAGACTGGTTAGTAAGTAGTTACAGTAACCAAGACGAAAATGAATTTAAGAAAGAAAATAAGGGTTCTAGAGATGGATTTGTGGTGCTGGCAACATAATATCAAACATGACATTAAGACACTGGTGCTTTGAAGTAATATAAGGATGATAGGGATAGGGATGTTACAGGAAGAATTATAGTATTTAGTGCTATCAACTTAGAGAAGATGGTAAAAGGCTACACTGTTGATAGTTAGGCCATTGAGGGTTGTGTAGATAGAAAAAAAGAAAAGGGGAACATGAGAAGTAGAGCCATCAAATGTTACACTAGGACATCAAAGAGGTAAGAAGAAGTAGTATAATCAGGGCCAAATAGTGGCGCATACTGAGAAGTTGGTTACGTACAGTACCAAATGCTGCAGACAGATCCAGAGTCCCTCTTTTCTAATATATATATATATATATATATATATATATATATATATATATATTAGTCTCAATAGTAAAGTGTGTAGTATATAGTATAGTTAAAATTCATCATCCTTGTGTAACCCTTTCAGAAGTTTACATTCAATTGGCATTTAGTTGTAAATATCATGAAGCATAGCACTGTAAATGGAAAGTATACAAATTTTATAAGGCTATATAAACTGCACCTGAATTTACTGCAGCACTTTACTCCAATTATTCTATTTTTCAGCTGTCATTCACCTCATGGTTGCAATTTTTTGTGTAAATAACCTTGACCGTTTCAACCATTTACTCAATTAACATATGGCATAGTACAACATTTTGAATGATGTATATTTTATTAGACATTTAGGAACTATTTGCAAAAATCCATACAAATATAAAGAGTTTGCAATCTTTCTTTATATGACAGACCTATAAGAAGTATACTTCTAAGCAGTTTTCCACTAATATAATCCAAAGTACAGAACTGATTATAATAGTCAAAATTCACTAGATCTACATCATTTTACATAATTACTAATCGGTTTCTGCTGGCATAACATAAGGAAGTTGCCTGGTTCATAAAAACTCTTGTCAAACATGGCTTCACACATAATGAAATTGCAGCACATTTCACGCTGCGAGTTAGCAGGGAAATCCGCTGCGATTCAAGTAATATCAGTTTGAATTGGTTTACATACTTACATAATTTTCACCGTGCTGCGAGTATGTAAATGTTGCCCCCCTTAACCCACGGCGGCTCGGTGAATACTTTACCTATCCGCACTCCGTCTTGCTTCTGGGGCTCCCGCTATCCTTACGTCACTCTCAGTCAATTGCTGCACTGTCCTGCCGCAGCCACTGATTGGCTGAGCGGGACACCAGGATGCCGCGAGCCACAGAAGCAGGCCGGAGGGCAGATTGGTAATATATTCACTAGGCCGCCGCGAGTTAAGGGGGATGACGTTTACATATTGGCAGAGGAATTTTCATTCCTCTGCGAGTATGTTAACCTATTCAAACTGATAGTATGGGAATCGCTGCGGATTTCACTGCAAACTGGCAGCGTTAAATATGTTGTGATTCCGTTATGTGTGAACCCACCCTTACAGTATTCTAAATTAAGAGAGGTTGGCTCTCTTTCTATCAATTAGACACAAAGGCAAATGGCAACAAAAAGCATCTAAATCTCCAGGACTCCCTGCATTTGTGTACAGTTACACTGCTCTGCAATTGCTACCAGGTTCCCCAGCAGATTTACAGATTGCTGGGATTCACAGCAGCAGGACACCCCTGTGATCTTATCTTTGGTGGCTCTTCTAATACAAAGGAATTGTCCAAGGTCGGGGGGGGGGGGGGGTATGGTTCTAAAGATTTACAATGGAAGTAGGAAAGATAAGGAAGTAAGCAGACCACTGCCCATACACATTTTATTTGGTACAGATGCTTTGTCATGTATCTCAATGACATTGTACACAAAATTAGGTTACAATTGGCAATATACACACCAAGGAGGAAATTTATCAAACTGGTGTAAAGTAGAATGAAAAGTGGAATCTGATTGGTTGCTAGGGGCAACTAAGCCAATTCTACTTTACACCAGTTTCATAAATCTCCCCCCAAGTTTCTGCCTCTATATGAAAACTAACAGAGGGTAATTCTCTTTCAGATTTTAGAAGTTTTCGCCCTGAGTACACCAACATGGAGTTGCCGTATAGCCAATTTGTTAGATTAAAACAGACCAATAGCATAGCGGCTAACTTCCAACAACTGGCAAATTAGTTACATTTAAATGGGAGGGTGTACCCTAAGAGTATAATAAAGATGAATAAGGAAAAGGCTTAGAACAGAAAATATATAGATCAGACAATAAATTACAATGATTAGTCATAGCTCTGTAATGGCAAATAGGACAAAAATACCTGTAGTGTCCTTTAAAAGATGCCCAAATCAGTGACAGAAGGTTAGTTGGTTAGAAAAATGGCCCCCTACAGGTAACTGCAAATTTTGTAATTGTGGGTTTTATATGTCTATATTTTTGACATTTAATGACATGCCACACTCATTTTGTGATATATATATGATATGGTTAGAGATGACTAAACCTTGGACACGCTCAGGTGACTGAATAAGTTGGATTAAGCTGAATGTGCTCAAGGTTCGCTCATCTCTGGTAATGATGTGTAAGGGTATGTGCACACTGTGGAAAAAGGACGGAAATTCTGTAGTGGAATCCGCCGCTCGCGCCCACTCGCGCCCACTCGCGGACTGCGGCGGGCGCTCACGTCCCCGTCCGTGTCATAGACTTCATTCTATGCACAGGCAGATTCATTCATCCGTCCAAAGAATGACTTTACTGGCACTCGTTTTAAAAATTGTCACAACTATTCTGGTGTGAGGGCCTATGGTTGTTGACAAGGCATGCATATATACTGTAGAGACACTAGTTTGCTGTTCTTACCAAGTGCAGAGTGGAAGCCATACATGTATGTCTTGTAGTGTTTTAGCTCTGTAACCAGCTGGCTTGAACTACAGTAAGAAGGGCAAAACCCCTGATGGGGTATGGGAGCAATCTTCCTACCCTCTCTTTGGTAACTCCCAAAAAAACCTTCACCCTAAGGCCATGTTCTCATGGTGTAAGACAACATCTGTTCTGTGACCTTTCACTTCTTCACTTCTGCTGAATTCGGATGCGGGCACACCCGTGCGCGCCTGAATCCGAATTCTCGCTGCACACAATGGAGCGTGTGGCCAGAGCCAGTAGTGGATTATAATAGGGGCGTTTCGGGCGGCAGCCCGGGGCCCTGAGCTCCTGGGGGGCCCATGACCACCCAAAAAGACTTATACTTTCAGTGGTTTACTGTCTCCTGGCTACACTTCCGCCATGATTTGCAAAAATCACAGGTTTTTTTATGGCAATTTTGCACAAATCAGGACATCATGACATTATCTATCCTGTACTAGGAACGCCCGGCTAGTGCTGCCATAGTTACAGTGGGATGGGGGGGCCCAGGGTTGGTGAACAGCCCGGGGCCTATGGTAAAGTTTATCCGCCCCTGGCCAGAGCTGCTCACTCCATTGTGTACACTGACAGGTTCTCTGCGGCCGCTATTCAATGAATAGCGGCCGCAAGAAACTGACATGTCAGTTGACAATTGACGCGTCGCTGGGGGTCCACTGTGGATTTTAGGCAGCTTCCCCTTTACACATTTGCACAGAACCGCTGTGTGGCAAGGCAGCCCAAACAAAGCATGATAAAGAGATAGATGTCCAGAACCTTAAAAGAATTCCAACCCACAACATCTTCATTGAATAAAAGAACACTCCATAGTCCACATCAGGCCAACATGTTTCAGGCTCACAGGCCGTTTGTCATGGTATGAACACATAACATCAATATACTGTATGTTGTTTAAAACCATTGGAATGAGATCACAGGGTTCTCACACAACTCCCCACTAGGGATATAGTTAAAACCTGGAAAACTTGATATGGCTATGAGGACACATAGTATCAATCATTTCACAAGAAATGTATATAAATATAAATATTCCACTGTTCAACTTTATTTTATGCACTCCACAGCATATATATAGCTATATATGCATCACTTTCTATAATTCACATGGGACATAACCTATTTCAGTAGGTAAGAATGAGATCTTGGCGTGAATCCTAGTTGCCAGTATAAACATCCAAAAGGATTCTCTATTCAATAATTTAAGTCTATGGTCTCTTCCCCTAATAGGCTTGAGCACTCTTTCTATGCCTATAAGTAGTCATGAGCAAACATGTTCCCGAACACGAACATAAAATAAAATGATTGTGATCGTGTATTCATTTGCGTACACAGATGCGTACAGATTGCATACGTTTCGTTCTAGAGTTACACACGTGTACAGATTATCAGACATCATCAAAGTGTAAATTACACTGTTGCGTACGTTTGCAAGTTTGAATATGTTTGAAAATGATCATTATAACCATTCCGATCATCAAAGAAATTGTTCGTGATCGGCGAACACGTACTTGATCGTCTAGCGGTTAAACTATTAAACACGAGGGTAACCCTTACTTTACTTTTGATGTCTGATGTGAAAAAACAAGTGAAGGAGCTTTAGGATATTTTTGGAAGAATGGTTTACGAGTTGAAACTGCAAAGTAAACCTAGGTAGTAAGAACAACAATGTATTCATAGTTTTTACAAACACTATTCCCTACAGAAAAATCTAAATCCTGAACTACAACACACTGCTATTAAAATGCAGCATGCTCTACAAAGCCATGAAAACTGCACATTAAGCTAATGCAATGTACAAATGGGGATTTTATAAATTCCCATTAATTGTCATTTCACATCTGGTTGCTGTGGCAAAATTCTACATGCAACAAAAACAATACAAGATCAGATAATTTCAAGGTGACCTTATAGTAGAATACCAGCAAAGATAAAACCCAACAATGCAATATTCTAAGGATTGTCCAACAATAAAACCTATATTCAACTGTCCAATAAATGAACATATAGTATATATAATTTTACTATCCTTCTGTTGCCTTTTTACTCCCTACTACTCTTTCATGGTTTCCTTCTGTTTTTAATGCCAACTGTCTGTTCTTTTGTCCTGTCTAGTGGACATCCTGTAGCAGACTTCTTTTTTCTTTATACAGGACATTCTAGCAAGGAATTCAGCCAACCCTATCTCCTTCCCACTGGGTAAATTAATACATCTGGGGGACATTTTTATGGTAAAAAAATTAACCCATTCACACCAATATAACATAAACTACTGGTGGATGTTGTAGATTCGACGTGTGGTGAGAGAAAGAGAGAGATCTCTTTCTATAGTTTGGTTGCCATGGAAATCCCCATCTCTTGTGATATTTAATATCTCCAACATTACAGCAGAATGCGCTTTCATTAACCTCTCTAGGTTTCGTCATAGGGGGATCTTAAGAGGTTATGTTATGGTATAAGAAAATGCGGCAGCAGATTGTGGCTCAGTGTGAAGATTTGTTTTATAAATGCATTCTGATTCTGGTCACAACTGATAAGAGAACACCTGTGTACGCCATTTATTGGGATGAAATATCAGAAAATATTATCTTTTTTCACATTGGGGCACATTTATCATTATGCGCCCCCTGTGTACATCATGGAAGAGGCGTTTTCAGTGGCATACACCAGGGGTAAGCCCTGCTTGCCTGATAGGTGGGCAGGGGGAAGGGTGTGGTAAGGTGGAAAGAAGTTGTGGCCTCCTCTAGGGCTAACCTAGCATGGTTTATGCCTAGGAACATGCAGAAACCATGCAGAAATGTACACCTGCTCTGGAGCAGGCGTATTTCTGCACAAGTCCTGCAACAGGCCCCACCAGCTTGGGGTGGGGGAATAGAAACAGGCTTTATTTAAGACCAACGTATGAGTACACTGATCTAAAATAATGTTCTTTACTGAATTGTTATATGTATTAAAGGAAACCTGTCAGCACCCGGACCCGGCTTGAGGTGCTGACAGTGTGCATTAAGTGGCGGCTCACTAGATAGCAGGCTACCTTTGCCTTAGGCATTCATGGAGGGGATGCTGCACATATTTATTTCTTGTACGGTAATTAAGTGTCAATGAGGAGTCGTGTATGTGCAGCACTCTGGCATGCCTCCTTCCTTCCTCTCCCCCATGAATATTAAGTGGCGGCTGCACTCCACTTGCACTTGCTCCATTTTCGCACCGCTACTGTCAAGGGCTGCGTGTATGTTCAGACATTTTGCAAATGCGCATGGGTCTAGGTGCTAACAGGTTCCCTTTAACCATATCCAAAATATATTTCTTTAATGAAAACAGCTTATTTGATATTATTTTTAGTATTCCTGTTTAACTTGAGGTGTTGAGGTGTTATCCATTGCTATATAGTGACCCTATAAGTTGTGAAGTTTTCCAGTGGTAATTTGAGCATCTGCTTGTTTATCCTTAAACTTCGGTCCCAGCTCTCCTGCCCATGATTCCTGTCCATGATTCATGCCTGTGGTTCCTTCCCCTGATTCCTGCCTTGGATCCAGCTGTCCTGCTTCGGTCCTGTATACATATAGTAATAATGTCTTAATATAGTAATGATGACCCCCTGTGTCTCCATATAGTAATACTGCCCCCAAGTCAAAGCCGTGAAAATTAAAAATGTCACATGTATTTTATTTTCCATAAAATTTATTCCCATCTGTTTGTATATTAAAATCAATGCATTAAATGTATATATTTTAAAATTTTTGTGTAAGGCTATGTTCACACTACATATGAGACCGGCCGTTCCGACTCCAACTGATGAAAATGTACTATATGTCAAAGGTTTTTTTATGTTCACACAATGTTTTTGAGGTTAAATTATGGCTATATTTTTGCAAAATATAACAAAAAAAAGTATCCCAGAATGCACTGCAGAGAATTGCAATATCAGGAGTTCATCTAAACTGCCTAATTCAAAGTACAATTCTAAATACATCATTGAATGTGAATAGAGAAGATTTAATATAATGGATGGCCAGTAATATCTGCACACTCTTTTTACATTCATCTATTTTCTACATTTCAAACAGTAAAATGGAGTTCCAAGGTCAACCTACATTTTCTCTTCTAATACATTACTTTCCTGCTTCTAACTGTTCTAGCTAAGTAGTAGATTATTTAACCATTGCCAGTTATCATGTGAAAGATTGTTTATGACATGCATTAAAAACAATGGGTCAGTCAGGGAGGGAGAAGACTGAATGAGATTACTATAACACAGCAAAAGAACAATATGTCACACAATTGGCTTCCGTCCATTGTTCTTGGCTCAGACCATTCTTCTGGTTCTAGCCTTAGCAATGTGTCTAAGCAGCCACTCTTAATAAAAGTGACTGACTACTTATAGTACAGAAGTGACAAAATTTCTTCCAAAGGTAAAAGTAATCAGATTTAAGCTATGTTCACACAACGTCTTTTTATCGAAAATACCGCTCATTGTTTTTAAAATAACAGATGTAATTTTACAAGAAGAGAGCCATCAATAATGTTTATGAACATTATTTACGGCCCTCTTTATTAAACAACAGATATTTTGCATCAATTTTGCAACATAGCCTTACAAAGCATTTATTTATCTAACTAACCCCTTGAACTTTGGACATGTTTCCCATATGATACCACCATCCACTGTGCATACAATGTGAAGACAACAGATATGTTTTAACCCCTAGATGACCTAGGACGTACCGGTACGTCCTGGAAGTCTGTCCCCAGACGACCCTGGACGTACCGGTACGTCCTGAGCTATGAAGCGCGCTCCGGAGCGGAGAGTGGTTCATAGCAGGTGGGGGCACCTCACCGTTAATGACACGCTGCAGTGATCGCGCTGCAACGTGACATTAACTCCTTAAACGCTGCAGACGCGACGTTTAAGTGTAAGTGACAGCGGGAGTCCCCTGTCACTTACCGATCGGGACCCCCGCAGTGTGACTGACTGCACAGGCAGGCTCAATGAGCAGAGCACCGATAACACTGATCAATGCTATGCCTATGGCATAGCAGTAATCAGTGTGTAAAATAAAAGTTATGTATGTACAAGTCCCTCAAAGGGACTTCAATGTGTAAAAAAAAAGTTAAAAACACCAACACACTACCCCAAAACCCCTCCCCCAATAAAAGTCTAAATCACCCCCATTTCCCATTATATAAATAAAACATATAAAAATAAATAAATAAATAAATAAACATATAATACACCGTAGCGTGCATAATTGTCCGATCTATTAAAATATAGCAAGCGTCATTGCGAACGGTGAACGGTGTACACGACAAGAGGGAAAAAAGTGGTCAAAGTGGTCATTTTGTTACATTATATATAAAAAAAAAAATAATAAAAAGTGGTCAAAACGTCCGATCTTCACAAATATGGTATTATTAAAAATTAGAGATCATGGCGGAAAAAACAACATCTTATACAGCCCCATAGGTGAAAAAATAAAAATGTTATAAGCGTCACAATAGGCCCATTTTATTAATATTTAATTGCCATAAAAAGGGATTTCATAAAAAAAAAATGTATAACATTAGAGAATCTGTGTAAACCTTCATATGGTTGTGTTCGGGCTGACCTATAGAATAATTGTATAATGTCGCTTTTACCATAAAGTGCATTACGTAGACACAGGAAATCCCCAAACGTTACCATATTGCATTCTTTTTTACGATTTCACCAATTTATATCTTCATAAATAATATATTTGGGATTCCGTCATACATGTTATGGTAAAATGAAAGACGCCATTACAAAGTACAACTATTCCTGTAACAAACAAGCCATTACATGGCCTTGTTGTCCACTGGGTCATTTTGGGCCTGGTCCTCAAAGGGTTAATCTATTGAGAAATAAGCAAGAAAAACTACTCTATAAAAGTGATCTGCTGAGGGATTTCCTTGTGAAACAAGTTAATATACATTATATACAGTGTCGCATAAAGTGTGGGTACACAGGTGTGCACCCTCCCTATTATGCCCTGCCTCGTCACTAGAATGAGACCCCCTGGTCTGGGCATCCCCAAGTCTGATATAGGCAGGGGGCTGTCCCTACTCTATACAGATGTATAGGAAAACAATGACAACAAAACAGCAGATATTGATTCAAAACATTTGTTGTCATTCATTTGTTCAAATTACTCAATATTTTCATGTTTGTGGCCCTTATATACTGTAGACAGATAGAATCTGCAGAAGATTGCTTAGAAAGACTGTGTTGTCTTAATATGCTTCTTAATCTATTAGCAAGATAATCAACACCCTTTTTTACCACTACGTTTCCCCCTTTCAGACTATCTTTGGGACGGGTTCATCAGGTAAAGTGGATGTGCCATCTTGGTTTGTTTTGTATGGGTGCCATTTTGAACAGTAGTCTAGTTAATAAATGGGTGCCAGTTGTCAAGTGCACGAACTTCTAGACTACTGTTCAAACTAGCACCCATACAAAGCAAACCAAGATGGGACACCAACTTTCCCCGATGAACCTGCCCCAAAGATAATGGAGAAGGGCTGTCTCCAAAATGATCTTCAACTCCCCCCCACCCCCTTTTTTAACATGTTTAGCCACCTTAAACCCCTCTCATAGCGATAACTGTAACTGGAAGTTAGAAATCATTCATCAACAGCCAAAGTAAAGCTGAGGTACAGTGGTTCCTTAAATTACAAGGATGACGACTGTTAGGACATCTTTACAAAACAATGAAAATTTCAAACTAGTAGTTGTTAATGCAAACAAAGTATACTAAACCTTAACAGATTGTGATTTTATTGTAATGAATCTGGTGCAGGTTCACATCTACACTTTTTCTTTAGATAAATTTACCATGTGACTCACTCTTCTTACCAGCCTTTATCATTTCACATCTAATATACTCAGAGGTCAAGCAATATAATATAATGCTTTCCTCCTTTTATCCGTTGCCCTCATTTATCATCCTCTCTACGGCAACTAATATCTAGCACTTTTTCTACCAAACCTATCTAGCTTTTTTTTTAGATAGATACAAGTGCCTCTCAATAAATTAGAATATCATGATAAAGTTATTTTTTTCCAGTCATTTCCAATGTAATTGACTTCAATGCAATGCACTGAAGTCAATGAAATGATGGACTTCCAATGCACACAGTGTATAAAATAATGGACGTTGTCAGCGTGGATGTCAAAATAACGATCATGACAATTCTTTTCAGACATCTTTTGCAAGCAGTGGACATACAGTTTTTTTTATTTTTTTCACTGCTTTCATTGTTTTTATTATTAATTATTATCAATGGACTTTTCCATTAAAGACACACCCAAAGGACAATTAGTCCACCTAAACTAGAATAATGTACCAACAGCCATCATTGCCGAAGGGCGGCCAAACAGCGAAATGATGGACGTCATTTTGTCTTTTCAAAAACAGAGAGAAAAAAAAATTGTGTGAACAGCGTTTTACCGAATACCACATTAGTATTGTGTTCAATGTATAGACAGTATATTGTAAGCTTTTAAACTCCCCATAGTGGTTACAGAAGTTTATCATTAGTCTAAAGGGATTTGGATCTCTGTAATAAAAAAAAGCAACGCTACAACAGATCTAATGATCTCAAAAGAAATTTATCAGCAGAGAGTTTTGGACCTATTTAGATGAAAAAATGGTGTTTCAGGGAAAACTTACATTAACAATAATCTATATTTAATTCCTGTTAGTTCTTTAACAATATAATGCAAACTGATATAAGCAATATGTACATCACCTTTTGTCTACACTGATAAAAAAAGCACTCTTAAATCAATGCATTATGTTACATGAAACATATGCTCAAGCATACTCACTAATCCCTATATGCTTGGTTTTGATAGCCTGTTGCCTATGGTTACGACCCGCTTTTGGGCACCCACTTAGGTGGGTCACTCATGCTCAGCTCAAAAGCAGTCTCTACATCGGTCACATACGTATCAGTAATTGGTCTTTAATGCATACTCAAGCAAGGGGGACTGTGGAAAAGTGTGTGTTCTGTTGCATGGGAACAGCAGGGTCACATTTCAAAGAGGAAATGGAAGTGATCAGATCAACTGGGAGAACAACAGTACAGGGAAGTAAGTTGATTTACTTAAAAACAGTACCTTCACACTCCTTCACATGATATGTATGTGACACACATTTGCTTTGTGGCACAACCCCTAAGAGAATATTCACATGTGTAAACAAAAAAACTTGATGAGGAACAAGTAAAACCTGCATCCAAAACTGCCCAATTTTTTAGTGCTTCTTTACTAGTTTCTTTTTAAAATGAAGGTTTTTGATGCTTCTTTTGAGGTGTTTTTCATGATTTGTTTTTCTCAGGAGAAATGCCCAAACCATCCAGTAATGTCCAAAAGTAACAAGTTGCAAGCCAATTTATGTAATATTTCAGTGGGGCTTTAAAAGGAAACTATTGGCAGGTTAGACAACTCTAGCCTGCTGATATTTCCTTATTGCAGGCGCCAAGGATGAAGGTATCTCTCTTACTATTATCCTCAGCACTGTTCCCATGCACATAGCCATTCACTCCATGGTCTGGTAAGACGGTAAGCACTGGGGCACCGTTAGGAGCAATGGACTGTCCACATAGCACCAGGCCACTCCCGGACAGCCTGCCCCTAATCAATGATAATCAATGAAGCAGGCCGGCCCAGAGCAGGCAGGATTGTTGCTATGGGGGCGGAGCAGTGATTCTAATGGTCTTATCAGACTGAGGAGTAAACGACTGAGTGCACGGGAACAACACAGAGGATGAAGTCAAGAGACGCCCCCTGGGCAATAGGGACATATCAACAGGATATATTCATCAAACCTGCTGATAGTCCCCCCCCCCCTTTTTTTTTTTTACAACTGTTCTCCCAACAAAATCAATAGAAGATAGTTGAAGGAGTCAAAACACTTGTTTTAGAGGGAGGGAAACATGTTTTTGTACACATGAACATAGCTTTAGGCTGGGGCTACACAAAGATTTCTGGTCACACGACAAGAAACCAACTTGCATCACCACCACTCACGGAGGTGAATAGGGTTGTGTTGTGGGTCACAACACAACCCCATTTACTTGCTTGAGTGATGGTGCTGTGGTGCTAAAGTCACAGCCTTGGGATATGTTCACAAGTGAAAAAGAGATCCACAGAAGGAATAAAGAAGCCCCACAATATGCATGATTTCAAGCTCTAATTGACTTCAATGTGTTATGTTCAAAAACAGTGAAGCAAAATTCAGCACTAAAAAAAGAAGTAACATGTCTTTTTCTTTAGTGCTACTTTTTGTCAGTGCTGTTTTTGCAATTCTCTATTAAAGTAAATAGGTGTAAGAAACAATGCTTTTTAAAGCAACTCTGTAGCCACAATCTGACCCCCCAAACCACTTGTACCTTCGGATAGCTGCTTTTAATCCAAAATCTGTCCTGGGGTCCGTTTGGCAGGTGATGCAGTTAAAGTCCTAAAAAAACACTTTGAAACTTGCAGCCCAGTGCCTAATGGGTGCGTCCTAGATTGTGTATGCATTAGGTTGGCAAAACCTCTCTGTCCCTCCTCTCCACCCTCCTCATCATTAGGAATGTTTCAGGCTGATTGTCTCCTATTCCCCACCTGTGTCAGCCCGGCACATGTGCTGGATCGTTAAGACACCTGTGCAATGTTGTTTTTTAGGACAATAACTGCATCAACTGCCGAACGGACCGCAGGACAGATCTTGGATTAAAAGCAGCTATCCGAAGGTACAAGTGGTTTGGGGGGGACAGATTGTGGGTACAGAGTCGCTTTAAGGCTTCAATTTTTTGAGCATTTCCAATTGAAGTCACTTGGAGCTGGAAACTGAACTTTTTTGGAGTTTTTTTTGCACTTGAGGACCATACCCTTACTCATGTTCAGGAACAATACACAGTGGCCCACATTTACTATGTCTGATGTGCCAGAATTGTGCCTCTACAGGCACCAAATGCTGGCACCTAGCAATAGAGGCACATTTGTTTTGCTGTGTGTGACAAAATAAACAGGAAATTTGCTATACCTGAAAAAGAGAGTAAGGCTTACCATGAAGAGGATGTGGCGTAAAATGAACCAATGCACCAAAATGGTGTACCAAATTTGGGTACATTGGCCCACATTTATTAATGTGTCTCCACCAGAATTCTGTCTGAAAAGATGACCCACAGGACTTTTTTCCGCCCATTTATTATACAGTTTAGATACTGTTTAGACATTTCTACAATGGGCACAAAATGGGCACGGTTTATGCAAAAAATCGGGCATGGCCTAAGTTGCATCAAAAAATCCCCTGAATCTGGTAAAAAATTTAGAAGGACTTCAAGCCACGCAATAGATGGTGTAAACTACAAATAGACAGTCTTTAAGTGTGACAGATTTATAAAAAAGCCTGATAAATGTGGCACATTTAAAGATTGTGTAGTTTTAGTTTGCACGTAGACAGTTCTAGTAAATGTTGGCCATTGTCTTTTTCTGAACTAATACTTGACGTAAACTAAAACTCAAGTGCAAAATGATGGGCCCTATGGACGGGGAAGCCCTGTCATGGAATGTTTCCTCTCCCCGGCATGATGCATCATGCCAGGAGCGGGAAAACTCTTTGAATCTCAACGGCAATGTAGTGACAGAGCAGTGCGGCTGCTTCATTACAGTGCCTCAGGGATTCAAAGAGTAATATATCTTTCTGAGTTAATGGCAAAGCTTGCATAGTTTGCACTTTAATGGCATGTATCTTATGGTAAGGTATTAATATTAGGTCTAGAGAGCATTAACCCACAGTTATGCAGGAAACTGTAAAAACAGCAAAGTGCATTATATAATATTATGCTTTATTGAAGTCAATAAGAAATTGGACGGCAGTTAAAGGGGTATTCCACTCAAACATAACTTTTCATATGTTGCTGCCCATGGTGAAGCTAGCAATTCATTCCATACTTGTTATTATCTTTTTAAGCTCCTTCCTCCAGTTCTCAGTTGCTGCTTTCTGCTAAAAACATAAAAATCTGTGAACAAGCATTTCTCTCTGTCTCTTTCTGTCTCGGATTGTGAGAAGAAAATGTTATTAACCACACAGTATGTCTTTAAAGTGTACCTGTCATCATGGCCGCTGCTGGCTCAGTGGTGAACTCCAGGCTGTGGGAGGAAATTCAGGTCTCCGTGGCTATTAACATGCATGGGACTGTTATGCGTGCAACTTCCATTCTGATCCAATGGGGGGGTTGTGTGTATTTCAGTCTCATCTGTATCATAGCCATTGAGTGTAGAATTTACCACGCTCCACCACGCAGCAGCCATGATGGCAGGTTTACTTTTAGGGTACAAACATTTGCAGTATTTGTATTTGCAGCAAGACTCGCTGCGGATCCCGGCCCTATACTTTCAATGCCAAACTCCGCAGTTTGTCCGCAGCTCTCCCCATTAACCCCCCCGCCGGCTGGACACTATACATTACGGGTCCCCGTTCCTGCTTGCTCCGGGGCTCCCGGTGTCTGCACGTCCCGCTTGGCCAATCAGTGCGCTGCGCCGGGGCCGGGAACCGCCGAAGCAAGCAGGAACGGGGACCCGGTAATGTATAGTGTCCAGTCGGTAGGGGGTTAACGGGGCGGGCTGCGGACAAACATCCCTGCTGCGAGTTTGTCTGGCATTGAAAGTATAGGGCCGGGATCAGCAGCGAGTCTCGCTGCAAATACGCAGCGAGGGGACTCGCTGCGGATCCGGCAAGTGTGTTTGTACCCTTAAGTTTACGACTAAACTCTTTTTTTTATAAAACTCTTTTTTTAAAAATAACATGAAATTGAAATTTGCAGACTGTCAGGTCACTTTAGATGTATTAATGGCTAAGCTATATGATCTTCCCGCAAAAGGTTGCTTTGCATTACTGCATACACTAGCTATCATTTTATACTTCTGATCACATAGGTCTGATCACACTGAAGATTAGTGTTGAGGGAACTTCAAAAAAGTGTCCAGGTTCGACCTCATGGCCGAACTTGAATGCTCAGCTTTCAATTTCCAGCATCTGGAAATATTGAATGCAGCCCTAAGGCTCCCATGTATTCCGGGTCTCCCTAGGGCAGCATTAAACTTCTCTAGACACCAGGAGTTGAATGCCAAGCATTGCGGTTCGGCCATGCGGTCGCACCTGGACACTTTTCTGAAGTTCCCTCAACACTACTAAATATGTATTTACATAGAGCTGACTGAATTCAATCATGCATCTGTCTTCAGATAATTCATGAGCTCCCCCTTGTGGTGGTTACAGGCAACCAGAATTATATCATTCACCTCTATACAGGGAATTTGGAGCTCTGTATCAGCTAAATGGTACATTAACATCTATAAATATGAATGATGAAATCAGACACCACAGGGTTTTGGCTCTATTTACATGAAATAATACATACACTTTAATCATAATCTATGTCATAAGCCAAACCAATGTGCATATAAGAATACAGAAAGATATACTTTTGCTCAAACAGAGCTGGAACAAGCCATCCACATAAGAAATTACAACATCTAAGGTAATTGTGACTTGTCACTCTCATTTACATGCCATTTCCTATGTTAAACTTACTCATTTTATTAAATAAATAATTGCTGTCAAAACTTGTCATGTACTGTAGCTTAACCCTAATATGTTTAAACTTTAGGACGAGGGCAAGCAAATGTGCCTATAAAAAGCCGGGCTATCACATTTTGGACTGAAAAAACCAATAAGGTTGCAATATATTTTATACCCATTTATTTAATAAGGAGCTCCAGGACCTTTTTGACTTTGGTATGATTTTTATATTGATTACAAATGTAAGCTGATATATTTTTATCATAAAACTGCTGGGGGGAAAAACAGAAGCTCTCTATTCTATATACCATTAGGTAGCTGTTTGTATAGTATGTATATGTTTTCTGTTTTTGTCATACATATTAATGGTAACATTGCTAAAGGACAAATCCGAGTATTCAATTTAAGGAAAGCGCTCTATTTATATAATCTACTATATGGCTTTATAGTGTTTCCTTGTTGCAAGTTTGGTGACTGTATAGAACTGGTGAATGTATTATTTATACTAATAGTATCACCTTATGGGTGACCTCTCAGGAATAATGGGATCTCTATTACACCATTATGGGTCATGTCCTGAGAGCCAAATCCCAAAATGTTGCTAGAAATAGAAAATGCAGAGGAATTAAAAGACACACAGAAAGAACCCCTACAAGGAGGAATATCTTTTATTTACTGTTTTGTGTTACCATATATATATGCAGAAATTTACCTACTAAGTATTAATGAATGATAACCGGTGAAGGTGCACAATATTTTGATCATGATCCTCATATCTTCTATTAATTTCCCAATGTTCTCCTACTATATCTATTTATCTAGCATCCATCTGTCTCTTATCTACCTGTCTGTCTCTATATCCATCCATCCATCTATCTATCTATCTATCTAATATTTATCTATCTAGGCATTCTGGCCATCTCATAGCTATTATTTTTCCACCTATTTTTATAGCTTACTACATAGCTATCTGTTGTTTTCTATAGCAATTCTATTATTCCTGTGCTGTTTTCCTGCTACGAGTGAGTAAAAAGAATGAGTAATTCCCACGTCCCTGTATTACGTTAAACACTTTAATGCATGTTCCATTCTTCTCATCCTCTATTAATTTCACTAGGACTGCCAACTGGAATCTAATGGCCCACCTGCTCCACATGAAGATAAAATAGAGTGACAAATGTCAATTACATTGGTTTTCTGTTGTCACAATGGGTTTCTGTGCATCCACCTACCTACATAAAAATGACATGTATCTATGTACATTTGGTGACTCTGGAGTCATTCTGCATTCTAGATGCATTCTTCACAGCGGTCTTGTCTCTTACAAACATAGAATCTATATTCTAGCAACATGTAGGCATCTAAACAAAAAGCACACATCATTTATTCATTAAAACCTACCTGCCCACAAAGGAGACACATGCATACAAATTAAAAGATGTTTTTGTGGTCCTTAAAAGTTATTTTGGATTTGCTTGTGTTTATAGTATTAGCATCAATTTATATTATACATTCAAATATAACAAATTAACCTCGTAGATACCAGATATTGCCGCTCACTGTTTAAGTTAAACACTCACAAACACACACAACTGCATTGATATTAACAGAGTAATAATCTATGAAAAAATCTCAATCTTTTGTGCAAGAAGCATGAAAGTATCCCAAGGATGTTTTTTTTTTTTTTTAATTGAGACATAATTACACATAATAATATTTAGAATTTTATCCCTACTTATATTCTAATGAATTCTACTGTATTACTCCTTCAATTGAAATGCTGAATAAAACCACCACCATTAACAATTAGCAATAATCCACCTAATTGAAAAGCCTCAGCACTAATAAAAGCGATAAAGGATTATCTAAAACACCGCTGCATTTTGTAAAATGGCAGAGCAACAGAGCATAAATCCTATTAAAACATATTTGCTAAAGCAGTGCATCGGTGGACACAGAGGGGATTTCATAAGGACAATTGAAAGCACTTAGCCTTTAGTAATCCTAAATAAACAAGGGTCTTATGTGTTCTATTGGAGGGTGTCAGTTAATAAAAGGAGAAATAGGAAGGCTTAATAATTACCTGCTTGGATGATGTAGGGCCATATTATGAAGCCTTCAGGAATGCATTGACAAAGCCCTCCAGCATGGGAGTCAGGCTGGCAAGGTGCACTCTGGCTGTCAGAGCAGCGGAGACTGGCTAGGCATCCAGGCTGTTTGGGTACCAGGGACAGGGGATGCAGCAGCAGCAGAGACAATTCTTAGAAGGGGTGTGTGCAGAGAACATGCATTCAGCTCCTCTGCATCCTCCTCACATCTGCAGACAGGGAAAGGAGAGGGGGGGGGGGGTCTAAGGTTAAAGGCTGCACACACAGGACCCCTGGGCATCCCCTGCCTCTGTCACAGAGCATCCCATCAGGGATCAATAGGATGTGAGATATGAGAGAAATACTGCTCTCTCCACAGTGCCTTAGAGGAGGTAGGGAAGAGGGGGGATGTGTAATGAGCATGCGTAGGGATTTAGCTGCACCCTTTATTATCTAGACTGGTGCTGTGTCCAGGTGCTGCACTGCAGGGGGGTTGTTACCCTGTGGAGAGGGAAGTTTATAAAACATACAACCACAGGGCATCTATTAGGATAGCTATCTATGTGATGGCGTGTGTGATTAACTCATTCCCCTTCCTCTGTAAAGAGGTTTCTGCAAGTTTCACAATATATGTGCTTCATAGAAAACACAGGGAATCTCTAAAAAGGTCGGAAAAGGTGAACTAGAATGCTAGGCAGGAACAGACAATTTATAATGTTGAAAGGGAATTTAAATGAATGAAGGCATGTGCATTCTAAGGGGAATACAGAGGCAGGAAGAGATAGATGAGATAAAAAAATTGATCAATGGATTTAAAATAACATGGGATGTGCAGGAGCCTGTGAGATAGAGAATGAGTAATTGATCAGTGTGATGAGGAGGAGAATGCCGGATAAAGAAAGGGCAGACAGGATCAGGCTGGAGTTTGGGAGGCAGCAAAATCTGAGGGAAATTTGCTGTTCTAGTCATACATACTATGGCCACACATGATGTACAGTATTGGAAGATCTCACCAACAAGATTTTTCAATGAACAAAAGAGTAGAGATACAGTGCAGGATTACTGTGTAGAGACTTTGGCAGCCAATATGCCTAGCAGAGATGCATAATAGGTTGCAAAACAGTAGCGTGGTGGTATAAGGGAAGGTTGTAAAAGCAATACAGAGAAATGATCATGTAGAATCTACAAATTCTAGATAAAATAGGAAATTTCAACATAAAGGTATTGGGAAAAGATCATCAGGGAAGGAGAAGGACACACAATTAGATAAAAAAATAATTTAAAATTAAGGTTTATAAAACCTTTTGACATATCATGCAGACATGTCAAAAGGTTTGATCAGTCTGGATCTCAGTGCTGAGAAATCCACCATGAGAGATGCACAGCATCACACTGCCAACTCATAGCAGGAGACAGGCTGCATGATAAGTCAAAAGATGTTATAGGTGGTGGTCCAGCTGTGGAGACCCCAACAATCGTTAAAACGAACAGACAGAAGCATTTGTTTACCTGTATTTTCAGCCTAATGGTGCCTTCACACCTACCGGATCCGCAGCAGCTCTCATGCTGCGGATTAGCAGCGAGATGCGCTGCGGATCCAGTCCCATTCATTCCTATAGAGCACATACTCGCAGCGGGATTGACATCCCGCTTTGAGTATTAGCTTCAACCCCCTGTTGCCCGCAGCCCCGCCGCGAAGCACATACATTACCTGCTCTGGTGATGCGGCTGCATGTAAGGCTCCCGGCTCGGGTCCCGCTCAGCCAATCAGTGGTGCTGATTGTCTGAGCGGAACCGATGGGAGCCGGGAGCCTGACATGCAGCCGTGTCGCCAGAGCAGGTAATGTATGATCTCGGCGGCGGGGCTGCGGACGGCAGGGCTGCGGGCAACAGCAGCGATTATGTGCTCTATAAAAAATGAATGGGACTGGATGCGAATCAGCAGCGTGAAATCCGCTGCGGATCCGGGAGGTGTGAAGGCACACTGAGCAAAACAGAAATTCCAAGCTGAACCCTTGCCGTGGACTCCGCTCGAAATCCCACCTGCCTCACTGTCTCAATGTGATGTCTTGGGCACCTCCACACTCTGCTCTGCACTCAAAGAATTGACATGAAGAACTTTAACATGGTATTATCTGATGCATACTAACAATGTCAGAGAGTTCTTGGGTCCAAGAAAATGGCAGTCCCTTCTCTCAACCTGCAACCCCTGTCCCTGCCTACCTGCCCCTCTAGGCTAACCCTAGGGCAGCAACTGGGCAACAATCCCTAGCCTAACTAGGGATACAGGGCTGTAGGCAGAACACACAGGTATATAACAACAAAACAGGTCAGACAGCCAGTAACAGTCAGTTGAGTCAGCAACAGGAAGTAATGTCAAAATCCAAATCAGCAAGCAAGGGTTAACAGAGTCCAGTCCAAGTTTAAGCACAAGAGGTAACACAGTACAGAAGGATAAGGCAAAGGGGAAGATAACACTGGTGTAGCTGGAGACCAAAAATACATTGTATTGGCAATTACTGGGTATTATCCCGTGCTCAGAGTGGACCAAGCCTCAGGAGCCAGATAGCAACACCTGAAAGCTTAAAGGGGAACTCCAGGTAGAAGTAAAATAAGTAAATAAATAAACCTGCTGCAGAACCATATAGCATTGCTTACCTGTCTAACCCAGTTTTGAAACTACCGAAAATCCATTTGTTCGGGGGGGTCTTTGTTCTGTATTGTGTGGCTGTACTTCCTGGTTGAGCAGTTGTGCAAAGTACTTTAGATTCCAGAGTGCAATGCTTTCCCTCAGCTGTTCATCACAGTCCCCCACCCTGCCCATTCCCTGCCCAAATCTGTTGCAGAACATTTAGGCTGTGTTCACACATTGCAGTTTCATTGTGTTACTAAATTTGCAGTACTTTATCACTTCATTGAGTTCCCACCCATACAGCGTGTTGTATTCTCTACATGTAACACCACACAGCACACTGTATTATCTACCTGTAACACGACACAGCACGCTGTATTCTCTACCTGTAACACCACACAGCACACTGTATTCTCTACCTGTTACAGCACACAGCGCGCTGTATTCTCTACCTGTAACACCACACAGCATGCTGTATTCTCTACCTGTAACACCACACAGCACACTGTATTCTCTACCTGTAACACCATACAGCACACTGTATTCTCTACCTGTAACACCACATAGCACACTGTATTCTCTACCTGTAACACCATACAGCACTCTGTATTCTCTACCTGTAACACCACACAGCACACTGTATTCTCTACCTGTGACACCACACAGCACGCTGTATTCTCTACCTGTAACACCACACAGCACGCTGTATTCTCTACCTGTAACACCACACATATTGTAAGCCCTTACGGCCAGGGTCCTCTACCCCCGTGTATCAGTCTGCAATTTGCCTTCATGTAATGTGTTTTTGATCTTGTATTGTTACTGTTTGTTACCCCCCTATCTCTTGTTTAGCGCTCTGGAATTAAGGGCGCTCTAGAAATAAATAATTAATAATAATAGTTCTCTACCTATAACACCACACAGCACACTGTATTCTCTACCTGTAACACCACACAGCATACTGTATTCTCTACCTGTAACATCACACAGCACACTGTATTCTCTACCTGTAACCCCACACAGCACACTGTATTCTCTACCTGTAACACCACACAGCACGCTGTATTCTCTACCTATAACACCACACAGCACGCTGTATTCTCTACCTGTAACACCACACAGCACGCTGTATTCTCTACCTGTAATACCACACAGCACATTGTATTCTCTACCTGTAACACCACACAGCACACTGTATTCTCTACCTGTAACCCCACACAGCACACAGTATTGTGTACCTGTAACACCACACAGCACACTGTATTCTCTACCTGTAACACCACACACAGCACGCTGTATTCTCTACCTGTAACACCACACATATTGTAAGCCCTTACGGCCAGGGTCCTCTACCCCCGTGTATCAGTCTGCAATTTGCCTTCATGTAATGTGTTTTTGATCTTGTATTGTTACTGTTTGTTACCCCCCTATCTCTTGTTTAGCGCTCTGGAATTAAGGGCGCTCTAGAAATAAATAATTAATAATAATAGTTCTCTACCTATAACACCACACAGCACACTGTATTCTCTACCTGTAACACCACACAGCATACTGTATTCTCTACCTGTAACATCACACAGCACACTGTATTCTCTACCTGTAACCCCACACAGCACGCTGTATTCTCTACCTGTAACACCACACAGCACGCTGTATTCTCTACCTATAACACCACACAGCACGCTGTATTCTCTACCTGTAACACCACACAGCACGCTGTATTCTCTACCTGTAATACCACACAGCACACTGTATTCTCTACCTGTAACCCCACACAGCACACAGTATTGTGTACCTGTAACACCACACAGCACACTGTATTCTCTACCTGTAACACCACACACAGCACGCTGTATTCTCTACCTGTAACACCACACAGCACACTGTATTCTCTACCTGTAACACCACACAGCACACTGTATTCTCTACCTGTAACACCACACAGCACACTGTATTCTCTACCTGTAACACCACACAGCACACTGTATTCTCTACCTGTAACACCACACAGCACGTTGTATTCTCTACCTGTAACACCACACAGCACACTGTATTCTCTACCTGTAACACCACACAGCACGCTGTATTCTCTACCTGTAACACCACACAGCACACTGTATTCTCTACCTGTAACACCACACTGTATTCTCTACCTGTAACACCACACAGTGTGCTGTATTCTCTACCTGCAACACCACACAGGACACTGTTACTTACTACCTGTAACGCAGATAGTGGAATAAAGTAAAGAACTTTTAGAATTTTAATATTTTTTTCTTTTCATCTCCACACACATATTATGACCGAGAGTCTTTTATCTTTGAAGTTAAGCTCCACAATAAGCACTTTGCCTAATATTATCTTACATGGGATACAATGTTTATGCCTCGTTTTTTGTCCAGGTGGGATTGGCAGTGTTGGCTCTGATCCTCTCTGCAGTTTAGCATCGTTTAATTGTGTTCCTGCATCATTTTTGTGAAGACGCTGCAGTACAATAAGTCTCCAACTTGTGTAAACGTAGCCCTAATTTCACTGGAGACTGTTACACAACCAGTCAAGTTGTAGCAGCTGCTTCTGTCATTTCTTGTCTGCTCAGGTGTAGGCTGGAGAGGCCAGTCAGAGATGGTAACTCACTCAGGGGACTGGGGGATCCAGCCCAGCCTCTTGTGAGATCACCCCCTGCCCCCTGTGTCTGAATCATCAGCCTGTTCTCAGCAAACACACACAATGTGAGAAAGAGGCATGTAGTCTTTGGGGGAGATTTATCAAAGGGTGTAAAATTTAGACTGGTGCAAACTGCCCACAGCAACCAATCACAGCTCAGCTTTAGGCAGTGCTGAAAGGAAAAAGGAGCTGTGATTGGTTGCTGTGGGCAGTTTGCACCAGTCTAAATTTTACACCCTTTGATAAATCTCCCCCTTTGTGATCTGAGGGGGAGAACAGAGGGAGCAGGAGACAAAGTGGATTGCCACTGAGGCCAGTTTTCTTCACTTCCTGGATGTCAATCAGCTACCAGTGTGGCAGAATGGCACAGATATGGTAATTCAACCTCTCTTTTTCCCTCCTCATTCAAACACTCTATTATAACCCTACTACTGAAAAAACCTTCTTTAGACCCATCATGTCCAGCCAACTATCGACCTGTCTCTAATCTGCCTTTCATCTCCAAACTCCTAAAACATCTGGTCTACTCTCGCCTAACCCAATATCTCTATGATACTTCTCTTCTTTACCCTCTACAGTCTGGTTTCTGATCCCTGCACTCCATGGAAACTGCTCTAACCAAGGTGTCAAATGACCTCCTGAAGGCCAAGTCACAAGGAAACTACTCCTTGCTGATTCTTCTGGATCTTTCAGCAGCGTTTGACACCGTAGACCAACAGCTCCTACTCTCCATGCTCAGCTCCCTTGGCCTCAAGGACTCCGCTCCTTCAGCGCATCCTTCACTGGCTCTACGTCTTCTCCCTTACCTCTTACTGTTGGTGTTCCCCAGGGATCAGTCCTGGGTCCCCTTCTCTACTCTCTCTTTACTGCCGCCATCGGATAGACCATCAGCAGGTTTCGTCTTCAATGCCATCTTTATGCTGATATGCAAAAGAACACTGCAGAGACCCCACGTGATGAACTAGCCAGTAAACTCCGGGAAGGAACAACCAAGCCAAGGAATGTCTCCAATTAAGGAAACCACCTAAGCAAGGTATCCATCCACAGACAGCTGTTTCGGGGTTTTTGCCCCTCATCAGTGTGGAGTAGGTTTCTGGCTAGTGGGAGCAATGACTAGTAAGTGCATGCAAAAGGACGCTGGTTGACCTCAGGGAGATCAACCAAAGGTCTGGCTACGTCACTGATGTCGAGACACGTGATGGTGTCTCTGCAGTGTTCTTTTGCATATTTGATTTCCCAGGGAGCAATTTTCTAGAATGACGTTGAGACACATGATGGTGTCTCTGCGGTGTTTTGGTTTATTTTCCTGAGGTCAACCAGCGTCCTTTTGCATGCACTTACTAGTCATTGCTCCCACTAGCCAGAAACCTACTCCACACTGATGAGGGGCAAAAACCCCGAAACAGCTGTCTGTGGATATATACCTTGCTTAGGTGGTTTCCTTAATTAGAGAAATTCCTTGGCTTGGTTGTTCCTTCCCGGAGGAAGTTCTGGCTAGTTCACTGACGTCGAGACATGTGATGGTGTCTCTGCAGTGTTCTTTTGCATATTTGATTTCCCAGGGGACAATGTACTAGAATACACTGACGTTGAGACACATTATGGTGTCTCTGCGGTGTTTTGGTTGATTTCCCTGAGATCAACTAGCGTCCTTTTGCATCTTTATGCTGATGACACCCAGCTATACACTTCTTCGCGTGACATCACCCCTGCATTTCTACAAAATACCAGTGACTGTATCTGCGCTCTCTAACACTTTGGCCTCTCTATTTTTCAAACTCAACCATTCTAAAACTGAACTTCTCATATTACCTCCCTCTAACTAACCTAAACCCAACATCTCACTCTCAGTCTGTGATACTAGCATAACCCCTGTGCATCAAGCTCGATGTCTGGGGGTTATGCTAGACTCAGATCTATCTTTTAGTCCCTATATTCAAGCTCTTACATGCTCCTGTCATCTGCTGTACATCTCAAAAACATCTCCAGAATCCACCTATTTCTCACCACTGACACTGCTCAGACTCTGACTGCCGCTCTGATCCACTCCCGTTTTGACTATTGTAACTCCCTCCTAATCTGTCTTCCTTTTTCTAGACTCTCCCCTCTCCAGTCTATCCTGAACGCAGCAGCCAGGCTCATCTTACTCTCCAACAGTTACACTGATGTCTCCCCCCTGTGCCAGTCCCTTCACTGGCTACTGAATTACTGGCTACTGAATTAATAATTCAGTTTAAACTCCTCACCCATAAAGCTCTCCACAACTCTGTTCCTCCATACTTCTCCTCCCTCATCTCCACTTACCATACTTCCCATGCTCTGTGTTCTGCTAATGATCTAACACTAACATCTTCCATAATCAGAACCTCTCATTTCCGCCTCCAAGACTTCTCTCGTGCTGCATCAGTTCTCTGGAACGCCCTTCCCAAAGACCTCAGACTCATACCCAATACTCAATGTTTCAAGCGTGCCCTGAAGACTCATCTCTTCAGGCTCGCTTATAACATTCCCTAAACTTGTTTGCCCTTCTGTTGTCTCCTCACTTTCTACTATATCTTCGAAGGTTCCATGCACTTTATACGTTTCTCCTGTAACAAGACATTGGTGTGTAACTTGCTCGTCCAGCTCCTTTTATGTACAATGGCTGGACCAGGAGCAAATAAAGCACTTGTGCCTCATGTAACCCCAAGTTCGTAGTCTGTAGACTCGTGAGCTGGTCTCATATTTATGTTGTATTTTTATTTATTCTAATTTATTTTATCATATGTAATTGTAACCACTTTGCTGTGTAAAAAAAAAAAAAAAAAAGCGCTACAGAATCTGTTGGCGCTATACAAATAAATCTAATTATTAATATACATTACATAGACACATCTATATAACTTTTAATATGTGTACTGTGTAATATGTACTTTTAATAGAAAAACATTTTCCCTATCCGGAGTTCTCCTTTAACCCACCGAGCACCAGAGAATAGGAATCAGGGTGTCAGCTTCCTGGCAACAGAGTTTGCAGTGTAAATAAGCCAGACAGAGAGTGTCAAAGCCGCAGCGGCATCCCGTGCTCCGGGCCAACACTGCCGCAGCTGCTTCACTTCTCCTCTTTGCTTACTGACAGCGGACGCCAGAGCCCACATGCAGGGGTCGGGCGCTGCTGTCTGGCTCCACTGAGCGCCTTACCCTGCCGCTCGCCTACTTCCTGCTGTCCCGGTTGGCATGTGCGTCCCCGCCTCCTAGGGCGCGCACCCCCCAACTGTCTCAGATTTAAAGAGACTGTACACAGAGAATGAACTCTGACAAACAAGCTGCTAAAAATGTTTATTACAGTCAAGTCTCATCTAATCACTAAATATACTGTGATATCATAGATCCCACAGATGATTAGAATAGTTGTTTAACAATAGAAATAAAATGAAAGGAGAGCTCTGATTGGTTGCAATGGACAACAAAAAAAGTTTTAGAGCTAGGCAGTTTTCATACATGTCCCCCATAATTTCATTGCTATTAATAACCACATGACGTAGTTTTTTTTATGTAGGCCATCCACAGAGCGCTATTTTACAACAATATATAGTTCTGGTAAACAAATCTACAACAAAGTGACACATATCAAATGTAACCAAATTACATGCAAAACAATTAGTACAATTGTAATTTGGCCTACATCATCTTTGGGATCTATGATAGTGATTAGCTGTGACTTGACGTTAATAAACATGTTTAGTTTAGGCTTATTAGTATGCATCAGATGATACCATTGTTAAATTCTTTATCAAATTACAAAGAAATGGTGACGCGCTACAGCAAAACTGAATATAGATTTGGATTCAGCACATTTGATATAATAAAGATAACCATAATTGGCTGCTGTTTTTTTCCAACCTTGTTGTAGTGTTATAACAATTTCTAGATTTGTGTTGAGCTGACAGCGACTTTGCAATTTGCATGTCAAAATACATAATATAGTGCCAGTGGCGTTTTCATTTTTTTTTTTTGTTGTACAGTGGACTGCTTATGTGTATTGTATATATGAAACTTTCAATAGCTACCACAGCTGATGATTAGACAGCACTGAAGAGGCACGGTAAAGAGATAGGATGGGCTGAAATAGGAGACCAAAGGGAACCTCTCACCATGGAAATGCTATCTAATCTATCCACATCATGTTATAGAGCAGGAGGAGCTGATATATGTTGGTGGTAAAAGATTCAATATAACTTGTTATTTATTGATTAAAATCTTTGACTTTTCCATGCTTAGGAGTCCAGTAGGAGATCCTATCATTGAGTGACACTGTCCACTGGACTCCCAGAATGATCCGGAATTTTAGTCAATATGTTACAAGTTTTATTGAATCTTTTTCTATAAGGATATATAACAATCTGCTCCTGCTCTACACATAAGATAGCATTTTCATAGCAGCAGGTTCCCTTTAAGCCTATACTGAATAGTAACAAAAGAATGTAGTGAAAAAAGGTGGGGAAACAAATGAAGACAAGTTCAAGAGCTACCCTACAGAAAAGACTGTAATGCTAGCAATTAAGGAGATGAGACATCAGGAACAAATAATAGATAGAGAGGAAGGCCATAGGTGTGGAAAAGAGAGAGAATAATGAAGCAGCTTAGGGAGGGAGAGAATACACTGTTTGGCTTGAAGTACAGCCATAAAATAAAGTAATATTGAACCATGTTCCTACAAAGTGTGCCTCCTATTTGTTCCTTACATTAAAATTTTAGCTTTCTTTAAAGCACCATGCTGTAAGGATTCTTAATACAAAAATTCCCATTATATGATATATCTAAATTATAAGTTTAGGTTGCACTAATAGTATGGCATTTGCAAGGATGCATGCAAGTAAACATTAAAGAGGCTGCAGCGGGGGGCGGAGCGAGCCAGCGATGTGAGCAGACGTGTGGTGCTGGAGCTCCGTCCTGCAGCCTGTAAATCAGCCCCTAATTAGCACTCCCGGCGCCCCCAAAGATCCCCCCCACACATGGGGAAGACCCCCAAGGACCGACAGCAGCACCCTATACCGGAGGTCCACCGGAGGAGCCGCAACCAGACGCTGGACCGGTTCCTGGCTCCGGGGCCCAGCAGCAGCTCCCGCTCCCAACCGGACGCCCTGACGGAGGCTGTGGCGGTTTCCACCCACCAGACACAGTCCCCAGCTCATCTAGCCTTGCCGCCGGATCCACCGGTCACTCATCCACTCACCTTTTTGGAGCAGACGAGCAGAGGCCCTCTGACGCGCTCGGCACAACAGAGAGGAGGAAGACGGGCGCCATCTTGCCCACGTGTCCGGCGCGGAGGTCCGGGATCCAGATCGGGCATTCCCTGGCTGCCGGCTCGGACTGACAGACGCTCGCCGGCCTCCTCTCCAGGGGCTCTCGGGGGGGGCGAACTCGCTGAGCCGTGTGAGTAAGGGAGGCACAGATAAAGGCAGGTCCCCTCAGCTGGTCCTTGCTGCTGGGAAGGCGCCATCTTGCCTGCAGCACTGCTCTCCCAGGGGACACACCACAGTCACTCCACGGCCCCTGTCCTCCCCACAGAGACTGCCTACCCTCCACCTGTCTGCTCCCCCTGCGGCTTCTCCCATCCCAGCCTCAGGACAGCTTACCCCTACAATATCAGGGGCTACATTGACAACTGAGGGAGCCCACTTTCCTGTGGCTGGAGCTGCTCCTCTCCCCTCCCCCATCCCTGTCTTGCTACAGTCGGCCATGTCTGTTTCCTCTCAATCTCAAGGGGGGGGGCAGGTCAGCACTATGAGGAAGAAAGCCCCCAAACAGCTCCCACCCCAGCCCACAACCAGAGACGCTGCCAGAGATGCCTGCCCTGATAATAATGACTGGCAGGCCTCCAGGGACTCAGACTCTGACTCCTCTTTGTTTGGTCCGCAATCACAGAGAGGCATGCATAAGCTCCTATCTCAACTACCAACCAAAAATGATTTCCAACTGCTGATAGCCGAGGTTAAGGAGGCGTTCAAAACCGAAATCTCTGAAATTCGCAAAGACATTCAGCACATCACTAACCGGGTTGAAGATGTTGAGGAAGAACATGATGCCACCCGAGCCTACATAGCCCAACTGCACACCACTGTAGCGGCCCAATCATCTATGCTGAATGATGTGCAACGTCATCTAGAGGATATAGATAATAGAGGACGCCGTAATAATATCCGAGTCCGGGGTTTACCGGAAGCAACCCAGGCTGATGATCTCCCAGAAACTTTAGAAGCCATATTTAATACTATTCTGGGGGAACCGGCTTCCCACAAGATAAAGTTGGACCGGGCTCACCGGGCTCTCCGGCCTAAATCAGCTAACGGCAACCCGAGAGATGTGATATGCTGCGTACACGATTTTGCTTTAAAGGAACGCATTATGACCAAAGCACGTTCCCTGAAGGATTTTGACTTTGATGGAGCGCCTCTTCAACTCTTTCCGGACCTTGCCTGGGTCACTCTACAGAAACGGAGATTTCTACGCCCCCTCCTGCAAATCCTACGGGATCACCAGGCAACGTACCGATGGAACTTTCCTTTCTCCCTGACGGCCAGGAGGGACGGCAGGTCGGCCACCCTACGTGACCTGGAGGACCTGCCGCTCCTCTGTGAAACCCTGGATATCCCCCTTCCGCAGATCTCTGAGTGGGTGATTGCCCCACCTCCTCCACCCCCGCCTGATGAGGTCTGGCGGCCTGTGCGACAGAAGCGTCAGAGGCCTCACCCCCGAAACCCTTCATCACCTCCTTGAGCGGTCGCTGATGACAGGCTATTTCCCGTCCACTTTTGGGGATTCCCCCTCCCCCTCTCCCTTGTCCCATTTTTTGTTGATGCCGGGACCCTTGCCAAACCCCTGATGGGGTGCACTACTTTGCCAACTGTGAGCTACAAAGCTGCAAGGACGGAATACCCACACTGTTGGTTTCCGTTTGCTGTGTGGTTGTTGTCTTTAGTTCTCCTCTCCCTCTGGGCTCATTGCCTGGCTCCCCCGCTTCCCTAGGAGCGTTTGCCCTCTGTCCTTTCCTCCCCCAGACTTCCTTTTCCTTGGGGACAGAGGAAGGACCTATTGCTCCCACCCATGCATTTTTTGCGTGGGTTTTTGGCTCACAGCCACTTTTTTCCTCTATGGAAGCCCTTGTTCTTGGTTAATTTACTGTACCAATGTGTCTTTTTTTGTGTTTGTCGTGTTGTCTTTCTCGTCCCTTCCCTCCATGTCTCTCCCACTGTTGTGTCCCCCCCCTTTTTCTTACAGTTCTGGAGATTGCTGCCCTGGTTCGGTACCGTTCCTGACTTCCCACTACCTGGGGCCCGATGGACGGGGGCTGGTGAGTCTTATTACACATGCATTGCCCTCTTTCCTTACACACCTTATGGCTAAGATTATCACACTTAATGTCAAGGGACTAAACTCCAATCTGAAGAGACGCCTGCTCCTGCAGGAATTAAGATCTCAGAAGGCAGATATAGCATATATACAGGAAACTCATTTTGATGCCTCCGCCACCTTTAACTTTGCTAAACACTCATATCCACTAGTTCATTCTGCCTCTATGGGCTGTAAACGGGGGGGTGTAGCCATCATGGTCTCCCGGACCTGTCCCCTACAGGTGGAGACGACCTACTCAGACCCCGGCGGTCGGTATATCATAATTGAAGGGTCCATCCAAGGCAAACCTCTACTACTATGCAACATCTATGCCCCTAATAGGAAGCAGATTTCCTTTCTCCACGGGGTCCTCAGGCGCCTCTCTCGATACCCTCCTTCGCCCTGGATCCTGGGAGGCGATTTTAACCTCCCTTTTTCTGAGGTGATGGACAGGCACTCGATCTCTGGAACTCCACCATCTCCCGACCAGTGTCGGCTTTCTACTGAGTTCCGGAGGCTGATCCGACGACACAGTCTCTATGACCTATGGCGTATTGAGCACCCTGGGGAGAAGCTTTTCTCCTTCTACTCCCACCCCCGGCAAACACACACGAGAATTGATTATCTCTTTGGCAACATCCCTACAGTACGTTTGCTCAAAGGTTCAAATATTGATCCCATCTCTTGGTCGGACCACGGACCGGTCAGCATTTCTCTAGCTTCCCTACTGTCACCTATTCGCCACTGTCACTGGCGTCTCAATGAGTCGCTATTGAAAACACAGACTTTAAAAGACTCTATCCAACACTGTATTAGGACCTACTTTGCCGAGAATGAAGGTTCGGTCTCAGCCCAGTCTACTCTCTGGGAAGCCCATAAGGCGGTTATTAGAGGCCATTGCATCGCCCTGGGGTCCAGGGGGAAGAGGGATAGATTAGAGGCTATCAGGGAGACCAAATCGAGGATAGGTGTCTTAGAGGCTGCTCTGTCCTCCCGACCATCTGTCCAGGGCCTGCGTAGACTGATCGCGGCTAGAGCCAAACTTAAAGACCTCCTTACACACAAAGTAGAACGCTTGCTCCTGTTTTCGAAGCAACGCTTCTACGAGAAGGGAAATAGAGCTCATACCCTGCTGGCACGTATGCTAAACGACCGCTCGGCTGCTCAGTCTCCGCAGGCCCTTCGAGACCACCTGGGTCATACCAAATTTCACCCTAAAGATATATCCTCGATTTTTGAGCGATACTTTTCAAAACTATATTCTTTGCCCTCTTCCCTTCTTTCTGACCCTGCAGCGAGAGCCCGACAAATACAAGCCTTCCTTTCACAATGTGGATTGCCCACACTCTCCCGGGAGGCGGTTGAGCACTTAAATGCTCCAATCTCCTTAGAGGAGTTATCTGGGGTGCTTAAGGACCTTCCTTCGGGACGCTCGCCGGGACCAGACGGATTTACATATCTGTACTTTAAGACCTTTCAAGAGCAACTTGCCCCGCGGCTGGTATCCCTGTTTAATTCCTTCATGGAGGGCTCTGATACTCCCCCCCCCCCCCTCTATGCTCCATTCCCTAATCACCCTTATCCCCAAGCCTGACAAGGACCCACTAGAATGCTCCAGCTACCGGCCCATTGCACTGCTCAATGCTGATCTGAAGATTTTCACGAAAACCTTGGCCAACCGCCTCAATCTCTGGTTGCCGGGATTGGTGGATAAGGACCAAGTGGGCTTTGTAATGGGTCGACAGGGAGCAGACAATACTAGACGGGCTGCCAATATTATAGATGCGGTTAACTTACAAGCTGATAGAGCCTTGATACTAAGCCTTGATGCGGAGAAGGCATTTGACCGCCTTGGTTGGCCCTTCCTTTTTGAAACCCTTCAGACTTTTGGCTTCGCAGGCCCCTTTGTTACAGCCCTCCGGGGGCTTTATTCCCGCCCCACGGCCTCCATTAAAATGCCTCACCAACCCTCGGGAACTTTCTCCCTCCACAACGGGACCCGCCAGGGCTGCCCCCTGTCCCCGCTACTGTTTGTGCTCTGCATAGAGCCTGTGGCGGCGGCCATCAGAAACAATGCGGATATCCAGGGAGTACACATTAGGGGTAAGGAATACAAGCTGATGCTGTTTGCGGATGATGTCTTACTTACCCTAACTAATCTACCCACCACCCTCCCGAACCTCCATAAACTGCTCCAAGACTTTGGGGTCTTGTCTGGGTACAAGGTGAATACTGCCAAGACGGAGGCTCTTCCATTAAACCTGCCTGAAAGCGAATTTCGTTCTCTCAGGGCTAATTTCCATTTTCGGTGGTCCTGTGATTCTATCGGATACCTGGGTATCCGTCTCACCTCCTCATACTCTTCCTTGTACCTAGCCAATTATCCCAAGCTCTTCCGAACTGTTAAATCCCTCCTACTGTCTTGGAATAAACATTTTATCTCCCTACTAGGCCGAATAGCGGCGGTTAAAATGACTATCCTCCCCAAATTACTATATCATTTTGTAACATTACCGGTAAAAGTCCCTATGCGAGAACTAAAAGCGATCCAAACCGCCATTTTCCGGTTTATGTGGAACTCTAAGCGCCATAGAATCCCCCAAACTGTTATGATGGCCAGTAAGACTCAGGGGGGGTTGGCGACACCTAATATTCTGCACTACTATTGGGCAGCACACCTAAGGGTTATCCCATCTTGGTCCTCCTACCATGCGTACAGTAAATGGATGGCAATAGAAAGGAGGTGGCTGGCTCCCGCACACCCAAATTCCCTCCTGTGGCTCCCCGACCCTGCCGCCTCTTTGCCTCGATTACTATTAGGGCCTATTAGATTCACTAAGCATATCTGGGACACCTGCTCTAAGCGATTCCAACTCTCTTCTGCAGCTCCCCCACTGGTTTCTTTCCTTCTCACTCCGGCTTTTCGGCCGGGCTTGGAGTCCGCGGTGGTGCAGGCATGGGGTTCTCGGGGACTCTTTCATTTTGCAGATGTTGTGAATCCTCTGACGCGCTCCCTGCTCTCTTTTGACGATTTATGCGAGAAGCGAGCTTTACCCTCCTCTGAGCACTACACTTTTCTGCAGTTGCGTCATTTTATGTTGACGCAACTAGGTGGCACCGCGTTCTCCAAACCTACGACCTTTGAGCAACTGGTCAGAGCCGGCCCGAGTATGAAAGGCCTTGTTTCCGACATATATAAGATATTGGGCTCGCCGGTGGATGACTCGCCAGTCCGACACACATACATGACTAAGTGGGAGACGATCCTGGCCAAACCAATCCCCCCCGAGCACTGGGAAATTATCTGGGACAGGGCAGCTAAGTCTTCTCCATGTGTCACTTACAAAGAAACCCAATATAAATTACTAATGTTTTGGTACCACCCCCCCGAGTTGCTCCACAAACTAAATAGATCTATATCACCCCTGTGCTGGAGGTGCCATACTGGGGTGGGGACTCTATACCATGTTTTTTGGGAATGCTCTATTATTCGGCCTTATTGGACCACCGTTTGCGAGGTATTTTCCTCAGTATTGCAACATCCCTTTTCACCTGACCCAGTGTCTTGCCTCCTTAACCTGACCCCTAAGTCGGTGGGAAAGAAATCCACCAAGCTGCTCTTGCAAATGCTGACAGCATCTAAAACCTTAATAGCTAGACAATGGAAGTCAGATCTTCCTCCCTCCCTTACTGACTTGGTTGCGAGGATTAAGGAGGTACGAACGATGGAATCGCTGACGGCGATGCTGAATAATAGAGTGGCTGCCTTTGAGACTGTATGGGCCCCATGGGACGCGTATTGTTCACAACAGGGTTATACCTGATCGACTCCAGAACTGATTCCCCCCCCCCCCCAACCCTCTCTCTACCTTCGTGATCCCTTCCCTATCTTCTCCCCCAACGTATCTTTGGTGTCTTATTGTCTATGTACGTCTTTCCCTGTAGGTCCTTGTGTTGTTCACCTAGGTTTGACTTATTGTATTTGCGGTTCTGAGACATGTCCACGATTATACTGCAGATTGCTTTGTACTACCGCTGTTTATTGTGTACTGCATCCTTTTACTGTCTTTATGAAAACTTTAATAAACATTACAGTTATAAAAAAAAATAAAGAGGCTGCAGCACTTGCATGAGTGCCATGGCCCCTTCAAACAACTGACTGATAGGGTGCTAGCAGTCAGCCCCCTCCAATCTAATATTGACTGCCTCTCTGTACGATGTGAACCTGCAAGTATCACCTTACAGTGCTTACATAACAAACAGACACATTATAATATCAATGTCATACATTACTGTAATAATACTGACAAGTTGTTCACAAATAATACCAGTAAACAGTGTTCAAATTATTTTTTTGTACGGTGCCCATATGATAAGATTATACAGTTTTAGGCTATGTTCACACTACGTTTATTTCCGGCCGTAGTGCGAACCGCGAATATACGCCCGTAGTTTTGAGGTTGATGCGAACGCTTAAAAGTATACGATATCCGGACGCACAATGCACACTACGTATGAGCCTACGTCCGGATCATATACGGCGCCATGAAAAATGAACAAGACCATTGTTTGCGGCCGGAACTCTTCCAACTCACGGCCGTGGATTTCAATGCGGCCCCGTACGGAATACTTTTTTCAGCCAAATCGAACTTGATTTTTATATTAAAAAGGTTCTGTGTGGTTTACTGGGCTGGGCGAAGATTTCCAAGTAAATGACCTGCTTCAGATCGCTTCGAAACAAGCTAGGGAAGCATAACTATACTACGGGCGTATAATTGCGGTTCGCCCGTATGTTCACAATTCGCCCGCATGTCTATTTTTCGCACATGTCCGCCCGCGTATGAACTACGGCCGAACATATACGTAGTGTTAACATAGCCTTAAGTACTAAGTTTTAAAGAAACGTGGGGTTTCTTTATCAGCAGCCGCCACCTCACCGTTAATGACATTAACTCCTTAAACGCCGCGGCTGCGGCGTTTAAGTGTAAGTGACAGGGGGAGTTCCCTGTCACTTACCGATTGGGACCCCCGCAGTGTGACCGCGGGGTTCCCGATCGTTAAAACGGACCGCCGGAGGTCTCTCACCTGCCTCAGTGCGGTCCAATCAGCGCTCTGGTCACTGAGCCTGCACAGGCAGGCTTAATGAGCAGATCGCCGATAACACTGATCAATGCTATTCCTATGGCAGAAAATAAAAGTAATCAATGTACAAGTTCCCCAAAGGGACTTAAAATGTATAAAAAATAAAACGTTAAAATCACTTATACACTACCCCAAAACTCCTCCTCCAATAAAAGTTTAAATCACCCCCCTATCCCATTATATAAATAAAACATATAAAAATAAATAAATAAATAAACTTATAATATACCATAGCGTGCGTAATTGTCCGATCTATTAAAATATAACAAGTGTCATTGCGAACGGTGAACGGCGTAGACGAAAAGAGGGGAAAAAAGTTCCCAGATTACCAATTTTATGTTACATTATATAAAAAAAAATTTATAAAAAGTGATCAAAACGTCCGATCTTCACAAATATGGTATTATTAAAAACTAGAGATCATAGCAGAAAAAAATGACACCTCATACAGCCCCATAGGTGAAAAAATAAAACCGTTATAAGCGTCACAATAGGCCCATTTCATTAATAATTAATTGCCAAAAAAAGTATTTCATAAAAAAAAATATACACTCACCCGCCACTTTATTAGGTACACCTGTCCAACTGCATGTTACCACTTAATTTCTAATCAGCCAATCACATGGCGACATGGTCAAGACAATCTCCTGCAGTTCAAACCGAGCATCAGTATGGGGAAGAAAGGTGATTTGAGTGCCTTTGAACGTGGCATGGTTGTTGGTGCCAGAAGGGCTGGTCTGAGTATTTCAGAAACTGCTGATCTACTGGGATTTTCACGCACAATTATCTCTAGGGTTTACAGAGAATGGTCCGAAAAAGAAAAAACATCCAGTGAGCGGCAGTTCTGTGGGCGGAAATGCCTTGTTGATGCCAGAGGTCAGAGGAGAATGGGCAGACTGGTTCCAGCTGATAGAAAGGCAACAGTGACTCAAATAGCCAACCGTTACAACCAAGGTAGGCAGAAGAGCATCTCTGAACACACAGTACGTCCAACTTTGAGGCAGATGGGCTACAGCAGCAGAAGACCACACCGGGTGCCACTCCTTTCAGCTAAGAACAGGAAACTGAGGCTACAATTTGCACAAGCTCATCGAAATTGGACAGTAGAAGATTGGAAAAACATTGCCTGGTCTGATGAGTCTCGATTTCTGCTGCGACAATCGGATGGTAGGGTCAAAATTTGGCATCAACAACATGAAAGCATGGATCCATCCTGCCTTGTATCAACGGTTCAGGCTGGTGGTGGTGGTGTCATGGTGTGGGGAATATTTTCTTGGCACTCTTTGGGTTCCTTGGTACCAATTGAGCATTGTTGCAACGCCACAGCCTACCTGAGTATTGTTGCTGACCATGTCCATCCCTTTATTACCACAATGTACCCAACATCTGATGGCTACTTTCAGCAGGATAATGCGCCATGTCATAAAGCTAGAATCATCTCAGACTGGTTTCTTGAACATGACAATGAGTTCACTGTACTCAAATGGCCTCCACAGTCACCAGATCTCAATCCAATAGAGCATCTTTGGGATGTGGTGGAACGGGAGATTCGCATCATGGATGTGCAGCCGACAAATCTGCGGCAACTGTGTGATGCCATCATGTCAATATGCACCAAAATCTCTGAGGAATGCTTCCAGCACCTTGTTGTATCTATGCCACAAAGAATTGAGGTAGTTCTGAAGGCAAAAGGGGGTCCAACCCGTTACTAGCATGGTGTACCTAATAAAGTGGCCGGTGAGTGTATATAACATAAAAGAATATGTGTAACCTGCATATGGTTGTGTTCGGACTGACCTATAGAGTAATAGTATCATGTCGCTTTTACCATATAGTGCATTACGTAGACACAGGAACCCCCCAAACATTACCATATTGCATCCTTTTTTACGATTTCACCTATTTATATCTTCATAAATAATATATTTGGGATTCCATCATACATGTTATGGTAAAATGAAAGACGCTATTACAAAGTACAACTATTCCTGTAACAAACAAGCCATTACATGGCTTGTAGATAGAAAACTGAAAGTGCCAGAGCTCTTAGAAGGGGAGGAGGGAAAAACGAAAGCGCAAAGATCAAAATTTGCGCGGTCAACTGGGTCATTTTGGGCCTGGTCCTCAAAGGGTTAATTGTGTTACTTCACTTTTGTGAAGACACTGCAGTACTGCAATGAAACTCCAGCATGTGTGAACATAGCCCTAACTTCACTTCAGACTTTTGCTCAGTGAAGTTGCAGCAGCTGCTTCTGTCACTCCTTGTCTGTTCAGGTGTAGTGAGGGGCTGGTTTGAGATGGTGAATCACTCAGGGGATTAGGGGATCCAGCTAAGTCTCCTGTGACATCACACTCTGCCCCCTGTCTGCATCATCAGCAAACACACACAATGTGAGACAGAGGCATGGAATATTTGTCTCCTAAGGTGGGAGAGCAGAAGGAGCAAGAGACAATGTGAATTGGCACAGAGGCCATTTTTCTTCACTTCCTGGATGTAAATCAGCTACCAGTGTGGCAGAACCGTACAGATATGGTAATACATTGTATAGACACATCTATATAACTTTTAATGTATTTTTAATGGAAAACAAGTTTTCCTTATCTGGAGTTCCCCTTTAAATCACTCTTTTAGGTCTGTTTTATGATTATTATTATTTAGTGACAATAACCATCATATTAAATAATCTTTTTTTTTACAGCAATTAACGACAAAGTAAGTGAATATGTGTAGATGAAATCAGACATTACATAGTAACAAGTTAACACTTCATATAGTAGGAGTGAGGGTACTGTGTACAAGAGCTTACAATCTATGAGGAAATAGGAGTGAAACAAGAGGCAAAAATTAGTGCTTTGTTTTCTCTATACATAAAAGCAGTTCTACCTGTACACATAACAGTTCTTTAAAAAAAAGCTTTCGCCATTATTTTCCTGGTTTATCCTTAGTTTATGTGCTATTTTAGATTTGAATCAGGGATTCATAAAATCTCCTGCACTCCCTTTTGGATTACAACTATTTCATCTATTAAATGTAACAGACAAGACTAAGAGGCTGTCACACTCCTACTTCTTATTAGCATCACTGCCAATGATTTCGCTTACCACTAGCTTGTCTTACGCCCTACTTTCACTAAGTATCCTGACTAGCTTGTCATTTTAGCAATAATATAATTTATTGAGGTTTTACATTCACACTTTCTTTGGCTATGTTCACACAACGTTTTTTCAGCTCCGTTTAAAATGATGCCCGTAATTTTAAAGTCTAAAATAACGGCGTCATTTAGCTGTCTGGCCACCCGACAGTACAATGATGGCTGTTGATACATATTTCTAATTTAGGTGGACTAATTGGCCTTTGGATGTGTTGTTAATTGAAAAGTCCATTGAATTTAATAGTAGAAGCGGTGAAAGGACGGTGAAATGATAAAAACTGTGTGTGGACAATAAAAATAACACCCGGTATTTGCAAACGACGTCCCAAAATAATTGACATGCTCATGATTTTGACATCCTCGCAGATAACGTTGATTTTATACACTGTGTGCATTGGACGTCAGTCATTCCATTGATTTCAATGCGTTTCATTGAAGTAAATTAAATCACGGCAATAACAGATATCTTTTTAAATAGAAAAAGCAGAATACTTTTCTCTTTTTTTAAGTAGGGTGAACATAGCCTTACTTACTATAGCAAGTATGTGAACTTTCCATAAAGCAGTATAATAACATGCTTAAATCTCTTTTTTTAGGTAAGTATAAACAGGGCCGGATTAAGGTTGGTGGAGTTCCAGGGCGACAAAAAAAAAATAAAACTATACCGCAATCTATACAGATGGCAGCTTACTGTAGGCAACTTAGCACAGACCCCTTCTCGCTCCTGGCTGTGTGGCTCAGCATCCTCCCCTGTTATACACGTGATGGTAACTAGAGGCTGCAGTGCAGAGGAAGATTCAAAGCCCTAGAGACAGGAGCGGGAAGGGCTGAGTATCAGGGTGTGTTCTCACGCAATGTGAGAACCCAGCACTTTCTGTGTGCTCTTACCCACTGTGTTAGGGCCATATTACACGGCCTGATATCCTGGGTAAGTAGCGCCATTCTGCTAGATTGGTGCTCACTTACAGAGCCTATTATAAGGCTGGATCAGCCATCGGTCGCACATCACTATGAAACGTAGCGATGCACGGTTGGTGGCCAATGACTTTTAAACATGTGAAAAGACATTGATCAGTTAATGGGTGTGGGTGTGGGTATTATGGCTTAGAGCAATATACCCTAACTTTTTTTTTTTTTAAACTCGGGGCACCCCTACCGAATAATTTCTAAAAAATACAAAAGAACTGTCATTCAGTGACTCACAGGTGACATGTTCTTTGATCTGAGGCGTCACTTTCCTTTTCCTCTCCATCCGGCCCAGACCACTGTGATGATTTCTTGCAGCTACAATTCATCTTTTCAGAACCTGCCACACAAACAACTTAGGCTCCACACTTTTTCTGCAACTTCCTTCCTTTTTTCCAACCCATAAGGTCCCAAACAGTAGTAATTACACTTTTTGGTATGATTTCCAGTAAAGTGAGTAGGTATGTGGGTTGCCCCCTGTATATAGGATCCCCTGCTGTGCCCCCATATAGTTATAAAGTCCCTATGTCCCCATATAGTAATAATGCTCCCTGCTGTGCCCCAAATAGTTATAAAGTCCCTATGTCCCCATACAGTAACAATGCCCCCTGCAGTGCCCCTCCATATGGTAATAATATCCCTTGCTGTACCTCCATATAAAAATAATGACTCCTGCTGTACCCACATATAGTAATCATGCCCCTGCTGTGCCCCATATAGTAATAATGCCCCCTGCTGTGCCCCAAATAGTTATAAAGTCCCTATGTCCCCATACAGTAATAATGCCCCCTGTGGTGCCCCTCCATATAGTAATAATACCCACTGCTGTACCTGCATATAGTAATAATACCCCCTGCTGTACTTACATATAATAATAATACCCCCTGCTGCACCTCAATATAGCAATAATGTCCCCTGCTGTGCCCTCCATATAGTAATAATGCCCCCTGCTATACCCCTGTGGTGTCCCACTGTGGGTGTTGCTATTCTTTACACCCCTCGTAAAAGTCTGTGTGTTCGTAAAAGGTGACCACTAGATGTCACTATAGTGTGTAACTAAGGTCTAGAAACTGCACGGCTAAGGTAAACGAAAGGGTTATTGTTTCTGTATGTACCAGATTCTGTGGTCCACTAGGATTTCTTCTTTCTTTTGCCCTATTCTCTCTTCTCTATCCCGTTCTCTTATTGTACTCTTTCCACCCAACCACAACACAGCACACGCGCTGGTTAGGAAGTTAGTCCCTTGGGTGAGGGGGAGTCTTAGCTGAGCTTTGGAGGAGAAAGGACGCAGCTCAGATAGCTTTTCTCAGTTGTTCTACCTGGGCCCTGGCCCTCTGTCAAGTCCCCTCTACAACTTAGTTCTAAGTCAGTACCCCGCATGGGAAGGATGCAGAACACCCAGGTCTCACAATCTTTTTTCTTGAAGCATCAGACATGCTGTATGATGCGCAGCTAAGCCCTTCAGGAGAAAACTACTCTACAGATAGCTTCAACCCACGCCGAGGACTAGGAGTCACTACAGTGCAGGACAGTCTCCGCAGAAAAGCCAAAGAGCTAGGAACTGATCCGGATGGAGCAAAGTTACGTAAAGTTGATGAACTCCATCTCGCAATGCAGGTGTACTTAGGAACTGTAACCATTACCCCCAACCCAGGTAACAGGGTCTGGGGTCTGTGTCACCCATCAGTACGGTTCAGCCAAAGCTTGTGGGCAGAAGGTGGTGTGAAGACTATAGGAAAGGTCAAGCTGCAGGCACAGGTTATTTCTTCTTCTTTTTCTTATTCTACAAGTATTCTTCTATGTACTCCAACCTCCCGGCAGAGCACATTACTAATTGGGTTGAGACTCTCACGGCACTCTCCTCTTTACTACCTCAGTACAACCTTATCAACTCTACTACATCCTACTCAGCACTTATCCCACAGATCTGGTGGTTCTATGTATTTATTGGAACTGTATCAAGTGTACCTGAATATTCGTTGTATTACCTGCTGCCCATTTACAAAAAATAAAGCAAGTCAACATTATCACTTGGTCTGTGGTAACTCGCTACCACCTGCACAGCACTACACCTCAACCTTGGGACATTTCCCCTCTGTGGGTGGCGGCTCCTACCACTATTCGGGAGGGTTACTACACCACTGTGACCACCTGTGACATAATCCCAAGTGACCCTGCAGCAACCCGACAGGACACCGATCACAGGGGAGAAAGGTACTGTACAACCGGCCTTATCCTCTAAAAGCAGGCATGCCATCACACCTGTGTGCCCACCAGGCACCTTGTCACGTGACAAAACCCTTAAGGTCTGGCTGTGCCTCAGCCATCCACCACAAGGAGTGGTGTCACACTTCCATCTAGCAAGTGACCGGCCGTCCTACCGCTGCAACATCATCCAGGGGCTCACCACACCCCCATATAGTAATAATGCCCCCTGCTGTGCCCCCCCATATAGTAATAATGCCCAGTGGTGTTCTGGTAGCTGTATTTAACCCTCCCAGTGATATCCTGCTAGCTGTAGTTAAACCCCCCCATCCCCAGTGGTGTCCTGGTAGCTGTAGTTCACCCCCCCCAGTGATGTCCTGGTAGCTGTAGTCCCCCCCCCTCCCAGTGGTATCCTGGTAGCTGTAGTTCAATACCCCCCCAGTGGTGTCCTGGTAGCTGTAGTCCCCCCCCCCCCCCCGTGGTGTCCTGGCAGCTGTAGTCCCCCCTCCAAGTGGTGTCCTGGTAGCTGTAGTTCACTCCCCCCCCCCCCCCAGTGGTGTCCTGGTAGCTTTAGTCCCCCCCACAGTGGTGTCCTGGTAGCTGTAGTTCCCCCTCCCAGTGGTGTCCTGGTAGCTGTAGTTCACTCCTCCAGTGGTGTCCTGGTAGCTGTAGTCCCCCCCCAGTGGTGTACTGATAGCTGTAGTTCACTCAACCCCAAAGGTGTCCTGGTAGCTGTAGTCGTCCCCCCACCCCACCCCCCTAGTGATGTCCTGGTAGCTGGTAGCTGTAGTTCACTCCTCCCAATATAAAGAGATTTGTTAGGTCAGGGAACCCCATTAAAGGGATTGGCCACTTTATAGTAAAGTGGTTCAGTGTGTAATATTAGTAACTACACTCCACTTACTGACAGCAGCTCCCTGTGTACCTTGCAGCCAAATACCATATCAGGCATTTCTCCTCCAGGTTGTGCCGTCCTGCTTTGTGATGAATCTATTTATAAGACAGCCGAGCATAGAGGAGCATGTGACCATGCCCCAGTCTCTATGAACTCCACTATATATATATATATATATATATATATATATATATATATATATGCCTATGGAGGATACAGAGGGAAGGAAAGACTCTCCTGAAGCCCTAAGCAAAGTGACTTTGGAAGGGGGTACCTATAGCACCAGCAGTCTTGCTTTTATAGTGGTATACACCTAAGCACAGGTGTTTCCGCTATAAGAGGGAGGAGTATATGCCTAGTATATTGCAATGAGGAGGATGGGTGGGGTTTAGGAATAGCTAACTTCCTGTCTTCTTTCTCCCATTCTCTCTCTCTTTCACAAGAAGATCTGGAAAAAAAAAAAACCTTTTGCTCTGGTCCTCCCTTTTTTTTTATTCTTTACTCTACAACTGATTCTCTTTTTGCAAGTGTAATAATGCATGTATTATTATAAATGCTTTGGTTTGGCAGTTCAGGAGTCAGATGAAAGTTGCAGGCAAGTTATAGTAGATTTATTTTAACTCACAGAGGATGTTAAACCTCATGGTGGTGAACAGGTTGAGCCGTGGAAGTGGCCAGCCTCAAGGATGTCATAATGGTAACATCATCCAGGGGCGGGTATAGTAGTTTAAGAGTCACTGTCGTATTTTTTATTTATTTTTGCAGAAATCAATAGTCCAGGCGATTTTAAGAAACTTTGTAATTGGGTTTATTAGCCAAATATGCCATTATCTGCATTTAAAAAGCCTTTTCCCAGGTCCCCCCTCCCTCCTCTTTTCCATCCACTGCAAAAAATCAGGAAATTGTGACTTGTTGCATCAGACGTACCCAGTCTGGTCTATAGAGAGGGGAGAGGGAAGGAAAAAGGAGGGAGTTAGCTGACAGCAGAAAGCAGATAACAGAGGATTACAGGCACAGAGCTGGGTGATTGCTGTAATCAGAGCTCAGAGAGGTCAGTGGTGACTGTCAGAGGAGATAGCAGGTGATGTATTTGTAGATTAACTCTTTGTTGTCCTGTTTCGGTGTTTTATTTAGCTCTCTCCATAGGAGAACAATGAAGACAGGGGGGGAGAGCTTCAAACTGCTTTTTCATGATAAAAATGCATTTTTCGGCTAATAAACCCAATTACAAATTTTCTTAAAATCGCCTGGACTATTGATTTCTGCAAAAAAAAATTCACGACAGTGACACTTTAAGCACAGGAGTGAGGAACTTCAGTAGGGTCATTGGGGTCCTTAAAGTGGACTGGCTCTGCTAGAATGGCAAGCCAGAATGTGCTACCCCCTTTTTTGCTGTCTGGCTGAGTGCTTTATAGCAGACAGCTGGGGATCTCAGAGTATCCGTGAATCCCAGTGACCTAGCACTTCACCAGACTCATGTGATTGTTTTAGTCTGTGATTTAAATAAAGCGGTGGCTATCTTAACACCAAAAAGTGTGGTTTGTGCCTTCATTTCATAGTCTGATCATTGTTGTTGGAATTGTTTCAAGGGGAAGCAATGGTCCATCCCATATCCAAATGTCATAGTCACATGCTTCTCTATGCTTGGCTTTTGGGCATGATTGGCGTTTAGCACGCAGAGCAGGACGACTCAGCCTGGAGGAGGGGAGTCTTATTTTAGCTCTATGAGGTACACAGGGAGTTGCTGTGTGTATGCAATGAGTACAGTTACTAATACTGTACACTGCACAATATTACTATAAAGTGGCCAACCCCTTTAAAGGGAGTCTTCAGGATAAGTGGGTAAAAGATTTTACCTTGCAGCTCATGGACCATACCTGTATACTTTCTTCTTTCTTTCTTTTTTTTTGTAGTGGACAAATGAAGATGTTGAGGCATTGCTAATGTTTCCTGATGATGTCATGTATGTAGGTTGTATTGGCCTCTGTTGACTGCCAGTGATGTGCCTGCTGTGTATCTCACTCCCCACATGCTGCAATTATATTGCACCAATGGAAATAAAAAGACCCTTTTGATCGTTGAGCGCCGCTACTTTGTTTTCTTTTTGTGGTCACTTTTGAAGTCTTACATATGTCGAGCACCACTAAATTGGAGTAATCCACAAGTGCATGTCTATAAGAGGCTCCTCTCAACCATTAATGTCATCAGAAGGTAATAATGGTGGACATTATTTTAATTTGGGCTGCAATTAATTATACCTGATCTACGTTCTATTCAAGATCTGGAGCCAGATATGAACACAAGTTTTTTTTCTTTTTTTAAATCCAAATACAAGCAAAATTCTATGCTAATTTCCTAATATATCTTTATAGCAGTTAGAACTTGTCCCATATCCTAAGCATAGGCAAAGATATAAAATATAGCATGCTGGCTGCTAGAGGTAGTTTACAAGTTGCTTGCTGCTTACAGCCTATGGCTATTTTCACACTGTACATAAATCTGTCTTTTGTTTTCAAAATAACATCTGTAATTACTGAATTATAATTGAAGTCAATGCAATGACGGCCACCAAATACACATGGGGGTACATTTATTATCAAGCTTAAAATGCCTTTTTCTGGTGCAGATGGGCCCAATGTGAGTATATATATTTGCTAATACTGGTTGTGCATATATTTGATTCGCATCGGGTCCCTCTGTGCCGCTGGTGTATGTTTCCCTTTGTGCACATAGAGGGGCTTTGGTGCACGCAGGATTTATGTAGAGGCGTTGCACCACTACATAAATCCTCAGAGTCTTGGCACTGCAGACATTTTTAAGCCGGCGCAAAAAATGCTGGACTTAATAAATGTTCCCCATAGTGTATAAAATAACAGATGTTGTGTGTGCGGATTTCAAATTAATTTTCATATTATTCATGGATGTTATTTTTAGGTGTTTACACAAGTTTTTTTTTTTTTTATTTCACTGTCCTTTTATCATCTTTATTACTAAATTCAATGGACCTTTAAAAAAGAACCACACCCAAAAGGGCCTGAACTAGAATAATGTACAAACAGCTGTCATTGCAATGAAGGGTGGCCAAAACGTAAAATTACGTCATTTGATACTCAAAATGACGGACGTCAAGACAGACAGGAAAAAACATCGAATAAAAATAGTCTATAAATTGAAAGCGACCCTGTACCCACAATCTGACCCCCAAAACCACTTGTACTTTCAGATAGCTGCTTTTAATCCAAGATCTGTCCTGGGGTCCATTCGGCAGGTGATGCAGGCATTGTCCTAAAAAAACTTGAAGCCCAGTGCCAAACGGGAGTATCTGTGCCCTAACTTTGCACCACCCCTCCGTCCCTCCCCTCCCACCCTCTTCCTCATTAGGAATGCTCCAGGCAGATTGCCTCCTATTCCCCACCTGTAGCAGCCCGGCACATGGGCTGAATCGTTGAGGACCTGTGCAATGTTCAGCATAGAGAAAAATTTTCAATGGCATTCCTAATGATGAAGAGGGTGGGGAGGAGGGATGGAGGGGTGGTGCAAAGTTCAGGAACAGATACTCCCGTTTGGTACGGGCTTCAAGTTTAAAAGTTGTTTTTTATGACAATAACTGCATCACCTGCCGGACGGACCACAGGACAGATCTTGGATTAAAAGCAGATATCCGAAGGTACAAGTGGTTTGGGGGGGTCAGATTGTGGGTACAGAGTCACTTGAACTCAGTTGACCTAAAAAAAATCTTTTCCATTTTTTCCCATTGGTAAGGCTAGGTTCACACGCAGTTAAGTAAAAGCTAAGTATAACTTCAATTTTGACTGTAAATAAAATGTATGAGAACAGATGGGAAAAATCGCATTATACAAAAGCAGGTTGTAAATAATGAGCATGCTCATTATTTGGATATCATAATCAGTTATCTGATACTGCGAGTTCACCGCCAGACAATTTCCCGTTGACTTTAAAGGAGCGCATTATTATATTGAAAATTATAGCCGTATTTTACCTTTATTTTACGGTGTGTGAACATGCCCTAAAGCTTTATTGAGGAATTAATCAATATTTGGACCATAGGACCACATGATGATTGAAGGTGAAGTGTTACTTAACTAAATATCATCTACCGTATGATCTTGTAGAGTGTTTGCAACCTTAAGATACTGTTTATGCCAGATTTCAGGAGTTTAACTATAACTGTTTATGGCTATGTTCATGTGACTTTTTTCTGTTTTTTATTTTTAAAATGACATCTGTTATTTTGAGTTCAATTACTTAGAGTGAATAAAGCCTATAGAGGAAGCAAATTATTCTTTGTTATATTTATATTATAATGGTGACCACTGATATAATTACTATGCAGGAATGGACTACAAGGTCTGGTATAGGCAATTTTACACAATGAAAACCTGTTGGCCATGCTTTAGGATATTGAATAGAATCATATAGTATTCTTTGGATAAAATAGCTGACAGTATTTATATTTCTGTTCACATTACATGAATAGCTATTGAATGGTTTCAAAGAGATTATCCTTACTTCATTGTACTGTATGCAGTGCAGTGCAGATTCTGACATGATAGCTGGAGAATGTAACTAGATGGCTTACTAGCAATAGTCCAAAGTGCCTCAAGTCTCCAACTATACTAAATGTGCCCCTCCAATGAAACAAATAAAAAAAAGAGTAACAAAAGTGACAACTAAAAGCAATGACAAAGTAATTCAGCACAAGTGTTGTTGTCTTTACCATCTGTTCACAAAGAGTTAAATCACTGGCTTGGTAACCGGCTTATTGTGTTACTTCAGAATCAGATGTCACTGAGGCAGCTGTCACACAATCCCAAGCGATCAAGTGTCTGTCCCATTGTCAATGAGAGATAGGCATGCACAGCTAGACATTGTTACCCCATTAAGCGCATTATTTCAGGCAGTAACATGCTAGAATTGCACTAATCGTATTATCAGTGGTCTTTAGCCTTTTAAAATTTGCTGAGATAAACATTTTAATCAGAATTCTAATAAAATTAACAACATTTTACTTAAGCACTGGTATAAATGGATAAATAATTTCATTCAGGGGTTAAGGCATATAAGTCCAGTTTACTAAAAAAAAGCAGGGACATGGCGAATTCAGTCGACCATAAGCGTTGAACTGTACTCACCCTCACCCCCCCCCCTTTTCTATGCAGGCAGGTTTAAATGTGGTTAAAATGTATTTCCTTTTTCTCATACAGTCTATTAGATAGATAAGTAGAAGCACTCACCAATGCAAGTAAAATACAATGCTTTATTTTACAGAATCTCAGACGGTACAGCAAATACGCTCCACAGGGATAGCGACGCACGTTTCGCTCTTGCATGTTGAGCCAGACTAAGCATGCAAGCATGAAGCATGCGTCTATCTCCCTGTGGAGCGTACTTGCTGTACTGTCCCAGATTCTCTGAAATAAAGCATGGTTTTTATCCGCATTGGTGAGTGCCTCTTCTACCTGGGGGCTACCTGCAGGGGGGGTGTATACCGTATTAGAAACTTTGAAACCTCTTCTGTGTTGTCCTCACCAAGGATGAAAGGTAGTGGCTAAGAGGGCCAGATTATGATGATGCAGGATTGTGTATGCACTTATTATTATAAGCTGCCGGTTTTCTGCACACACACCTTACTTATGGTCTGCAGTTGGCGGCGGGGGGGAGGCACCCCCAAACTACACACTACAGGTATACAGAACCCCGGAACTATACACTTCAGGTATACAAGACCTCCACCAACTATATACTACAGGTATACAGGACCTCCACTAACACTGTCAATGTTGTATACAACCAGGCTCAGCATAACACTACCGATGTTGTACATAACCAGGCTGTACATAACACTGCTAATGTTGTATATAACCAGGCTGTATATAACACTGCCAATGTTGCATATAACTAGGCTCTGCATAACATTACGAATGTTGTATATAACCAGGCTCTGTATAGCACTGCCAATGTTGTACATAACCAGGCTGTATATAACACTGCCAATTTTGTATATAACCAGGCTGTATATAACACTGCCAATGTTTTACAGTTAGGGCCAGAAATATTTGGACAGTGACACAATTTTCGCGAGTTGGGCTCTGCATGCCACCGCATTGGATTTGAAATGAAACCTCTACAACAGAATTCAAGTGCAGATTGTAACGTTTAATTTGAAGGGTTGAACAAAAATATCTGATAGAAAATGTAGGAATTGTACACATTTCTTTACAAACACTCCACATTTTAGGAGCTCAAAAGTAATTGGACAAATAAACATAACCCAAACAAAATATATATTTTTTTCAATATTTTGTTGCGAATCCTTTGGAGGCAATCACTGCCTTAAGTCTGGAACCCATGGACATCACCAAACGCTGGGTTTCCTCCTTCTTAATGCTTTGCTAGGCCTTTACAGCCGCAGCCTTCAGGTGTTGCTTGTTTGTGAGTCTTTCCGTCGTAAGTCTGGATTTGAGCAAGTGAAATGCATGCTCAATTGGGTTAAGATCTGGTGATTGACTTGGCCATTGCAGAATGTTCCACTTTTTTGCACTCATGAACTCCTGGGTAGCTTTGGCTGTATGCTTGGGGTCATTGTCCATCTGTACTATGAAGCGCTGTCCGATCAACTTTGCAGCATTTGGCTGAATCTGGGCTGAAAGTATATCCCGGTACACTTCAGAATTCATCCGGCTACCCTTGTCTGCTGTTATATCATCAATAAACACAAGTGACCCAGTGCCATTGAAAGCCATGCATGCCCATGCCATCACGTTGCCTCCACCATGTTTTACAGATGATGTGGTGTGCCTTGGATCATGTGCCGTTCCCTTTCTTCTCCAAACTTTTTTCTTCCCATCATTCTGGTACAGGTTGATCTTTGTCCATAGAATACTTTTCCAGAACTGAGCTGGCTTCTTGAGGTGTTTTTTTGGCAAATTTAACTCTGCCCTGTCTATTTTTGGAATTGATGAATGGTTTGCATCTAGATGTGAACCCATTGTATTTACTTTCATGGAGTCTTCTCTTTACTGTTGACTTAGAGACAGATACACCTACTTCCCTGAGAGTGTTCTGTACTTCAGTTGATGTTGTGAACGGGTTCTTCTTCACCAAAGAAAGTATGCGGCGATCATCCACCACTGTTGTCTTCTGTGGACGCCCAGGCCTTTTTGAGTTCCCAAGCTCACCAGTCAATTCCTTTTTTCTCAGAATGTACCTGACTGTTGATTTTGCTCCTCCAAGCATGTCTGCTATCTCTCTGATGGATTTTTTCTTTTTTTTTTCAGTCTCAGGATGTTCTGCTTCACCTCAATTGAGAGTTCCTTTGACCGCATGTTGTCTGGTCACAGCAACAGCTTCCAAATGCAAAACCACACACCTGGAATCAACCCCAGACCTTTTAACTACTTCATTGATTACAGGTTAACAAGGGAGACGCCTTCAGAGTTAATTGCAGCCCTTAGAGTCCATTGTCCAATTACTTTTGGTCCCTTGAAAAAGAGGAGGCTGTCCATTACAGAGCTATGATTCCTAAACCCTTTCTCCGATTTGGATGTGGAAACTCTCATATTGCAGCTGGGAGTGTGCACTTTCAGCTCATATTATATATATAATTGTATTTCTGAACATGTTTTTGTAAACAGCTAAAATAACAAAACTTGTTTCACTATTTCTGGCCCTAACTGTATATAACCAGGCTCAGTATAACACTCTTAATATTGTATACCAGGCTGTATTCTGTATAACACTGCCAATGTTGCATATACAAGGCTGTATATTACACTGCCAATGTTGCATATAACCAGGCTGTATATAACACTGTCAATGTTGTATATAACCAGGCTGTATATAACACTGCCAATGTTGTATACAGTATATCCAGGCTCAGTATAACACTGCCAATGTTGTATATACCAGGCTGTATATTACACTGACAATGTTGCATATAACCAGGCTGTATAAAACACTGACAATGTTGCATATAACCAGGCTCTGTATATAAAACTGCCAATGTTGTATATAACCAGGCTCTGTATACAGTCTGATCACATGATGACATCTCAGTTTGGCTATTAGGTATTTAGGATGTTTAAAGGTTTTAGTTTATTTTTAACCTACAATTTACATAAACAGTGCAAAACTGTCGGGGTATATAGCGTATAAAGGGGTATACAGGGCTCCTGGCGATTTTCCCTTAAACAAAAAAAACAAGGGCATAGATTTGCCTCCTGGGCGACCTTGGAACAAATCTAATTAACACACTGACACTTTATACCCGGGCAGCGCCGGGTACATTTTCTAGTAAAGATATAAATGGCATGCTATCTTTATTCTTAGGGTGGGCATGATTACAATGTTATTATACTTATCCTCTCAATTTAGGAAAAAATGTGTTGCCATATTCTGAAAGCCATAAATTTGATAAACTTAATAAAAAAAATCTCAGTTGACAAGGTTGTTGGAAAGTATATTTTTTGCAGGATGAGCTGTAGTTTTCATTAATACATGCAACATTTTAGATCATTTTTACTTTACTTTTGTGGGAGCAATGTGACCAAACAGTAGTTCTGGCATGTTTTTTTAATCCCTTCACATCAGTCATTCGGCTATATACATTCCTAGAGGTACTTGACATGAAGGGGTTTCAATGTTTGTGGGGCTCCTTCAGTGTGATCAGTCCTGCACATATTAGTTGATAATGACAGGCAGCCATTATCACACAGCTGCCTACCATTAACCTCTTAAACACTGAGATCTATAGTGATTGTTGTGTTAAAGGGAGTCAGTGACAGGAGAAGTAACTTTCACTGACTGTTTGGGATCCCCACACATGTACGTGAGGGTCCAACTCACGTATACTGACAGACAGAGGGTTAATACTTACCTCCAGCCTGTTGGATCGGCAATCTTCTCAAAGATTCTGTCTCAGTTAGACTCTATGAGAAGATTGCTGATAATACTGATCAATGTCATGCAATGGCATAGCATTGATTAGTATATACAATCTAATGACTGCATATATAGGTCCTCTAGAGGGACTTACAAAGTGTAAAAAAGAAAAAAAATTAAAAACGTTTTTAAAAACCCACCCCATATAAAAGTTTAAATCACCCTTTTCCCAAAACTATGTAAAAACAAAAATATGTAAAAAAAAAAAAAAAAAGTACAAGCTATTAAAATATTGCATTATTGTTCTCACACAGTAAATGGTGTAAACAAAGGGGGGAAAACATCAAGATTGTTGATTTTTAAAAATTATATATCAGAAATAAAATTTATAAATAGCGATCAAAATTTTTTTTTTACACCAATATGATACCAATGAAAACTATAGATCATGACGCGTTATGTCTCTTAGAAAGTGAGGAGGAACACTGCTTCAATATGGCCTGGACATAAGTGTATCAATGACCTTTGGTCATGAAGGGGTCAAACAATGTTTACCATGCAGGATTGTTTTGTAGAATGGGTCATTATGATAAGAATTTATAGGGTAATAGGTAACTTTTTAAAATTTTATTTTTATAAAAATAATTTCAACTTTTTTTGTCCTCTTCTCTACTGTGGTGTACTATATTTGTCAGTTTCATAATACATCATAGACCCAGAGGTCATGATTTGGCTTACATCTGGCTTACATTGGTGCAGAATGCACTGTTGTTAAAAGATGGGAATTTGACATCTCAAGGGCTTTGGGCTCTTGGTGGCCTCCCAAACTGTCCATGTTATAATATGCCTCCGAGCTTACACACTCAAGTATTATTGTTATGACAACTTACTTTTTTGAGTCGCATAAAAAGAATGATTAATGGCTTTTGGTCCAAAGGTGGCAGTATTTCTGAAACTGTGCAGTTTGTGAAGTGTTTGTGTGCTGCTGTGGTGTAAGTGTCTTGTAAATAGACAAATGGTACCATTAGGAATAGGTAACCTAACCTGAAACTGCAGAGCATGACATGCCTCTGATACTGCCATCCTTTCTTTATATTTGGATTTTAAGTGATCTAGAGATGAGCGAATACCATTTGATCGAGATGATATTTGATCGAATATTGCAGTATTTGAAAGATTCAAATTCAATCGAGTAGTGTGACGAATACACGGAAAACATTTGAAAGCCCTCCCATCGCACTTGGCGCTTTTTTTTAATCCAATCACCATGCAAGGAGGCCGTGAGGGACCCTGGGAATACGCACGCAGCGCCAAAACAGCATCTACCCTCATTGGATGGCTGAACCACATGACCTCGAATATCTAATAATTGACTTCCGCCTCTCGACCGCAGATGCGCTTTCCACCTAGCCAGGGAGAGATCTTCGAGCAGGAAGAGATAGGTTTTAGTAGCGTTTTGGTTAGGCAGGATTACTACTGAACCCAAAAGTCCTTTTCAGGGCTAATATCCAGCTAAAAACGTCATCTTTGAATCCAAAGCACTTTCTTAGTGCTAAGACATAGATAATAAAACAGCAGCAGCAGCATCCGCAGCTGTATTCATTCCAGTACCGTGTGTGTACAAGTGACTTATAGTGTCCCTGGTTTAGCCCACTAAGGGCACGTAAACATTATACCTATTGTGCCAGTTGCCCATTAAAAGGCAAGTGATACCTATTGTGCCAGTTGCCTAGTAAAAGGCAAGTGATACCTATTGTGCCAGTTGCCTAGTAAAAGGCAAGGGATATCTATTGTGCCAGTTGCCCAGTAAAAGGCAAATGATAGCTATTGTGCCAGTTGCCCATTAAAAGGCAAGTCATACCTATTGTGCCAGTTGCCCATTAAAAGGCAAGTGATACCTATTGTGCCAGTTTCCCATTAAAAGTCAAGTGATACCTATTGTTCCAGTTGCCTATTAAAAGGCAAGTAATACCTATTGTGCCAGTTGCCCAGTAAAAGGCAAGTGATACCTATTATGCTAGTTGCCTAGTAAAAGGCAAGTGATATCTTCTGTGGCAACCTAATTTTTCCAGGGCTCCCCTGATGGGCTTCAACCTCATTTTTCCAGGCCTCACCTAATGGGCTTTAACATCATTTTTCCACAGCTTGCTTGATGTTCCTAAACCTAATTTTTGGATGGCTGAGCTGAAGTGCCTGCCTGCTACCTTGTTCTTGGAAGGCTGAGCTGAAGTGCCTGCCTTTGAGCATAGTGTATTCAAAAACCAATGAAAGAAATCAATACAAACACTGCATAAAAATCTAAATAATAACAAATTTTAATTAGAAAAACAAATAACGAAAAACAGAAATAAACAGAAAAAAAAAATATCAGTGCCTTTGGTGCAACTTGTCGACCTAGCCCTTCAGATTTCTCAGCCCCAGCTGCACATCCCTTAAGGTGCGCATTGCCCCATATGCCCTTCTAGAGAGGTTGTCTGTCTCCTTCGCCTGCTGGTTGAGGGTCTCTATTACTGTTGAGGTAGAATAGAGTTATGTGATGATTAGAAAACCTATACAGGTGATAAAAAGCGATCATTTCCATCATGTAGTTTCTCAAGTTTCTGCCCTTACTATATGCTAGAGGAGTTTGGAGGATTAGGGGAAGGTTCTTACCGCTCGCTGGTAAGGACATTGCTTCCGTTGGCACTGGGGAAAAACTCCCTGGACAGTCCCCGAGGGTCGGGGCTAAAAAATAAACATGCAAATTAGCCAATGTTTTCTAGAAAGAAATTCAATCTGTATCATATGTTATTTTACCTACGATTTGAAGACGAGCTCGGTGCTGGAGGCGTCCTCTGGGGAGATGGGGTCCTTGCTGGCGATGGAGTCAGAGGGGCTGGGCTTCTCAGTGGTGGCGGTGTGGGAGGGTCTGTCTTCGGTGGTGTTGTGTGAACTATCCAAAAAAATAAATAAAAACAAAGACCTGCCACACGCTCCCCCGTATTGGCGGCTCTCCTCTTCTCCCTCTTCTCCCTCTTAGCACATGTGGTGCGTAACTCACTCGGCCTGCGCTGCAATCAGGCTCATACTGGTCCACAGGGGAGCATGGAAATACCCTGGTTGGCCCTACCCATTGGTGGGCCCCTGAGCAGGAGGTCTGCATGCCTGTTTAGCAGCTTCAGGATGACATATTATCCACCAGTTAGTTTCATTGGACTTCACCTTTCAAGAAACTTAAGTGGACGGCTGTGCTTTTTGCATAGAACAGGGATGGGGAACCTTTGGCCTTCCATCTGTGGCAAAACTACAACTCCCATCATGCCTGGACAGCTCCTATACACTAAAACAGTGATGGGGAACCTTCGGCCTTCTAGCTGTGGCAAAACTACAACTCCATTCATGGCTGGACAGCTCCTATACAATAGAACAGGGATGGGGAACCTTCGCCCTTCCAGCTGTTGCAAAACTACAACTCCCATCATGCCTGGACAGTCTTTGGCTGTCCAGGTCACCATCCCTGGATTGTCTGATCAGTTAGTAACAGTGAGCAAGAATTGCTGTTCACATACACAGAACTGTGCAAAGTCACTATAGTAATGTGAAAGGTTTGGCGCTGGGTATATCTGGTGTATGTAGGGTGGGTCCCTAGAATAAAATATTCCCTGGTGGGCCCAAGGTACCCCAGTCCGACACTGGCTGCAAGTCCTGTTACATTGTGTGAACATAGCCTATATATACATGCAAATGTTTACACTTACTAGACGGTCCCAACTCCCGCCTTTCATCCGCTGTGGGCCGAACAGCTGCCCTTCTGCGGCACCGCCGCCTTCGATCCATTAGATCTTTTAAAAAAAAAAAAGGTATAGAAGTCATCAACAATTCAGCATCATCAGTTTTATTCATAAAAAGCTCAATACTTATATTATGAGAGGAGGGCCATATTCTGTGGGCTGCACATGATAGGTGGAGGGAACATATGATATATGTGGGCCTACGTGTTGGCATTCGGTTGGGGGTTCTGTGGGTACAAAGTAAAAGGGTTGTGAAAGTCCACAGTATATTACACACCCCAATAGCAGATACCAGTATATTACATATTCCAGTGTCAGGAATCCAGTATTCAGTGGTACCTTGGTTTAAGAGTAACTAGGTTTAAGAGCGTTTTGGTTTAAGAGCTCACAGTTTTTCAAAATTGTGACTTTGTTTAAGAGCATTGCTTTGGTTTAAGAGCTCCCTGTACTGGGTTGAAGGGCGATTGGAGGAGGGGCATGGTATGCATAGGTGGTCTACAGCACTGTACTCTGACCCAGGAAGTCTCCCTCACCTTCCAAATCATAGCAGATTCACTTCAGGCTGGGGCTTACATCAGGGGACAGGACTGTGGAGGTAATCTCTTCATAGCTGTAACCCCTCTCTCCCCGGAGAGAGAGTGCTGCTATACTGTGCCCACACATGTCCTGCTCATTACTTTATGCTCCCTGCAGTCTCTGTCAGCCCTTGTGTTTCCCATCCTCTCCATTACTGTACAGTAACTTATAATATCACATATTCTGCTGTTTCTGAATGTTTGTTTCATCTGTTTTACATGTTATTCACAATAATAAATATTTATTTTTGGGGGGGGGTGGAACCAATTGTCTGCATTTCAATAATTTCTTATGGGAAATTTTGCTTTGGTTTAGGAGTAGATTTGGATTACAAGCACGGTCCTGGAACAAATTATGCTTGTAATCCAAGACACCACTGTATTACACATTCCACAATCAGGCTCACAGCATATTACTCACTGTGTCGTATCACTGCAAGTTTCCGGGGACTTATATATTTTTTTTTTTTTTTTTTATTCTCTTGTTCAGATCCCACTGGAGGGCACGTACTACCTTTCTTATTATCCGCCTTTTATGTGTGTTGGGGTTTGTGACAGGGACACGTTCTAGCCTATAATCTATTTGATCCATGATTTGGACCATGAGCTTCAACTCTTCATCACCAAAACGGGAGGATCGCCTTGACATTTTTCTACCTCTCCAATCTCTGCTCTGCTGCGGCCTAGCGTTTGTACAGTGTAATGCGTGATACGCGCTAATAACATGACATTCTACGGACGCACATTGGAATCATGTATGTAACGCTGCGCAAAAAATACGAAGGAAATGTGTGAACATTGCCGTAAACGTTCGTAAAGCGTTCGCAAATATTTTTTCTTCGCAACTGCGGAGAGTGGCATTATACTGCGATTTTGGGGTGTTGGGTGCACCCAGGCATGCTCCCCCTGATGTCACAGTGTCATTTTGGAGGTGTTTGCATCGTTTAGGGAGGTTTCATGGGGCACTTGGTGACCTCTAAGTGGTCGAATTTGGATTTCAAAGTGCCGAGCATTTTCCCCCCATAGACTATAATGGGATAGAATATTCGTTTGAATAGTCGAATCTCGGTGCCTATTCGATTCGAATTCTCGAAAGTCAAATATTTCACTACTCTCTCATCTCTAATTTTTATTTGAACCCTCTGCAACATTGTCACATCCAACATCGACCATCAACGCAATACCAATTGAACAGTTCTTGAGGGCAAAACAAATCTGCTCCACAGAAGAGGATTTTGAAGAACAAGCCATGAACCTCGAAAAAAGGTTCCTGAGTCGAGGATACAGTCGAGGGGCTGTGAAACGTGCCTATCTACGAGCAAAAAAATGCACTGCGTCAAGATTTATTACATCCGAAAAAGAAAAACAAAGTTGAGGATAAGGTGAGATTTTTCACTAATTATCACACACATTGCCAAAAAATGAGAGAGATCTTTAAACAACACTGGCCTATACTGTTGACAGATCCAGTCCTATCTTATTATCGTTCATCTGAACCAGCAATTACGGCAAGAAGGTGTAAAAATTTAAAGGACTCACTGGTGAAAAGTGAATACCAGGCTGATGGGGGTTCTTCCCATGTAGTTCATGTATAGCATGTCCCAATATGATCCGGGCCACAGACATTACACATCATATCGATTGCAATACAAAAAATGTGATATACCATGCTACATGCCCTTGCTCTAAGATCTATGTAAAATTAACAACAAGAGAGCTAAAAATACAGGCTAGAGAGCACGTAAGAGATATCTGCAAAGCAGCAGAGGCTCAGAGTCCTGAGGGACTTAAACCAATTGCCCACCATTTTTGGAAATATCCCAACTGTGATCCGACTGGACTCAAAACCAAGGGAATTGACAAAATCATACCTAACAAGAGAGGGGGCGATACAGAAAAGAGATTGGCACAGTGTGAATCCCGTTGGATTTGGAAGCTGGATACGATTTACCCTAAGGGATTAAACGAAATGTTGAGCTTTGCATCATTCCTCTGATTATTTAATACTGTGTCAGGCTATGTTCACACTACGTATGTTCACACAATGAAGCGAGCGGCTCCGGCCACTTGCTTCATTGTGGGCTATGAGAGTTCTGATGCGGGCGTGCGCTGATGTGCCTGCATCAGAACACTGCGGCCAGAAAGATCATCTGGCTGGTACTGCAGTACCAGCCGGGATGATCTTTGCAGAGACCGGGCGTTCCGTGATGGTCACGAAACGGCCGGTCTCTCACGACTTGTGAACATAGCCTCAGGTTGTTTTTAACTTACTCATTTGTTTCAAATGTGGTGATTTTAAATTTTGTTTTGTTTTTATCTATTTCTTATAGATTAGGAGCCCCTATGAAATATTTCATCATATAGAAGAACGTTGGACTTAGTTGGATACCTATCAACTGACAATCATCTATCATTTGTCTAGAGTGACCATCATATGACATCAATTTGATGTATAATTTATGGACAGATTCGGTGATACCAGTAGGACATGTACACCATTAGTGATTTGTCTGTTATGGACTATTATGTCGCTTAAAGGGATATTGCGGGTATTTATGGTAACTGTGTAATTAGCATTATGCAATATTGGATATAAATTTTTATGTATTTTTGATTAATATTGTACTCTGAGAAAAGGTATCCTTATACTAGGAACTATATAGTCCTGACGTAAGAAGAACTGCTCCCCTAAACTCAGCTGCCAGAGTTCTGTCTGACCACAAAGAAGGTAGTGTGTTTCCATAGCAACTAAAAACATTGCAAATGTAGCTCTAGACTATTCTAGGGGCTGTTGGCACAAATAGATTTAATTTTTTGGACTTCAAGACAATCCGAAATGTGTAAAATGTATCAATAGACGTGACTTTTAACAAATGTGTTGCAATTCACTCCAACAATCTTTTTTCTGATACTCGATTAATACCTCAGTCTTAGAAAATCTAGGTCATTGTATCAATGTATAAACTGTAAACGAATGCTAAAAAGTAGACATGACTATGTTTTGTCTTCCCTCATAAGTTCTTACTCCTTACCATATACTGTAGATGAAGGAACTCTTAACCAAACAATGGTTCCTATAAAATCATCTATGATGAACTCGTATTAAGGCTATGTTCCCACTAGGTAAAAATGGCAGCCATTTTTATTGGACGGCCGTCATTTTATGGCAAATAACAGATGTTATTTTAAAACAAGGGCCATTATTTGTATCATATCTGCTGTTGTTATAAAATAAGGGTTGTCCACGAAAAATGGCCGTTATTTTTACCTAGTGGGAACATAGCCTTAATGTACTCATATACTCCATCGGCTTAGAAATATCATCCTAATGAATAAAATGTTGGCTTGTCCATTATGGAGGGCACTTTAATATTCTATTGCAATTCTCAGTGATAATGCTACTGTCAGTAGCAGGTAGTGTCAGTCACTTTGTTATTCAATAACTGCAATGAAGCATCTCAGAGTTCTACAATACAGTGAAACCGTAAGTTACAAGTATAATTTGTTCTGGGAATGTGCTTGTAATCCAAATCACTTGCATATTAAAGCAAGTTTTCCCATAAAAAAATAATTAAAACACAGACGATTCGTTCAACGAACCGAAAATAAGGTAGGTAAGATGTTCTGTATCAATAAGGAACACTATATTAGTAAAGAAGGGGTTAATACTCCATACACAACTCCCCAGGTGGCTGCAAACCTGCTGGTACTAGTGTTGGCTGCCTGGAGCAGCTATCAATGAAGTGGTTAATTCAGGGGTCAGAGGGAAGCAGCAGTCATACACCATCCAGTGAGGCCCTGGGGAGTTAAAGCACTCACTTGGGTTATAGGTGTGCCTGACTGCCTAAGCACCGGAATAGGAGGGCATCACAGCCTCACTCACGTTTAGTGCCCTGTTACATGGAATGATCATCTGCAGATCAATTTGGCAGATAAGCGCCCTGTGTAATTACAACAATCAGCCGATCATTGGCTGATTGTTGTCAGTTAAACTTTTTTTTTACTTTTTTTTAACCTTAGAGAGAGAGAGGGAGAAGGAAAAGAAAAAAAAACAACACGAAAAGAGGGAGAGGGAGAAGAGAAAAAAAACAAAACAAAAAAAAAAACAAAAAAACACCAAACTACTCCCTGCTAGAGCGATATTCAATCCAGGGTCCCCAAATCACATAGTGTTTTTTCCTGGCCTTATTTGAAAAATAGGAAGAACGATAGCCCTCATACCTCTGCACCTTGTCAGCCAAGGAACTCCACTCTTCTACAACTGGGGCTTTATCACTAAACCATCTTCTAGCAATTACTATCTTAGCAAGGAGAGTTAATTTATTAACTAGAGAGCCGGTACTCCCATCATTTTTATATCCCCCCAACAGAAATTTGGGGACATCTAAATCTACATCCATACCTACTACATTAAGAATATTCGACTTAACTGAATCCCAAAAACCCTGTATCTGTGGACAATCCCACAGCAAGTGGAAAAAATCCGCTTCCTCCATAGAGCATTTAGGACACAGGGAATTAAAACGAAGATTTCTCTTAAATAAATCACTTGGAGATAAGTATAAATTATACAAAATCTTAGGTTGGATCAATCTATGGGCGGGGTTGAATGTATTCTGACAAACATTACTCAAAATCATCGCTCATAGATCATCCGACATAATACCAATCCTCCATTCCCACTTTTCCTGTGCTCTAACAATTATACTTCCACCCTTTTCCCTAATTAAGATCTTATATATTTCAGATAGGCATTTTTTACGTTCTACAGACGAGCCCAGAAATTCAAAAAAATTATGTGACAAAAAATTCCAAATATCAGTGTTGGAGGTGCAATTAAAGGCATGCTTCAACTGGGCATACCAAAACACATGTGAATCCCTAAGTGTGAATTTTTGTTTAAATTCCTCAAAAGACAAAAGTGCCCCCATTTTCTACTATTTGTGACATATATTTAACATCCCTTAAATTCCAAAAATTATGATCCCTTATCCTTCCAAACTCCACCAAAGCTTGATTACTCCAAAGAGGAGAAAAAGGGAAAACTACCCTTTATATCAGGGGTGGGGAACCTCCGGCCCGCGGGCCGCATCCGGCCCCTGAGACCTCCCGATGCGGCCCGCGGCCCGCAGCTCCCCTGTGATGCTCGCCGCTCTGCTGGGGAAGAAGACGGCATACACCGCATCCTCCGGTGTCTGTGACAGCTGGCGGACACCGGAGGATGCTGTCTGTGCCGGCTTCTTCCCCAGCAGAGCGGCGCGTGTCTTTAGTCTCTTGCGGGCCGCGCGCGATGATGTCATTTCATCGCGCGCCGTCTGCAGGAGAAGACCGGCACAGGGGACCTGGGAGAGAAGAGGACCTGGACTGCGTGGGAGCGGAGGTAAGGTGAGTGGGATGTTTATTTTTTTATTTGGGGGTTAACTAGGATCCCAGGGACATGACTGATGGGGGGGGGGGACAACTAGGCTACCAGGGACATGACTGATGGGGGGACAACTAGGCTACCAGGGACATGACTGATGGGGGGACAACTAGGCTACCAGGGACATGACTGATGGGGGGGGGCAACTAGGCTACCAGGGACATGACTGATGGGGGGGGGACAACTAGGCTACCAGGGACATGACTGATGGGGGGGACAACTAGGCTACCAGGGACATGACTGATGGGGGGGGACAACTAGGCTACCAGGGACATGACTGATGGGGGGGGCAACTAGGCTACCAGGGACATGCCTGATGGGGGGGGAATAACTAGGCTACCAGAGACATGACTGATGGGGGGGGGGAATAACTAGGCTACCAGGGACATGCCTGATGGGGGGGGGGAATAACTAGGCTACCAGAGACATGACTGATGGGGGGGGGGGGGGGAATAACTAGGCTACCAGGGACATAACTGATGGGGGGGGGGACAACTAGGCTACCAGGGACATGCCTGATGGGGGTTAACTAGGCTACCAGGGACATGCCTGATGGGGGGGGGGGGAATAACTAGGCTACCAGGGACATAACTGATGGGGGGGGGACAACTAGGCCACCAGGGACATGACTGATGGGGGGGACAACTAGGCTACCAGGGACATGACTGATGGGGGGACAACTAGGCTACCAGAGACATGACTGATGGGGGGGGGACAACTAGGCTACCAGGGACATGACTGATGGGGGGGACAACTAGGCTACCAGGGACATGACTGATGGGGGGATAACTGGGCCACCAGGGACATGACTGATGGGGGAGACAACTAGGCTACCAGAGACATGACTGATGGGGGGGGAATAACTAGGCTACCAGGGACATGACTGATGGGGGGGGGGACAACTAGGCTACCAGGGACATGACTGATGGGGGGGACAACTAGGCTACCAGAGACATGACTGATGGGGGGGGAATAACTAGGCTACCAGGGACATGCCTGATGGGGGTTAACTAGGCTACCAGGGACATGACTTGGGGGTTAACTAGACTACAAGGGGCATCACTGGGGGTTAACTACAATAGCAGGGGCACTAGGGGAACAATACTATGCCTTGTCCTGGGTGCTGCAAACCCCCGCTACTAACTGCCGCGCACGGTATGCGGCCCTCGAATGATTTTATTAATGCCCGACCGGCCCTCGACATGGAAAAGGTTCCCCACCCCTGCTTTATATTATGGATCTTTTTTAAAGCTGTCCATACCTTACAGTAAAGTCTAATATGTGATAGCATCTTATTGCCCCCAAAACCACCCTCTAACCCCATAAACACATCGTCATATAACCCATTCAAATTCCGCAGTGCAAACTCAATTATGGGAGATGATCTCCAGTTCCTAATAGTTTGAGCCCCCATGGCCAAAAAGGACAGTTTGAAATCGGGTAAGGCCATACCCCCTTCTCTGGACAGATGCGTCCAGTTATAGTACTTAATTCTAGGGCGCTGTTTACCCCATATGAAGGAATTGAATAGAACAGAGATTCTGTTAAACCAAGACTCAGCAATCCACACAGGGGAAGCATATAAAACAAATAATAACTGTGGCAAAATGATCATTTTAATTATCGCCATACGATCTGCCATAGATAATGGCAGCCCACCCCAAAATTCCACCTTCTTCTTTATTCTATTGTATAGAGGTTGCAGATTCAAAGAAGCATATCTATCAACTCTAGCAGGGAGATTTACTCCCAGGTATTCCAAGGATTCGTCGGGTTTTAACACATGTACCAGAGAATTACACATCAAATGGTCCCTACCTAATGGAAGCAGAGAGGATTTTTTCCAATTAATTTGTAAACCAGATACCTTTCCGTATTCGGAGACCACATCAATAATATTATGGATGGTGCCCTCTCCCCCGCCCAAGAAAAGCAGGATGGCATCTGCATACAAAAGGATCTTTCCTTCCTCACCCCGTAGTCCAAAGCCTATCACATTAGGAGATCCCCTTATTTTTATTGCTAACGGTTCAATAAATAAAACAAAAAGGAGGGGGGACAGGGGACACCCCTGTCTAGTCCCCCTCCCTAGGCCCAACCATTCAGTGGCCCTATTATTATACACCACCCTGGCCCTAGGGCCGGAATACAACAACTTAATCCATGAAATAAACCGAGTCCCCAACCCAAAGGCCTCCAGGACTCCTCACTCCACCCTATCAAATGCTTTCATGGCATCTAAAGACAGGATGGAGTGGGGAGACTCCGGACCCAGCTGGATATTTGCAAAAGCCCGGGATATATTATCAAAAATTAATCTATTTGGAACAAAACCGGCTTGCTCTACGCCCACAACCGAGGGAACCACCCTTCTCAGCCTCAGGGACAGAACTTTTGCAACTATTTTACAGTCGCAATTAATCAATGAGATAGGTCTATAAGACTCAATCCTCTGAGGATATTTTTGTTTCTTCTCTCATAGAGAGAGGAAGGGCGCCATCCCTACAGGATTCATAAAATGTCTCCAGCAACCAAGGCATAAGGATATCCGCAAACTCCTTATATACTTCAAACGGAAGCCCGTCCGTACCAGGGGCAGATTGACCCCCAAAACTGTTCAGGGCCTCTTTAAAATCCTCAGTGGTTAAGGGAGCATTTAACATTGAACAATCCTCTGAATCCAACTTTGGAATTATTAACTCCTGAATATAATTATGTCTCTCCAATAATATTATTTCCAGAGTACAGCTCTGTATAGAAATAAAAAATAATCTGATTAATTTCAGGGGGGGTAGTGGTGACAGTTCCAGCCTTATCTTGTAATGCCACAATTGGATTTCTACATTCCTGAGTTTTAATGATATTAGCCAAGAATTTCCCTGGCTTGCCCGATTCCAAAAAATATTTCTGACCCCTAAAGAAGATAATATGCTGAGCCTTGGTTAACAGAAACGCAGAGTAATCACTTTGGGCTTTCTTTAACAACTCTACATTCTCCTCCGACGGTAATGTTACAAATGCTGCCTCTGCTGAAAAAAACGCCTGCTTATACCTATTACTCTGTGCCCGAAAGGACCTCTTTTTTACACACACTTCCCTAAATAGAACTCCCCGAAGATAAGCCTTGAGGGTGTCCTACACCACTGTAAGGGCGGCCAATTCCTTATTTATTTCCCAAAAAACCCTAAGCTCCTCCCTGATCAAATCCTTATTTTCAATAATCGTGAGCCAGTGTGGATTAAATCTAAAAGTACGGTTCCCCCCAGGGCAAAGCCAAGGACCCCTAATATTTACTACCAATGGTGAATAGTCAGAAACAGATCTAGTCTCATATGAAATGTTACTAATCCATTGAAGCATCTGGTCATTGCATAAAGCAAGATCGATATGAGATGCTGTCAGATGACCTGGACTAAAACATGAAAAGATCTGTTACTGGCCATGAAGAGAGCGCCACACATCCTTCCAACCGACTTCAATCATCAATCTAGCTAGTGGTGATGAGCCCCCCCCCCCAGTTCGCTGTGACCCACCTATCTTGTCTCTCACCCCGTCTATTACACAATTGAAATCACTACAAAGAAATAATGGGGGATAGCCACACTCCACTGTGAATTCAAATAACTGATGTAGCACCTGTGGGGAGAAAGGGAGAGGCACAAACACAGGCTAAAATAATAGTTACAGAAAAGACCTTACAGTGTAAGAAAATAAACCTACCCCTAGAGTCTACCCTCCTAGTAAGAAGAGAAAAAGGGATCTTATTATGTACAAGCACCGTTACCCCAGAGGAGTAAACAGAAAAACATACACACAATACATGGTAAATAATTATTAACTAAGTCAAAGATAGCACACCTTTTAGCTCTATCCCCAGTCCCCCTTACATTCCAAAAAAACACTTTTAATTCCTCCGCCATTTAAGGAGTAAAAAAAGAAAAAAAAGAAAAAGCATCACTCTCTCTCCCCATCATCCCTCCCCCTCCCGTCCCCCAGATCCCTCCCTTCCCTGCCCCCCCCAATACCGAATTGATCATCCAAATCTATCAGACACGGACAATCTCTTATCTAGCCGTAAAAACTCCTCCCTCCCTCCCCCTGCCACCCCCCGGAGCAAATACCAAAACAAAAAATAATTTGTTCAGAACCCCTCTGAATCCCGCAATTTTACAGCATCCTGCGGGTTAACAAAAATATGTACTACATCCTTAAAAATAACCCGAAGCTTTGCAGGGAAGAGGAGAGAGAATGATATCTCTACATGCTGAAGTCTTTTCTTAAAATCTTTAAATAAAATTCTCTTTTCCTGCGTTGTTCTTGAAAAGTCTGGGAAAAATAGCACCTTGCTGCCATTATATAGCACAGGGGATTTCAATCTGGCCAGTCTTAGAATCGTATCTCTATCCCCTGAGCATACAGTCTTTATGAGCATTGTCCTAGGTGGGCTACCTGGGGGGGGCTCTGCCAGGTACACGATGGGCCCTTTCCAGACCAAACAATGAAGAAAAACACTCCTGGCCAAAGGTTTCTAATATCCAGGATTGACAAAATTTCACTGGATCATCCGCCTCCTCTTTTTTTCCGGGAGGCCAACAATTCTCACATTTGATCTTCTGGACCTGTCTTCAAGGTCAGTGAGTTTTCCTTGTGTTACAGTTAGCTGTTGGCCATATTTATCCATAGTGCTCCTTAACTCCTTCACCTGTTGTTCCAGGCCAGGGACAACCTTCTCAAAATCAGACATTTTATCCCTCATTTTGTTTAGGTCCACTCTAATTAAAGCTATATCCGATGACAGGGCGCCCACCGTTAGAGTCAGATCTGAGACAGATTTATTACATGACTTAATTTCAGACAGAATCACATCCAAGTTGACTGAGTTCTCCGGGAGTACCCCTCCATTCTCTACCTCCTCCCCCCTGAAAGAAACAATTTTCATACACCGTTCTACAGGGAGAGGGAGTACAGATCGAATTACATAATGGGAGACATCATGATCGCTACTTTTCTCAAGACAAGGGATACTCACTGTACCTTCCGAATGAATAATCAAAATAGAAAAGATTTTCAGTCGAGGCACCACCAGAAATTCAATCACTCAGATCTAGGCAGAGGGAAACAGGAGCAAAATGTCACAAATCCAGCCATTCATCTTAAAAAATAAATGGGTGCACACTAATAGTCCTGCTTCCGAAACACATCCACTGCATGGGTCTGGAGGACAATCAGGAACATCAGCTATCATGCCTGAAACCCCAGGCAAACCCTATTTGCATAAAGTGGCAGCAAACGGCAGTGCATAAGTCCGTGACGGGGACCCCATCCCGCGGCCCGGGCCGGGCCAGCCCATCCGGCCAGGGGACGCCAACGGCCACAGAGAGGGAGCAGGGAAAGCGGGGCCAACAATAAGCAGACCCCGCAACCTCCCCCCCCACGCGGCCACCAAAGCCACCCAAGCCGGGCGAGCCCACCTGTACCACCCGCTGACGGCGGAGCTGAGTCATGCAGAGTTCGGCAAAGTTCGGCAATCTCCGCCAGCCGTTCAGTCACACACAAGACTGATTTCGGCGGGGGGCTTTATTGTAGTCACGTGGGCCAAGTTGAGCTGGCCAGGGAGTGCCTGACTTCTGCCCCGAGCCTCCGGGCTGAGGCCGGAGCCTGAAGGCGCTAATGTACATCCCACACCGGCGAACATACCGGTCTGCTAATTTCCGCAGGCGCCCCCACCAACTTCACCAGCCAGAGGCCCCCATTGCAGTCCGGACCAAGAAGGGCAGTCCTAAGTCCCTAAATAAAAACTTTATTATTTTTCATGTAAAAAGCAAGGGCTGCTCGTATATTGCTAACACTCGGTGCTCACTTACTCTGCAGGGTCAGGCCATGCAATATAGCCCTAAGTCCTCTGGCAGCAGAGCAAGGAGATAAGGCCAAGCTGTTCGCTTCCACAGGAGGATCTCCACAGTTCTAAAGGGTCCCTGACACGGTCAGACAACCAAGGGGGGAGGGGGGCCAGAAGGCGCCCGACCACCAGTAGAGTTCATAAGGTAGCAGTGGGTTAACCCCTTAAGGACCAAAGATGTACCTGTACGTAGTTCAGTGAGGGGTCCCCGTGAACCCTGAACCGCCCAGGTCATGGCTGCTATCAGCAGCTGGGGACTGTAGATATTAGCCATTTAAATGCAGCTGTCAAAACTGACAGCGGAATTTAAATGATATTAAGGCTATGTTCAGAAAACGTATAAACAGACATTATTTGGCACTCAAAACAACAGCTGTTGTTTAGAGTATCAAACAACAGCTGTTGTTTTTAAAAGAAAATTGCATTGAAGTCTATGGGCAACAGCCAGAAATAACTAGCATGATTATTATTTCGACAGCTGTAGCAAACAACGGCCATTGTTCAATACACTATTTAAACCAACGGTCGTTGTTTGCATTGACTCTAATGCAAATCATTGCATTATGGAAAAAATGTCTGTTGTGTATATTAAAAACAAGGGCCGTTCTTTTCATAAAAAGCACGTTGTGTGAAGATAGCCTAAAACAGTGTCAATCCATGGTGGTATCGTGGGCAATGTCCCCTCCGCAATGCAATCATGGAGGGACGATTCATGCTACCTGACGGGCCAGGGCTCTGCGCCACAATAACGCTGATCCCGGCTTGACACTCGATTACTATGAGCTCCGGCAGCCCATAGTAATCGAGCACCGATCCCATTGATTAAAACAGTGCAAATGAACTGCATTAATCCCATCCCATAATAAAATATTATATCATCCCCCTTTCTCTTTTTATAATTTTATAAATAAAAAAATAAACATATTTGGTATTGCCGCGAGCAGAATTGTACAAACTGTTAAATTATTGCATTCCTGATCTCACACGGTAAACAGCGTAGGCGCAAAAATGCCAAAGTGCAGAATCAATGATTTTTGTTCACATCAAATCCCAAAAAATGGTAATAAAAAGTGATCAAAAAGTCGCATAGATGCAAGTCAGCAAAAAATGACATCGCATACAGCCCCACAGACCAAAAAATAAAAGTGTTATAAGGATGGAATTAAAGCAATTTTAAGAACTTTTCTTTGTTTTTGTTTTTTTAAAGGTTTTAATTTTTTAAAAACAGTCAAATAAAATAAAAGTTGGGGGCGTGGCCTGGACATGGCGCTGACCGGACGCGTGGTGTGAGAGCTCCGTCCCGCCGCCGGCCCTGACCGCCCTTCTCCAGCGTCTGACAGCTTCAGCATTGAGCCCACATGCCGGTGAAGCCCCGCCGCAGGTCCCCGCTCGTCTCTACAGCCCCCCCGGGTCGCACCAGAAGCGGTATTCGGCAGTTTCTCCTGGACGCTGCCGGCTCTAGTCTTGCCGCGGACGGATCCAAGATGGCCGCCCGCAACACTCTCTCTGCTGCACGCCAGAGCCCTCTGCAGGACGCGGCACCCGCTCTCTCACAGGACTTTCCTGCCCTGTTACGGGAACAACCACCTCCTGACCAGCCTGCCACCTCCACCTTCAGCCTGTCTGGACCATCGGGTAAGGAATTGCAAGCTTTACAGTCTCATATAGCTGCAATGCCCACAAAAGCAGACATGGAGGGCTACATAGCCCGTATGGAGGCTGTTTGCAAGTCTGAAATTAGATCCTTAAAAGACGACCTGGTCTCTCTCACTACTACGGTGCAGGCCCTAGAACATACTACAGGGGACCTACAGGACGAGCAGCAAACGCAGCGATCTCAGCTCGATCTCCATACGCAGCAGATACAGATGTTGTTCGACATGGCGGATGACGCCGAAAACAGAAACCGCCGGAACAATATCCGGGTAAGGGGGATCCCAGAATCAATTAAGCCCCCGGACCTCATGTCCACTTTGCAGGGTCTCTTTAACCACTTACTGGGGAAACCCCCCACTGCACCCCTGGAAATAGACCGAGCCCATAGGACACTAGGACCACCTAGTAATGACCCTGCCAGACCCCGGGACATAGTGTGCAGGGTGCATTATTTTCAGGTCAAAGAGACTATAATGCGCAAAGCCAGAGATCGCGATCACATTGACTTTAATGGTGCCGCTATTCAGCTCCTAACGGACCTGTCCAGGACCACTCTGGCTAAACGGAGAGCGCTTCGTCCCTTATTATCCCTGCACCGGGAACGCAATGTCCCTTACTCGTGGGGCTACCCGTTCCAGCTTCAGATCCGCCATGAAGGGGGCCAGGTTCATCTTCGTACACCTTCTGACCTACCACATGTCCTGGAGACCCTGGACCTCCCCCGCTTAGAGATCCCGGAATGGCCGTTTCAGCCTCCCCTACTACAAGGTGCAACGCGAGCAGACCGACCAAGACCCCCACGGGAGCGGAGAGGTGGACGCCGCTCTCCAGAGATGGTGTGACCTGACAGTTGCACGGGAGCTGTCTTTATTTAGCCCACATCAATGACTTCCATCGCATGTTAAGGCCTCGTCGGTGATTGCTGAGACTACTGCGGATGCTGTAATTGTGATGTCACTACCATCGAGGTTGAGACGCCCTCACTCCCCCCGCTCCCTCCCCACCCCTCCTCTCCACCCTTCCATGCCGCAGTAACCCCGCTCCTCTCCACCCTTCCTTCCCCCCCCTCCCCCCACTCCTTTCCCCTTCCCCCCCCTCCCCCCCCTTCCCTCTCCCTTTCACCCCTTCCCTCCCTTGGAGTGTTACGTCCTCCTCCCTGGGGACCATTAAGGAGGTCATGCATCGTGGACATTATAGCCCTGGTTAAGGTTGGCCTGTTTGTCAGCTATTGGGGGGTGGCGTTGATGCGACTTGTTTGGGGGCCGGCCTGGGGTGGTCTCTCGTTTAGGCACCCTATCAGGGGCCGAATGTGGAACTGCTTTCGCGGTTAGTTAGTTATTACTACCTGCCGATTGTTGGGACCCACCCGGGGCCGGCTACCCATGTATTCCATAACTCTGACTGGACAACTGTTGCTCTACCGCCAGGTTGGGTTTGTGTTGTACACATACATTGTCTTGTCCCTGGGTATTGCGGCCTTTAGACGGGGACTACCCCTGAATCGGGTGTACCCGGTTACATACAGTCATGGGCTGCACATGAGGGGGACCGCATATGTGAGAGCGAGTCGGGTGTGCGATAACATGCCTAGTGGCACGGCCGCGACCCTGATTTTACCTTGCAAACTGCATATGCGCTCCTCCTCAGCACTCCCTCACATATTTTTTTCTTGAGGTCCCCCCTTTGGGGTAGTTTATATGTTTATGCTTTCTGGGTTTGCTGACACAAGATGTTTAGGCGGCGAGGTGCTGGAGGCGTTTGGTGCGTACGTTGGTGTCACTCCAGTCACTTCCCCACATAGCCTACCTTAGGTGTTTACTACAAACACGATAACACGTAAGTGTTTATACTTTCCTCTGTCCTTAGTGGATTGAGGCGGGCAGAATCTATCCTTCTGCCTTTTTCTTTCCTTCAGTGCTTTCACTCATCTACCTATTTGCTTCTTCTCTTTCTTCTGCTCCCTGTCCTCCGCCTTCCTCTCCTCCCTCGGTACCACCCTCTCCCCCTCCACCCCCCTATACCCACCATGACATCCCTACGGGTCACGACATTAAATGTGCGAGGTTTTAACAAGCCTGAAAAACGCTCACAAATTCTTTATCATATGCACAAAAAAAGGATCCATGTTCTACTCCTTCAGGAAACCCATTTCAGGACGGGTCATGTCCCGGCACTACCCACCCGTCATTACAACTTATGGTTCCATAGTACCAACACAGCTGCTAAGACAAAGGGCGTCAGTATTGCCTTGCATAAATCACTGGCGGCATCTGTGGTGGATACCTGTGTAGACACTGAGGGGCGGTACCTCTTTTTAAAACTCAAATTTTCTGAGAGAGTGTTTACTATCGCTAATCTCTATCTTCCCAATCATAATCAGGTACAGGTGGGCAGGCGATACCTCCGGGAGTTCAACCGCTTCGCTGAGGGCCTTCTCATCACGGCAGGCGATTTCAATTTGGTGATGGACCGACAGTCGGACTCTTCCGCGGGTAGATCTTCTATTCCCTCCTCACAGCTTCGCGCTCTGAAAAGAACGCTATTTGACAATAGACTAGTGGATGTCTGGAGGATTCTCCACCCAGGGGTAAGAGACTACACGTATTACTCATCTGTGCATGACTCCTATAGCCGGATTGATCTCATCCTAGTCGATCACCACCTCCTCTCCTGGCGCCCTCAAGTAGTCATAGACCCGATCATATGGGCAGACCATGCCGCGGTGACCCTGTCACTCCCCCTTCCTGACCGGGTACCGCGCGAATGGACGTGGCGCCTGAACCCTAATCTACTGAAAGACACAGTGTGTCAGGCTCAGGTCAGATCCGCCATCTCGGACTTTCTTGCCACCCACGGGGCTGATGATACCCAGTTACCCCTACAATGGGAAGCTCTTAACTGTGTAATTAGGGGGGTCTTCATTCAGAACGGAGCTAGACTTAAGAAAGACAATGGCCTTAAAATTCAAAAACTCCTATCCCACATACAGACTGCTGAACTCACGCACAAACAGACACGGGATACGGAGGTCCTGGCGACCCTCCTGGAAGCCAGAACTCAACTAAAAGCCCTGATCGATCAAAAATATACACGCTTCCGTGAACGCCTACGGCGTTTTTATTACGAACACTCCAACAAATGTGGCGCACCGCTGGCCAGATTCCTGCACCCCAAATCGGGCAGTACATTTATCCCCTCCATAGACTCTGGACATGGAACTAAGCACAACCCGACGGACATAGTCACGGTTTTCAGAGAGTATTATCAAAACCTATATAATCTGAAAGGACCCTTGCACGACATGGACCCGACTGCCTTCTCGGACAGGGTGGAGTCATACGCCACGTCTAGTGCGTTGCCAGTCCTTTCGGGGGAGGCAGTTGATTCGTTGGAGGCCCCATTTTCTGAGATTGAGCTATCCACAGTCATTAAAAATACGCCAAATGGGAAGAGCCCGGGCCCGGACGGGTACACCGCACAGTTCTATAAGCAGTTCTCTGGCCAGCTCGCGCCCTTTCTTGCCCGGGTTTTCAACTCCATTTCCCCGTCCTGTCCCTTCCCACCCCAGTCCCTAATGGCCACAATTGTAGTGATCCCCAAACCGGGTAAAGACGCGTCTTCGTGCGCCAATTACCGGCCAATCTCCCTGATTAACTCAGACATTAAATTCTTCTCTAAAATGATAGCCGGCAGACTGGCCCCCTCGCTCCCCTCGATCATCCATACCGATCAAGTGGGTTTTGTCCCTAGACGTGAAGCGAGGGATAACCTCAATAAAACGTTGCTGTTGATGTCCCATGCCCAGGGGGCGCGGTCCCCAGCGTGTATGCTATCAATCGATGCTGAGAAAGCGTTTGACCGCGTCCACTGGGCATTTCTCTGGGCCACACTACGCCAGCTGGGTATGGGAGATGGGATGATGGGCAAGATAGGCGCCTTATACCACGGACCAACAGCTAGGGTTAAAGTAAACGGACTCCTCTCAGCCCCCCTTACAATTGCAAATGGGACACGTCAGGGGTGCCCGCTTTCTCCTCTGCTGTATGTCCTGGTTATGGAACACTTGGCGGTGGCACTGCGGGCATCTCCTGATATAGCGGGTATACGTCTGAAGGGCTCCCATTATAAGGCGGCACTTTACGCAGATGACCTGCTGCTGTATATATCTAACCCTGTTATAACCCTTCCAGCAGTCTTGCGGGAATTAGAGCTCTTTGGCCAGGTCAGCAACTTTAGGGTCAACTATTCAAAAACGGAGGCCTTAAATATTTCCCTCCCGGCCCCTATGGTACGGCAGCTCAGGGAAGCCTATTCATTTAAATGGCAATCACAGGCCCTCAAATATCTGGGAATCTGGGTTCCAACGGACCTGTCATTGCTGTTCTCTCTAAATTTCTCCCCATTGCTGGCCCGAACAAAGACTGACCTTTCTAACTATAATCGCTCCCTCCTCTCCTGGTTCGGAAGAATCAACGTGATCAAAATGGATGTCCTGCCCAGATTTTTATATCTCTTCCAGGCCCTTCCTCTACACATACCCGGCCCGTTCTTTAAACAATTACGAACCGTTGTCCGGAACTTTGTCTGGGGCTCCGTCAGACCCCGCATCAAATACAAGACGCTCACGCGTGCGAAGCACTCGGGAGGCGCTGGACTGCCAGATTTCTCCATCTACAGTAAGGCATGTATGCTGTTACATAAAAGTCCAAATAACGGAGATACAGGTGCCGTTACACCATGGTAGCATAAGGTCCAGTGGTCAAGTTAAACTAGAGAACTCACCGACGTATGGGGACCACTTAGGACTAACTAATACTTAACTTTTAATAATTCATTAAAATTAGTACAGCAAAAAAGGTCCACACTAACAACAAAAGGACATACACTAATGTGCTCTATATACAGTGAGGTAACCTAAAGGGCCAATGCAAACATAGGGGAGATATCCCCCGTACAGAAAGAGGTAATAGTACTTAGGGATTAGGCGGCCAGGTGCCAATATACCCAAGATACAATTGAAGAGTAGGGAGAAAAGGAGAGGAGAGTAGTAGTGCACCCTGCTCTCTACCCTAATGACCTCTTGCCCTGCCTTTTGGGGAGCCCACCTCCTTAATAGGGTGGCCCCAACCACGATGACAGTCCCTTCCTTATTGCACGTGCCCAGAAGGAAACAGGAAGCACAGAAGACAGAAAAGAGTGAAAAAAAAACAGTGTAAACTCAAAACCACCTTAAAAACAATCAGTAGGATATGTCAAATTAAGTGCACATTACCTATTGTATAGGCTGTGCTTGTTCCTACACAGCGCCTAAATCAAAAGCTGTGTTCGTTCCGACGCGTTTCAGCCATCCCAGTTGTGGATGGATTCATCAGGGAACACAAAAAGCACTCCAAAAGGATGTGCTTAAACCAATTCCTACTGTAAGGAATATCCTTTCATCATAGACAATACATGGACCTCTTAGGAATGGTACAAAATAGTGATGAATGATTTGTACTCAATATGGCGACAGCAAATATAAAGATAACAATAGGATGACCCCAAATATATAAACAGATGAATATAGCAAATAGTTATACTTAGCTAGACAGATGAACTAAAGCTGTGCTGCCTGTGGAAGTCCATGTTCACCCCACGATGAGAGGGTGACATTGAATCAGAGGCAGACCAGGCTTATATACCATTAATAGTGGAATTACTTCCGGGTAGGGGCTAGTGAGATGATGCGGTCATGTGGCCTAGATAGGGTCACCTGACTAGGTTGATGCGGTCACGTGACCCAAATGCGGTCATGTGACTCAACTGACTAGATGTTAAACAGCCTCTGCTCGTACAGAGGGCACAGAGGGACCTTTTTTGCTGTACTAATTTTAATGAATTATTAAATGTACGCTGTTACGCCTTGTGGATTGGTTCCACAGAGCCTCAGACAAACAGTGGGTGGGGTTGGAGGGGGCCCTGTCCCCGATTCCATTAAAATCTCTGCCTTGGGTGCTTCCTGTGGACCGCCCTGCTATCTCTGCCTTTCCCCCGCTGACTGGACAGTTCCTGTCGGTGTGGGACAGGCTCCTACCGTTATATAGTCTCTCACATCGCCCAGGTCTCATGAGCCCCCTGTTTGGTGACCCAGCTTTCCCTCCAGCTTGCGATAGGGAGTCTTTTCTGCTATGGTCAGCCTCGGAGGGCGCCCGGATAGCCCAGGTCTTAGGCGCTAATGCCACTCTTCCACCGCTAGCAACTATGCAACAACTTTGCCCCGAGAAAAATCTATCCTGGTTCGAGCATGCACAGTTGAGAGCGTACCTGACCCTGCATTTCCCAGGAGGAGTCCGCACTGTAGAACAAACTGACTTGGAGTCCTTGCTCCTGTCACCGTCGCCGCCCGAGAGGGTTGTCTCCCGGCTGTATCGTCTTCTCATGGCTAAAGATGTAGATACGGCTCTTGCCTTCATCTCGGCCTGGGAAACGGACCTAGGCGTCACATTCTCAGAGCCAGACTTGCAGAAAATCTTCACCCTGACGCATAAATGGCCACTGGCTTGTCACGCGCAGGAGAAGAACTTTAAGATACTCACCCGATGGTACCGTTGTCCCTCGCTGCTTCACAGGTTCTACCCGGACGTGCCCGACACATGTTGGCGCTGCACCACAGGGGTGGGATCTATGCTCCAAATCTGGTGGGACTGCCCGGTCCTGCGCCCCTTCTGGAATGCAGTCTTCGAAATCTATACCACGGTCACGGATAAGAGGTTGGTCCCTTCCCCTGCTCTTGCCCTGCTCTCCTTGGTCCCGGGCCCTCCCTCGGCCGCCAAGAGGGGCCTACTTCGTCATTTTCTGACGGCTGCCAGGGCTGTTATTCCTAGGTACTGGAAGTCCACAGCAGCCCCTTCCATTGCTGATTGGCTAGCCGAGATGGACTCCCTCTATCGAATGGAATCCTTGACGGCAGAGGAGCACGGCCGCAGTAAAAAAGTGGACCGTACCTGGCTCCCGTGGGTGACCTTCAAAACCAGCCCTTCCCTTGCGAGATGGCTCACGTGAGCTGCCAGGACGAGGTTAGCCCTCTCCCGGGCCCCGGTACTGGGGGTTGTCTCTCCTGCCCTGGGGACGTCATGGTCCCCCCCAATCCTCACATGTACCCCCCCCCCTCCCTGACCCCCCCCCTACCCCCACATGTTCCCCCCCTCCACCCCCATATGTACCCCCTTCCCCTCCCTGACCCCCCCCCCCCCCTCCTTCCTCTTTTCTTCTTTCTCTCACTTTTTTTATCCTCCTGATGGGAGGTAGAATTACGCACCATCTGCCTCTTCTCTTCTACTCTGTATTTTTCTTTCTCCTTTTCTACGGAGTAGTGCTTTGAACGAGTTAACCGCCTAGACGGGCGATTCTGTTACGCTATTGAATTGTATGGTGGACACCAAAGCCCACATTTCCGTCCTGCGTGGGCGGAATTGTTCCAATATACTGCTTGCTTCGACGAATACCTCGAACTGTTCCTCTCCTGGACTACTAGCTGTCTGAGGACCCATTATTTGTTGGACTCTGTTTGGTCTACCATTACTTTACTACTTTGTTCTTTGTCTGCTTTGTTATTGTGACATACCTTTCAATAAAAGCCTGATTTACAAAAAAAAAAATAAAATAAAATAAAAGTTATACAAGTTGCATATCATTGTAATACTGACTTAAAGAACATAGATAACATCTCAGTTTTACCATTGGGAAATGGCAGTAACACAAAACAGAGCAGGGAGAGGATGCGCTCTTTAAAAGGACAGGTACAATGAGGAAAATGAGAAGGTTTTCTACCCAGTACAGTATAAGGCCATGTTCACACAATGTATGTTTTGTATAAATCACGGCCATTGCTGCTTTTTGCAACAACGGCTGTGATTTATACAAAACACGCGCTGTATGGGCATGAATGGAATCCCGGCCGCACGCTCTATTCTGTGCAGCGGTGAATTGGGATGCAGGTGCACATGGATGTGCCCACATCCTAATTAATCAGAAATGGAGATCTTCCAGTTCAGGCCGGGATGATCTTCGGTAACACCGGCCGTTCTGTGACCTGTCCGTGTCACAGAACGGCCAGTGTTTCACAATGGCCGGGGGGGGGGGGGGCTTGTATTACAAAATGTTACTCATTTACCAGGTTTCAGTTAATTAACCCCTTGAGGACCCATGACATACTGGTACATCATGGAATCCTGTCACTTAAGTACCCATGACGTACCTGTACGCCAGTGGGTCCGGCGGCGCTATGAAGTGAACTCAGGAGCTGAGCTCACTTCATAGCAAGTGGGGACTGGCTGCTATATGTAGGCAGGTCCTCACCATTAATGACGGGCCGCCGCGATCGCACGGCGGCCCGTCATTAACCCCTTCAGTACTGCACTTACATCAGTGACATCAGGGCAGCTCCTGTCACTATCCGATTGGGACCCCAGCAGTGTGATGCTGGGGTTCTGATCGTTCTGTCTGACTGCCGGAGGTCCCTTACCTTCCTCCTGGCAGTCAGATCAGTGATCAATGCATAGAGTCTGCAAAGGCAGGCTCTATGCAATGATCGCAGATATCACTGATCAATGCTATGCTATGGCATAGCAATGATCAGTGTTAGAAATCCAATGTAAAAATGTTAAAGTCCCCTAAGGGGACATAAAAAGTGTAAAGTAGAAAAATTTTACAAATTTTTAAAAACACACCATAGCCCCTCCCCCCAATAAAAAATAAATAATCCCCCTTTCCCATTTTATAAATAAAACACATAAAAAAATAAATAAACATATAATATAGCGTGGGTAATTGTCTGATCTATTAAAATAAAACAATATTGTTCCTGCACGGTGAACAGCGTAAACAAAAAGCGTTAAAAAACAAGATGGATGATTCTTATTACATTTTACATTTTAGCATGTCAGTTTTACCGTAAAGTGCACTATAAAAACACGGAACCCCTCAAAATTTGCAGAATTATGTTTTTTATCCCAAATTCACCACATAAATGATATTTTAGTGGTTCCATTATACATATTATGGTAGATTGAAAGACGCCATTACAAAGTACACCTGTTCCTGAAAAAAAAACAAGCCCTTACATGGCTCTTTAGATGGAAAAATAAAAGAGTTATAGCTCTTAGAAGGCGAGGAGGAAAAAACAAAAATGCAAATCTGGATATTGGTGTGGTCCTTAAGGCCATTTTGGGCTCTGTCCTTAAAGGGTTAAAATTGTTAACTTGTCTTGCAAAACACTCTCAGACCAAGTTACTTGAATAAACACAATAACATCTCAGGAACTCTCACTCTGTTAAAGGCTGAGAATTTATTGCAACAAAGGTAGACTTTATATTCAGGGTTGTAGCAATATCTCAAGGATAAAGCAGGTACATTAGCAGTGCCTAAGAAAAGGTATAAAAAGAAAAATGCTATTAAGATGCAGCGATAGATATGTGATTACGGTTTCTGACCTCATTTTTATGCCTCTCCTGTATAAGACATTAATGTAATTAAAATGTACCCATAGCAAAAAAAAATTCAATTTGGTTGCGAAGCAAAAGGTTTTACTTCTGGTGTCATCACTCACTGAAACGCCAAAGAGAAACTAAATTGCAGGGTTCAGCAGATGAAGAAAGATTCCAGTCTCCTCTTCTTACAAGCTCATACTTGGCACATGTTATCACTATGGTGACAAGGTCAATTTGCTTGTCATAACTGTAGAAATTAACAAAAGGAAGGGCAATTGCATAGTCATAAATATAGAAATATGCAGGAAGGAAATGCAGATGTTCGGCTATGAGTAACAAAATACATACTATATAGGCAATGTTCACACGCTGTAAAAACAACGACTTTTTCCTGTAAACGGACACTTTTTAACGTCACCTATGGCTGGAATTAATGATTATTTTCATTACTTACAGCCTCAGGCAGCGTTAAACAACGCCATTCATGGGGAAAAGACGTTGTTTGTACAGCGTGTGAACATTGCCATATACCACAGTGGCTTGAAATAAAATTTCATTTCTGAGGGTTTGCATCATTTCATGTAAAAATCATGCCTACACCTTTGAACATTTTGGGGCATATGTATTAAGGACGCATGACGTACCCATACATCATGTGTCCGCAAGAGGTGTTCAGAGCGGGGCCGCGCGACGACCCCGCTCTGAACCGCCGCGATCCCGGGTGCCGCGTGCAGCCCAGGACCGCGGCAATTAGCGGGCACGGTCCGATCGCCGTGCCTGCTAATCAGGTAATCAGATGCAGCTGTCAAAGTTCACAGCTGCATCCGATTACAATCTGCAGCACTTCCCTGGTGTCTAGTGTCTGATATCGCCCCCCCGGGACGCTGTCCCAGAGGAGCGATCTTCGTATCTTCTCCGCCAAGATGGCGCTGATCCCAGCTCGGCACTCGTTTGTTTTCGGCTGCAGCAGCCGAAAGCAAACGAGTGCCGATCTCATTGATCCTTGCTGTATAAATATACAGCAAAGATCTCAATGAGAGATCAGTGTGTATATACTAGAAGTCCCCCAGGGGGGCTTCTAGTATAAGTGTAAACAAAAAAAAAAAGTGTTCTTATTAGTAAAAGCCCCCTCCCCTAATAAAAGTTTGAATCACCCCCCTTTGCCCATGTTTTAAATAAAAGTAAATAAATAAATAAACATGTTTAGTATCGCCGCGTGTGTAATTGCCCGAACTATTAATTAATCACATTCCTGATCTTGCACGGTAAATGGCGTAAGCGCCCAAAAATCCCAAAGTGCAAAATTGTGCATTTTTGGTCGCATCAAATCCAGGAAAAATGTAATAAAAAGTGATCAAAAAGTCAGATAAGCTAAATTTTTTGTCTGATTTATGATGTGCAATTGTAACATTTTTGTACAAAAAATGTGCAGCAGTACTCCACTGCTACCCTAGCTTAGATTTTTAGCAAAACTGTTCCAGGCAAAAATTGTGCAAGAATTATCAATGCATTTATGCGTAATAGTAAACTTTGTTCAAGGAAAGCAAACTCAGTAACTCTACTTCATGGGTCACTAAAGGGTTAAATGTTAATAGAAGACATGCTGTCATGGATTTCAGTTATATTAGACAATATACAGGATGTCATCAACAGAAGACCCCAATGGAAATATGGGTCATACTGAAGACTGAATAAGAAGTCACCTTTGACTACAGTAAGTCAGTTTGTTAGGTGTTATCTGCCAGTCCTGCAGTGATCAACTGGAAGTGTGACTCTGGAGCAAGTCAGCAAGTTTACGCTGTCCTATCTCAGGGTAGCATAAACTAGTGACAGAGAAGCTGAACAGAATGATGTATCATTTACATTGTTCTGTGCAGCTGATCCAGAGAGATCCTCCTGAATACCATGGACAATAAGTAGTCCTCTCCATTATGTGCATGAGCCCAGTAGTCCTCATTATTCATGAGTAGTAGAAAACTCCGCCCACCAGCTGCTCATTGGCTGTTATCTATACATGCTGTGTATAGGCAGTCAACTGTCAATCAGCAGCTGGAGGGCAGAGGGAGGGTTGTGGCAAGAATAGAATTCTACTGCATATTAGGAGAACGGCTGAACAAAATGATGTAAGTATTACACCAATCTGTTCAGCATTTCTGTTACTAGTTTATGCTGCCCTCATTTAAGGTGGAATAAACTTAATAACATTTTCCTGGTAAGGAATGCTACTTAAAAGAGAAGATAAGGGGTCCATTTCCAGTGAAGAATAATGATCATGCCACATAATGCAAAGGCATTTTAAAAATTTAATGCACAAGCCAAAAAGACAGAAATGGCTGCACATCGTACCCATGGCTGACACGAAATCTTATTCAGCTACATTTAAAACCAACATCAGTAGTTAGTATATAATTTGGCCAAAACATATTGCCTCATGTACCACGTGCAGGTCTTCTGATACACATGAGTTCCTAACCAAAAAACATCACTGTGCCAGTCAGCGACTACAATCCCCGCAAAACGTGCGCAAGCAGAGAAAGGGGGGCCACGAAATGGCCCTGCAACTCCATTGTCACAGGACCAGACCCTAAAGGGCCCCCCGGACCCCGCAGGCGCCACTGGTGGAAAAAGTGGACGCCAAGCAACACAAGTGGGAACAAGCTCTTACCTCTCTCTCCATTGCTCTGCAGGTAGAATAGGAGAATACTAGGAGATCCTCCCCTTATGTACACAGGTGCTTCCTGCTAATTTGGATCACATGGGTCTTACAAAGCACGAGTGCTAGCCACAATGAAAAAAGGGACAGAATACATCTTCATTTCTGTCTTTTTGGCTTAAAAATTTTATGTTTGTGGCAGCAGTTTGGGCAAAGCTTTTTTCATTTTAGCATGAATGTTTCCCTGAATACAAAGTAGGATCCATTAATTTTTTTGACAAATTTTGTTTAGAAAAACTTTTAATTTGCCTGCACAGAGCCCTGGGATTAAAATGCAAATTACATGCCTTAGGCTGGGTTTGAAAAAACAGATGAAAAAACGGATGGAAAACGTATGCATTTGGGTACATCCAATTTGATCCGTTTTCCATTTACTTCCATTATAGAAATAAAGGGATCAAAATGGATTAGTTTTTTTTTTTTTTTAACGGACACAAAGATGAGGTCGACTGTGTTTTGTGTACCTTTTTTTTATAATGGAAGTCAATGAAAAAAACGGATCAAAATGGATGCACACAAATGAATATATTTTTCCATCTGTTTTTTTTTTTTGCAAAAATAGATGAAAAAAACAGATTGCAAAAACGTAGCTTGAATCCCGCCTAACCTTTATTTTTCATTAAATTGGTGGCTGAATATGCTTTAAAAACCTTGTGGAAAAACTTCCCAAACACATAGAAGCTGTTAGAGCCACAAGAGGGAACCCATGTCCGTTATAATGCCTGTAGTTTTGAAGTGACATGACCAGGTCTGTGGAGTCGGAGTTGTGGAGTCGGAGTCGGAGCTAGTTTTGGCTGGAGTCGGAGTTGGAGTCGGAGCTAGTTTTGGCTGGAGTCAGAGTCGGAGTTGGAGTCAGAAAAAAATTTACCAACTCCGACTCCAGCTTTTAAAAAATCTTAGAAAATTGTAGAATTGAATTTTGATAGGAATTTTACAAGTTTTGCTCATGAATATATATTATGAGAAACATTATGGCCCTATTAGATAGGGATGGTCTGGGAAAAGTTGTCGGTCACTATTTTGTTTCTGAAGAGTCCATTGTGTGGGGGGAGATCTGTGCTGTTCTCTTCCTGGATGCTGGAGGATTGTATATGAGCAGCAGTGTAATATGAAGATATCCTGTGTAATATAGAGGAGGAGGAGAACACATAAGTAGTGTAGCAGTAACCTCTGTCCTCAATGTGGTGTTTTCTCTCTGGGATTGTGTGTTTTTCTTCAGTGTTCTATGGCTGCAGCTGTGTGTGTGTGTGTGTGTGTGTGTGTGTGCGCGCTATGGCTGCAGCAGGCTGTGTGTGTATGCTATGACTGCAGCAGGCTGTGTGTGTGTGTGCTATGACTGCAGCGGGCTGTGTGTATGCTATGACTGCAGCAGGCTGTGTGTGTGTGCTATGACTGCAGCAGGCTGTCTGTGTATGCTATTGCTGCAGCAGGCTGTGTGTATTTGTGTGTGTGTGCTATGGCTGCAGCAGGCTGTGTGTATGTGGGCTATGGCCGCAGCAAGCCGCTTGTGTGTGTGTGTGTGTGTGTGTGGTGTGCGCTATGGCTGCAGCAAGCTGTGTGTGTGCTATGGCTGCAGCAGGTTGTGTGTGTGTGTGTGTGTGTGCGCTATTGCATGCCCCCACAGTAACCTTCTATATCACTGTCACCTCTATATCACTATCTGTGACCCCTCTCTATATCACTATGAGTGACCCCTCTCTATATCACTGTGTGACCCCCTGTATATCACTGTGGCTGACCTCTATATTACAGGTATCTGGCATTGTTAGCAGTGTATGGTGAATGTTTAGTTAGAAACATAGAGGACTGTCAGCAGGAAAAGACCACCTGCTCCATCTATTCTAGTTGTGAGTAGTTCAGGACATGGAGGCTGGAGACTGGCTGCATCCACTGCACACACAGGAGAATCTGCTTTATATACAATATTCCTTTATTCACTCAGAAGTTGCCCCAGGATCATGTAGGACAATAGGGAGAAGCTGCTGAGCCAGTGTGATAAATAACTCCCCTGGTATTTGACTGGCCATTTATGAAGGAGCTGGAGTCGGAGTCGGGAGTCGGAGTCGGTCCTGATAAAATTCAGGAGTCGGAGTCGGAGTTGGAGTCGGTCCTGATAAAATTCAGGAGTCGGAGCTGCGGCTTACCGACTCCACAGCCCTGGGAATAACTAACAGGCTGATATAGATATCTTGGTCAAGTGTTCATGTACTAGCCATACAGTGTAGATACAGCTGAGAGACAGCCTACATTTCCAAATATTTTAGTCTAATGGTGCGTTTACATGAAACGATAATTGGCCCGATCGTACAATTAACGATGTCGGAGTAACGATTTTTTTTCCATAACGATCAGCGTTTATACGGTACGATATATCGTACGGAAAATTCGTTTTGCGATCGTTTTGCGATCCTTAAGCCTATCTCACACATTGGTTAAATCGGCGAACGACTGTTCACACGGAGCGATCTGCGAATTTTTTGCGAACGACGAACGACGATTTGATAACATGAAAGATCAAAATGAACGATTTCTCGCTCGTCGTTCGACCGTTTGCCGCATTTACACGTACGATTATCGTTCGAATTCGATCATTATCGTGCAAATTCGCACGATAATCAGTCCGTGTAAACGCACCATTATTTAGCGAACAGGTCAATAAATTCTAATAAATAATGGATAACATTTAGTATATGTGTAACATCCAGGAGAACAGCATTAGTGAAACCTTACATATATAACATATATACTTGTATCTCAACACATAGATAAGAAGAGGCAGAGGTATACGGTTTTAGAGCAACACACATTCATTGAATTGATTATTAATAATATTTTCTAAACTTAAGGAATGGCCAAATGACTGTTATAAAACGGTTATGATCAGATCCAATTTTTACCCAGCCACGCGATTTTACAACTAGCATTTCATTCAGGTCAGTTAACTTATTGATCCGTATTACACGACCCTTAGGCTCCATGTAGCTGAACAAGGTATAACCTGTTACATGTTCTTTAAGCAGTCATTTTCCTTGCCCGATAAAGTTGTTCTTTTAGCAATTTTGGAATTCAATCAGAAAAATATAAATTCTTAAGAAGTGAATAACTGCATCTCGTTTCAATCCCAGACAATCCATATTGTAGACATTAAACTGTTTTGGAAGAATCTTCCTTTTCATCTGCATAGCCACACAGCTATTAAGTTGATTAATCCCATGACTGACTGTGTGCCAGTCACATAAATACATTCAGCTAGGATGGCTTTATAGTGCTGTAAAATGCAGACTGGAGATCAAAATGGCATTCTTGCCCCAGCTCCCATTGAAACTCTCCTTTCCTGACCTTTGATACCTACACATACAGTATCCAATATACTATTTACATTTTATAGCCAGCAAATAACCTCTTCATCTTCTCTCTACATGCAGCAACCACCTCAGGTCTGGCCTAGAAAGCTTGCTATCAAATTTAACAGAAGCTGACAAAATAATGTAAAATGTCATTCATCATTATTATTTCTGTGTAGCTGCAGAAAAACAGCTGAGACCCAGAAGCTCAGACAGGGATCTCAGAAACAAATCATATTTACAACCCATATCTCTCAAGATTGAAATAGGATGTGAATTTCCATAAGAACAATAGTGACAATCAGCCCCCTTTAAAAAGATTCCACCGCAATCAACTGTAAAGAGGTTACAAGGATTACATTAAGACGGCAAAGTGTTAGGGGGTCATTGTGGAAAGAGACAGGCAAATTAAGTCCCATGAGGACTGCCATTTATTATTTGTAAGAAATGAAATGTTTACACCTCTTGACGCAGTGCTAACAAAGAGCTATACTGTGCAACAGACTTATATGAGATGGTGGATGGATAGATAGATAGATAGATAGATGATAGATAGATAGATAGATAGATAGATAGATAGATAGATAGATAGGAGATAGATAGATAGATAGGAGATAGATAGATAGATAGATAGATAGATAGATAGATAGATAGATAGATAGATAGATAGATAGGCATGCAGACAGACATATCTATGCATGGAGATATAGAGGTCATATGGTGTTATATGGGATGACAATGGGCAGGGATTTATAACACTCAACAGTACTCAAAACTAATTTGATTCCGTCAGTATTACAACAAAGCCATTCATTTCTTTTAATTGTAGTATTGACAGTACAAAGAGAATCTGTATCAAGAATTATAATAGTAAAATAGCTTTTTCATGCTTTTTGTCAATTATCATGTTGTTATGCCCCAGATAAAAGTGTGTAGTCTATATATTAATCTCTGTATTAAAGCATTAACAGCCCTGGATCTTGAATGTACAACAGTAGAAATAACTTAGCTCAGACAAAAGCACAAAGACATGTCTGTAAGGTTATGTTCTTGAGTTTTACCACTTTAAATGAAGACACAAACATATTTTTTTTTAAAAGAAAGAAAAGGCTATGCTCACATGTGCGTGGGCTTTCCATTCATCTGCTCTATTATCTGCTCTATCATCTGCACTAGCCAAAGAATAAAAAAAACTGAAGCAGTAGATCCAGTGCACACCAGACACCAATGGTGCCTAAGAGACCCCACTGACTTAAATGGGGTCTGACTGTTTTCTAGTATGGCATTCATCATTTTACAGTATGAACAATCCTGCCTGCTGTGTTTTTGTCTGGTGTTTTGGACAGAATCTGTGACAGAGGCTCCCAATGAAGCCTCCAATGCAAATATGCACATAGCCTAATCTTGGTGGTTTTCATTCACGCAGAGGGTTCAGAGCTTAATGTGGTTCTATAAAATGAATAAGGTGTAACAAAAGCTTTTACGATCAGCACTTAAGGGTTACTACTACTTTACAGAAACTTCCAAATGCAGCTATCTAAACGTGGGATTACCATCTAATTGCTCCTTCACATTACCCTCCCCTACACTAGCTCCACTTAATCCATGCTTACACAGACCAACCCAGCAGATATGCTAAGACTTTACAATGCCCTCTCTTCATGTCCAAGTTTCTGTCCTCAGCACCAAACCACTTCATTTACATATTAATAAAAATGAAGACTGAGCTGAGGATAAAGGTAAGGGAAAAAAAAATTTTCTTAGTGTTTTATGTGCTATGGAAACATTACAGCAGGTTTAAGTCCACTGTTTCTTTCCTTTTAGGTCTTGTAAAGGCTGAGTAAATGAGCTACAATCTCAATGATCGGCAATCAATTGTGGTGATAGACGCTAAGGACCCTATTACACCAACAGATTATCTGACAGATTTTTTTTGAGCCAAAGCCAGAAATAGACTATGAACAGAGAACAGGTCATAAAGGAAAGACTGAGATTTCTCCTCTTTTCAAATCCATTCCTGGCCTTGGCTCAGATAATCTGTTGGTGTAATAAGGCCCTAACCAACACTAGGCCTGCCAGCCTTACAAAGATCCAGGAAAAGAAAATGGTCATCTCCACAAGGCAGTAGAATAAAAAGTATGTATAATATATATAAATCATTAATCATTCAGATAACAAAGTCAAGAGTCCATTTAAAAAAAAAACATTCAGTCTCATTTACCTGCAGGGGTAAAGAATATAAGAAACATGATGTTTACACGTATGCCAATGGTTAGAATACAAAACATCTATAACACTTTCATTGTGTGGAATAGATTGGTCTAGACCTAGTTGTTTATACTGTAGTTAAGCGTTGCTTATGGCAGAAGTTAGTGGTAGGTTGTGTGAAGCAGCAGGGGGAGTTATATAGAACAAATGAATGAAGCAAAGAAAAAGGATGTGAGGTACATTAGACAAAATGATATGTCGCATGTTTCACTCTGCTGTTTTCTGCCAAGATTCTGCAATAAAACTCTCATTTATTTCCACCTCCCCCACGCCGCCAATTTAAATACCATTAGCTGCCCATTTGTGCTCTGTTGTGCGACAGAGGACTGACTGCACGAGCCTTGTTCCCTCTGTCACATTATTCTCCAGATGGTGATCTCTGGGGACACAATAAGGGCATAGACTTAAGACTGAGTGAATTGTGAAAGTATTTAACCATGGCAACACGACCATTATGCAAAGCATATGAATTGTGAACAACGTATGGGCCAGTTTGTTTTAACTATACAAGGTAACTGTGTATGTATGTAAAATTCATTAAAAAGGCCTATGAGCATTAGTATAAATATGTCACTGTCATACTGTTAGGCCTCAAGTTGAGTGAAAAGTAAATATTTCCCACAATAACAAATATGTCCTATAAAAATAGTAGAGGAGAGAGGTAGGTTTTATTAAGATTTATTTCTCCAAAATGTAAACATCAGACAGCACTATCTGCATCATAGTGTGGTATGAATGGCTGAAGCCTAATCATTTATTACTAGTCTGGCAATCTGGCTGGTAGTAAAGCACTGGAGGGAAAGTGATGCAAGAACTGATCCCATTGTTCACAATGGGATTGTTTAAAGCAATCGGCATGCCAGATTGGTCCAGATGGTGAATCAGAATATTACTCCAGCAGCATTTTCCTATCTGGCTCTAAAACTTTTCTAGCACAAAATGGTAAAAAATCCTGATGGACTTGATATATTTGAACCAAGGTTGTTTATAAATATATTAGAATTTTTCTGCCTTTTCTTTTCAGAAAATGTTGTCATATTGGTTGTCAGCAGGTCTTTTTAACCAACTGACAACACACTGTTAGAGCTGCTCCTGAGCTTGTCTTCTGTGCAGGGGCCCAGCGCCGACACGCGCACCCCCCGTCTCCTAGAGTGCACGTCTCGGCTCTGTGAAATTTAAAGGGACAGTGTGTCCCTAATTGGTTAAGTGCACTCAACACCTTCCTATAAATTCCAGCCTGCCCTGATCCTGGTGTTAGAGCCTCTGCATGCTTCCTAGTGTGTGGTCCAGGCTCTCCTGTGATTCCTGCCCGTGGTTCCTGCCACTTATGGTTCCAGCTACTTGTGGTTCCAGCCGTGAGTCCAGCTGTGTTCCTGCTGCCTGCGGTTCCAGCCATATGTCCTGCTGTGTTCCTGCTGCCTGCGGTTCCAGCCATGTGTCCTTCTGTGTTCCTGCTGCCTGCGGTTCCAGCCATGTGTCCTGCTGTGTTCCTGCTGCCTGCGGTTCCAGCCGTGAGTCCAGCTGTGTTCCTGCTGCCTGCGGTTCCAGCCATATGTCCTGCTGTGTTCCTGCTGCCTGCGGTTCCAGCCGTGAGTCCAGCTGTGTTCCTGCTGCCTGCGGTTCCGCCTGCGGTTCCAGCCATATGTCCTGCTGTGTTCCTGCTGCCTGCGGTTCCAGCCATATGTCCTGCTGTGTTCCTGCTGCCTGCGGTTCCAGCCATGTGGCCTGCTGTGTTCCTGCTGCCTGCGGTTCCAGCCATGTGTCCTGCTGTGTTCCTGCTGCCTGCGGTTCCAGCCATATGTCCTGCTGTGTTCCTGCTGCCTGCGGTTCCAGCCATGTGTCCTGCTGTGTTCCTGCTACCTGCAGTTCCAGCCATGTGTCCTGCTGTGTTCCTGCTGCCTGCGGTTCCAGCCATGAGTCCTGCTGTGTTCCTGCTGCCTGCGGTTCCAGCCATATGTCCTGCTGTGTTCCTGCTGCCTGCAGTTCCAGCCATAGGTCCTGCTGTGTTCCTGCTGCCTGCGGTTCCAGCCATGTGTCCTGCTGTGTTCCTGCTACCTGCAGTTCCAGCCATGTGTCCTGCTGTGTTCCTGCTACCTGCAGTTCCAGCCATGTGTCCTGCTGTGTTCCTGCTGCCTGCAGTTCCAGCCATGAGTCCTGCTGTGTTCCTGCTGCCTGCGGTTCCAGCCAAAGTTTATAAAAAAATGTTTTAAAAATGCCGCCAATAATAAAAATTTAAGTCCCCCCTTTTCCTATTATTCAGATAAAAAATAAGGGGGAAAAAACATGAACATATTTGGTATCACCGCATGCAAAAACAAGTTGGTATCACCGACATGCGGGCTGTTAGGGATTAGGGAACCAAATGCACCAAACCAGCCAATTTACTGTACATACTTGATTTTTCATTTATAACGTTAAAACGGAGCAATGGATCAAGATAGAATGAAAATTAAGGAGTTTGAGTCACATCACCTACAGGTACATAACAGCAGGTTCTTATGTACAAACTTGCTGTTGGTTTTCCTTTAAATTTCCTGTGTCAATAAGGGATTAAACTTAAGAAACTTGACTGCATAGCAATCTTGTAAAACTAATTAATTTAATGTTGAAGTGATCAATTGCCACAATTGATGTTTCTATACTTAGATTTTTTCACAGTAAAGGTACTTTTACATGTGTTGATTTCATTGGTGAAACAGACCTTCAGTGACTGTGACTGACTGAGAAAGAGAAATGCGAATAAGAGGAAAGTTAGTGTGTTTACACAGACAGGTTTAGCTGACAGATTTTTTTAAGCCAAAGCCAGGAATGGATTTGAAAAGAGGAGAAATCTCAGTCTTTCCTTTATAAACGGTGTCCTGTTTATAGTTTGTTCCTGGCTTTGGCTTCAAAGATCTGGCAGATAAATCTGTCTGTGTAAATGTGCCATAAGTCATGCCTTCTTGAGCTCTACCTGATCTTCTGTAAAGGTCAAGCAAGGGAGAAGATTTTATTTCTATTCAAAAGATGGATGACCCATTTAAGATCTAAGTTACATCAAGTATTCCAGAAGTGACTTTAAGAAGAACAAGCTAAAAGCAAATTATGCAGTCTCAAAGTAATTTAAAAAAGTCACCATTTTCCATTCTATGCTGCGAGAATACGTTCTATGTTCTGCAACGAACCCACAATGAGGTCCATGCCTAGGTGAGGAAACCCAGCCCTGATTGCAAATTATACAATGAGAATGGGAATACAAGAAGTTTTTAGCAACTGAATGAACACCTGCTGTCATAGAAATACCTTCAACTACTAGGAATAATCTTGGATTAAATGGCAGCTACCGTGTTTCTTTAAAAGTAAGACAGGGTCTCACACAATTTTTTTTCTATGAAAAAAAGTGCCAGGGTTTATTTTCAGATTGACAGGCCCCCATACTGTATACATCCTCCCCCCTCTGTAGTTTTTCTTCAATACTATGTACATCCGCCCTTTGAAGGTAGTCCCCTATACTTCCCTCCACCCTCTGTTTTGGGCCATGTACCCCCCCCCCCCCCCCCCCCCCCCCCATATTCAATGTCTCCTACTGTGCATCTTCTTACCCCTCTTGCCTCCCCTGCAGCTTGTTGTCAAGAAGATGGGGACGGAGCACAACAAGTCAACTGGTCAAGTCTGGCGCTGGTTGGCTAGTGCTCAGCCACCCAGTGTCAGGGATCTGGTCAGCTGACTGTAACTAGTGCTTATTTTGGAGTAGGGTGTATATTTCACACCTAGTCCAAAAATCCTGCAAAATGATACTAGCTGTTGGGGAAAAAATTTAACAGCCATTAAATCTCAGAGGTAAATCCCAATATTTTACAAAGGTGTGGGAGTGTATTAGAATTTTTTAAAGTAGGCCTTTCAGAACCACTCAGAAGATGTGATGACACTTCAGAAAATGGCTATGATGTACAGATGCTACGAGGATAGCATATGATGCTAATAGTTTTAAATGGATAACTCAGAAGAGAAAAGCTATCACATATTATTTTAAACCCCTAAGGACAGAGCCCAAAATGGCCTTAAAGAGAACCAATCATGGACGAAAATTGATTATTTTTTATTCCCTAATTAGATGTAAATCATTATTTTATTGACATTTGTAAATATAATTAATTATTTTTATGTCCACGTTTTTTAATTATTCACTTTTTACTTTCCTGTCTCACGCCGGCTCTTTTCAAAAGAGTCGGCATGAGACAGGAAACTCTCGTCATGCAGAGCAGCGGGAAAGGTACCCATGATCCTTTGCCCGCCGCTCCGTTAATACAGAGTGATCTCACGCTATACAGCGCAAGATCGCTGTGTATTATCTAAAGTCCCTCTTCTCTAATCTTTTTATGAAGATACAGACTGCCTCTGCAGTCTGTATCTTATACTTTACCTAATCCTCTTCTTCGGTGCAGCAAGGCCGGGCGCTGCCATCTTGATTAAGCCACTTGCGTAGCGGCGGTGGTGGAATGCAAGTAACATAATCAAGATGGCGGCGCCCGGCCTTGCTGCACTGAAGAAGAGGATTAGGTAATGTATAAGATACAGACTGCAAATGCAGTCTGTATCTTCATGAAGTCTATCTATGAAGATACAGACTGCCTTTGTAGTCTGTATCGTATATTTTACCTACTCCTTTGTTCTGGTGCAGTAAGGCCAGACGCCACCATCTTGATGACGTCACGCTGGAACCCACCGCTGGAACGCAAGTGACGTCATCAAGATGGCAGCGCTCAGCATTACTGCACCAGAATAAAGGATTAGGTAAAGTATAAGATACAGACTGAAAATTCAGTCTGTATCTTCATGAATAGACTTAGGGAGAGATGCATTTTTATGACAGGGACAGTTACATTTAGGTGATTAGTAAGGACCGGACTAAATTTCAGGAATATGACGTGTGTCACTTTATCCATTAATAACTTTGGGATGCATTTACCTATCCTGCTGTTTTCTCGTGACATGTTATGCTTTATATTTCTGGTAAAATTGAGTTGATACTTACAGCCTATCTTAATGAAAAACCCCACAATAACGTGAAAAATTGCATTTTTCTAACTTTGACATTTTGTCCTCGTAAGGAAAATGGTTATGCCACATAAATTAGATATTAAATAGCATTATCAATATGTCTACTTTATGTTGGCGGCATTTATTAAACTTGCCTTCAATTGTTTAAGACAATAGAAAGCTTCAAAGTTTAGCAGCATTTTTCCAAATTTTCACAAGAATTTCAAAATCAGATTTTCCAAGGGACCAGTTCACGTTTGAAGTGTATTTTAGGGGGCTGTATTTTATGAAGCTCCACAAAGCACCCCCCGCCCCACCTAAACTGTTCAAAATCAATTTCAGAAGGTTTTGTTTTTTTTAGCCCTTTAGGTAAGTCACAAAAACAAAAGCTAAGTGTGTTAGAAAATTTTCAATTTCAATTTTCTTTGCAGAAATGATATTGTGATCCAATATCTCTCTTAATAGAAAACCTATTTCCAGAAAAATGCACCCGAATTTTTATTGCCCCATGTCTGCAGTTTATAGAAATATACGATATGTAGCCCTATTGCGCTATTTGACGCAACCACAAGCCTCAGATGTAAAGGAGCACCTAGTGAATTTTTAAGCCTCCTTACAATTGGCCATTTTTCAAAGTACCACTTCTGGTTGGCAGAGGCTCTGGGGTGCCAAAACCTAACAAACACCCCTAAAGGGACACTATTAAGGAAACTACACCCCTCAAGGAATGTAACAAGGGGTATCGTGAGCACATGGACCCCACTGGTGACAGACACAATGTGCCGTGAAATTGAAAAATTTTATTTTTTTTACTCTAAAACTTGGTCTAGCCTTAAATGTTTCACGTTGACAAGGGGTTAAAAGGAAAAAAAAACATAAAACTTGTAGAGAAATTTCCCCTGAGTACAAAAATACCCCACATGGGGACATAAAGTATCATGCGAGTGCAGGACACACCTCCAAAAGGAAGGAGCACCATTTGGATTTTGGAAGCTGGATTTGGCCAGAAAGGAGGATGGAGGCCATGTCATCTTTACAAAGCCCCCGTACTGCCAAAACAGTGGAAGCCCCCCACAAGTGACCCCATTATGGAAACTACACCCCTCAAAGAATGTAACAAGAAGTATAATAAGCATATGCACCCCACTGGTGACAGACACAAATGTGGAACAATGTGCCGTGAAAATGAAAAATTAAATTGTTTACACTTAAATTGTTTACACTTTGAATTTTTCATGTTCATAAGGGGTAAAAGAGAAAAAAATAAACCACTAGTCATGTAGAGCAATTTTCCCCGATTACAGGAGTACCCCACATGTGGACACAAAGTGCAAAGCCGGCGCACAGAAAGCCTCCAAAGGGAAGAAGCGCAATTTGGATTTTGGAAGCTGGATTTGGCCAGAATGGAGGAAGAAGGCCATGTCGGGTTCGCAGAGCCCTCGTGCTGCCAAAACATTGAAAAACCCCACCAATTGAGCCCATTATGAAAAATACACCCCTCAAGGAATGTAAGAAGGGGTATAGTGGGCATATGGACCCAACTGGTGACAGGCACAATGTGCTGTAAAAAGGAAAAATTTTATTTTTTACACTAAAACGTTGGTGTAACTTTGAATTTTTCATGTTCACAAGGGGTTAAAAGAAAAAATAAACCACTAGTCATGTAGAGCAATTTTCCCGATTACAGGAGTACCCTATATGTGGACAAATTGCAAAGCCGGCGCACGGAAAGCCTCCAAAGGAAAGGAGCGCAATTTGGATTTTGGAAGCTGGATTTGGCCAGAATGGAGGATGAAGGCCATGTCCCCAGAGGCCCCGTGCTGCCAAAACATTGTAAACCTCCCACAAGTGACCCCAACGAACTCAGGAAGCAAACTGGAGCGGGGAGGAGGTGATGTATGCTCCGGCCAGTGGAGGGGTTAACTTACATACACGCAGCGGGATGTCAATCACGCTGCAAATATGTATTCTCATAGGGATGCACTGACACTGGATCCGCAGCGGATTTTGCTGCGAATCCGCTGCGGATTTGGTGTGTGAAAGCATCCTTAGAGGGGTGTGTAAGTGTAATGCTTTTACACATGTAAGTGTTAGTGTGTGTGTTTTATGTACTGTTTTTACATTTTATTTGTGTGTGTTTTTGACTTATATTTAAGTTGGGGGGCACACCCCCCAAAAAAGAAAATGTCAACTGGAAAAAAAAACTAAACACAGCAGAGGGCAGAGGCAGGGGACACTAAATCACCACTGATCCAGGGGAGAGGGTGGCAGAACGGAGGGGAGAGGGTGGCAGGAAAAACGAAAGGGTTGCGGGAGAGGGGAGAGGGTAAGAGGAGAGGGTGGCAGGAGAGGAGAGAGGGTAAGAGGAGAGGGTGGCAGCGGAGAGAGGAGAGGGTGGCAGGACAGAGGGTGGCAGGGGAGGGGAGAGGGTGGCAGGACAGAGGGTGGCAGGGTAGGGGAGAGGGTGACAGGAAAGAGGAGAGGGTGGCAGGATAGAGGAGAGGGTGGCAGGAGAGAGGGTAAGAGGAGAGGGTGGCAGAACAGAGGGTGGCAGTAGAGGGGCGGCAGGATGGAGGGGAGAGGGTAAGAAGAGAGGGGAGAGGGTGGCAGGACAGAGGGTGGCAGGGGAGGGAAGAGGGTGGCAGGAAAGAGGAGAGGGTGGCAGTAGAGGAGAGGGTGGCAGGAGACGGGCAGCAGGATGGAGAGGAGAGGGTAAGAGGGGAGAGGATGGCAGGAGAGAGGAGAGGGTGGCAGGAGAAGGGAGAGGGTGGCAGGAGAGGGGCGACAGGACGGAGGGGAGAGGGTAAGAGAAGAGAGGGTGGCAGCAGAGAGTGGAGAGGGTGGCAAGAGGAGAGGGTGGTAGGACGGAGGGTGGCAGCAGGGAGGGGATAGCAGCAGGAAGGGGGTGGCAGGAGAGAGGGTGGCAGCAGGGAGAGGGTGGAAGCAGAGAGGGTGGGTGGCAGGAGAGAGGGGGTGGCAGCAGGGAGGGTGTGTGCCAGGAGAAAGGGTGGATGGCATCAGGGAGGGTGGGTGCCAGGAGAGAGGGTGGCTGGCAGCAGGGAGGGTGGGAGCCAGTAGAAAGGGTTGGTGCCAGCAGGGAGGCTGGGTGCCAGGAGAGAGGGTGGGTGCCAGCAGGGAGGGTAGGTGCCAGGAGAGAGGGTGGTGCCAGCAGGGAGAGTGGGTGTAAGGAGAAAGGGTGAGTACCAGCAGGGAGAGTGGGTGACAGCAGGGACGGTGGGTTCCAGGAGATAGGGTGGGTTCCAGCAGGGAGGATGGGTACCAGCAGGGAGGGTTGGTGCCAGGAGAGAGGGTGGGTGCCAGGAGAGAGGGTGGGTGCCAGCAGGGAGGGTGGGTGCCAGCAGAGAGGGTGGGTGGCAACAGGAAGGGTGGGTGTCAGGAGAGAGGGAGGTTGGCGGCGGCAGCACAGGGGGGAGGAAGCACAAGGCACACACGAGGCACGAGGCAGAACACAGAGAGGAGGAGGAGGTATCACCAGAGGGGGGGAGCAAGCGATGGAGGCACGGGGGGAGGAGAAGACATCGCAGGGAGATCAGCTAGCAGCAGGGAGCTGCTAGTTGATCTCCCTGTTATTAGAGGCAGCAAGGGGGAGGAGACACCCGATGCCCGTCACACACCAGGAAAGCACCGGGCACCTGGCTCACCGCTCCCATCATCTCCTTCTCAGCTCGCTGACTCCTCTGACAGTCAGCACTGACCTCTCTGAGCTCTGATTACAGTGTTCACCCAGCTCAGTGCCTGTAATTCTCTGTTCTCAGCTTTCTGCTGTCGCTAACTCCCTCCTTCCTCCTCCCCCCTCCCCTCTCTATAGACCAGACTGGGTATGTTTGATGCAACAAGTCACAATTTCCAGATTTTTTTGTAGTGGATGGAAAAGAGGAGGGAGGGGGGGACCTGGGAAAAGGCTTTTTAAATGGATATAATGGCATATTTGGCTAATAAACCCAATTACAAAGTTCCTTAAAATCGCCTGGACTATTGATTTCTGAGAAGAAAAAAATATGACACTGACTCTTTAAGGGGTTAAAGAGAACCTTCCAGCTATGTTAAATGGCCTTCGTTGCATAACATAACATTGCTGACAGGTTACCTTTAGGCTATGTTCACACTGCGTATGAATCCGTCCGTAGTGCGAACCGCGAATATACGCACATAGTTTTGAGGTTTATGCATTCGCTTGAAAGTATACGATATACGCCCGCACAGTGCACACTACGCATGAGCTTACGGCCGGATTGTATACGGCGCCGTGAAAAATGAACAAGACCATTGTTTGAGGACGGAAATGTTGAAACTCACGGCCGTGGATTTCCATGCGGTCCCGTACAAAGTACTTATTTCAGCCAAATTTAACTTGATTTTTTGATCCAAAAAGTTCTGTGTGGTTTACGGGGCTGGGAGAAGATTTCCAAGTAAATGACCTGCCTCAGATCGCTTCGAAACAAGCTAGGGAAGCATAACTGTACTGCGGGCGTATGTTCGCGGTGCGTACGCATCCGGCCACATGTCGATTTTTCCCACGCCCGTAGTTTCAGCCGCACATGTACGGCGGTGTAAGAACTGCGGACGGAATCGTACGCAGATTTAACATAGCATTAAAGGGGTTGTCCAGCAAAAATCTTTTTCTTTCAAATCAACTGATATCAGAAAGTTATATAGATTTGTAATTTACTTCTATTAAAAAATCTCAAGTCTTCTCATACTTATTAGCTACTAAATGTCCTGCAAGAAATGTTGTTTTATTTTCCGTCTGACACAGTGCTCTCTGCTGACATCTCTGGAACTCTGTCTCAGCTTTATATAAATCCCCATAGAAAACCTCTCCTGCTCTGGACAGTTCCTGTTTCGGCTAGAGATGTCAGCAGAGAGCACTGTGTCTGACTTAAAATAAAACAATACTTCCTGCAGGACATACAGGACCTAATAAGTATGGGAAGACTTGAGATTTTTAAATAGAAGTAAATTACAAATCTATATAACTTTCTGACACCAGTTGATTTGAAAGAAAAAGATTTTCGCTGGACAACCCCTTTAAGCATATGCAGTGCTTCATCTTTTCTCTGAATGCCAGTATAAAGGTTGTATTTGTATGACTCCGGGACAAAGGGCCCTGGATTCAGGGAGGTTCCATTTTTTATCAACTTGGATCAAGGGTCCATAGCTAGTTATGTGCTTGGCTGCTTTATGTCAGAATCTCTCTGCCCCAACTGTCAACAGCAGTTTATACAAAAATATATTGCAGTCAGCACTGCAGCCATATACAGTGGAGAGGTAGTCATACCTTGGCCCTGGTGTCTCAGGGGCCCTCTAGATCTATAAATGTTAGGTAAGTAGCACATGTTCACATTTTGCTCTATAACCCAGGGACTTCTATTTACAACTGTACTGCTCTAAAATTTTATATGTTTTGAGATAAGACCCAGTTCACACTCAGCAAAAACGGCAGAATTCAGCTGAAACAATCCAAGTAAGTCAGTAAGTTCAAATAGAATTTAATGTTTAAGTTTAGTTCCAAAGTTAGGCCCAGTTCATACTAAGCAAAAGCGGCGGAAATTTGCAGCGGAGCTCTCCGCTGCGGAATCCCGCCATGCTCAGCATCCTGCAGTGAATGAATGGGTGGGTGTTTGCGGCTTCGTTTTCTTTCCTCCCACTCTCTGCTCAAACAATTGACATGTCAATTCTTTGAGCGGAGAGCAGCTGGAGCGGACACGCTGAGCATGGCGGATTCCGCGGCAGAGAGCTCCGCTGCAAGTTTCCACTGCTTTTGCTCAGTGTGAACTGGGGCTAACTTTGGAACTAAACTTCAACATCAAATTCTATTTGAATCTAGACTTACTTGGATTATTATTTCCAGTTTTGTATTTCAAGCTATTTTAGGTAGAGTTTCTCAATAATTGTACTTTTGGACCTTGAGTTAGACATGGGCTTGCTAAATAAAAGTGAGTTCCATAAAATTATGCCCCGAGACTTGCTTGATAATTAATTATTATCTTGACCAACTGATCTGATCTTTAATATTTTGTTTTTCCATAATATTAATTTACATACCGCCACCATAATGACCAGACACAGGGGTTTTTTTTGTGTGTTTTTCTGGGGACACCCTAAGGAGAGAAACTTAGGATCCATTTACACCGAAAGATTATCTGACAGATTATCTGCCAAAGATTTGAAGCCAAAGCCAGGAATGGATTTGAAAAGAGGAAAAATCTCAGACTTTTCTTTATGACCTGATCTCCGTTTATAGTCTGTTTCTGGCTTTGGCTTCAAATCTTTGGCAGATAATCTGTCAGATAACCTTTCTGTGTAAAAACAAACAGGTTATACATGAATATTTGATTGTAAATAGAGATGAACGAGTAGTGAAATATTCGACTTTCGAGAATTCGAATCGAGTAGGCACCGAGATTCGACTATTCGAACTATTGGGAAAAAATTCTCGGCACTTGGAAATCCAAATTCGACCACTTGGAGGTCACCAAGTCCGCCATGAAACCTCCCTAAACGATGCCAACACCTCCGTAATGACACTGTGACATCAGGGGGAGCATGCTTAACACCCCAAAATCGCAGTATAATGCCACTGTCCACAGTTGCAAATGAAAAATATTTGCGAACGCTTTACGAACATTTACGGCAATGTTCATACATTTCCTTCGTATTTCTTGCGCATTACATACATGATTCCAATGTGCATCCATAGAGCGTCATATGATTCGCACGTATCACACATTACGCTGTACGAACGCTAGGCCGCAGCAGAGATTGGCACACTGGGTATCACGTGCCTTTTACTGGGCAACTGGCACACTGGGTATCTCGTGCCTTTTACTGGGTAACTGGCACACTGGGTATCACGTGCCTTTAACTGGGCAACCTAGCACACTGGGTATCATGTGCCTTTTACTGGGCAACTGGCACACTGGGTATCACGTGCCTTTTACTGGGTAACTGGCACACTAGTGGGTATCACGTGCCTTTTACTGGGTAACTGGCACACTAGGTATTACATGCCTTTAATTGGGTAACTGGCACAATAGGTATAACGTTAACAAGCCCTTAGTGGGCTAAACCAGGGACACTATAAGTCAATTTTACATACTGGAATGAATACAGCTGATGCTGATGCTGCTGCGATCTATTTCTTAGCACTGAGAAGTGCTTTGGATGCAGAGATGACTTTTTCGCTGGATATTAGCCCTGAAAAGGACTTTTGGGTTCAGTAGTAATCCTGCCAAACCAAAATGCTATTAAAACCTATCTCTCCCTGCTCGAGGAACTCTCCTTGACTAGGTTGAAAGCGCATCTGCGGTCGAGAGGCGGGAGGCTTGTATTTAAGATTCAAAGTCACATGGTTCAGCCATCCAATGAGGGTATACACCGTTTTCGCACTGCGTGAGTACTCCCAGGGTCCCTCACAGCCTCCCTGCATGGTGTTTGGATTAAGCGATGGGAGGGCTTTCGAATGTTTGCCGCGTACACACTACTCGATTGTATTCGAATCTTTCGAATACCACAATATTCGATCGAATACCTACTTGATCGAATCGTATTCGCTCATCTCTAATTGTAAATAATCAATAATCAACATTAGAGACCTAGACATAAATACCTACTTTGGGGATCATTGCTGTAGTGGACAAGCTTCTGCCCCATATACAAGCCAAAATAAATTATCAAAAGATTATTTTCAAATGGTACTTTGTAGTCATGATACTAATCCTGCACATTGTGCAACAGTAGCCTATAAACAGAGGCACATTTCCAAACATCATCTACCATGAAACAAAGTCCCAGAATATCAATATAACTCACAGTAATAAAGCGTAAACCAGAAAATGCACTTGATAATGGAATTAATATTATGTATCTCTCCAGCACATTTTATCTGCTTCATCTGCATCTGCAGCTTCGATGGGGATTTTTGTGCTGACTTTCTTTAGTATGCAAATATAGGATGAGCCTTGTTTTTTAGACACAAAAGCTCAGACAAATTAGTTTTACATTCAAGCAAGCCAAGTAAATTTCTTCTTGAACATTTGACAGCTGGAGTCGCTACAATTAATTCATAATAACTATGCAACTCAAATTCTTAGTTGGTGTCATTCATATGTCACTACTGTCTCTAAAGCTTTCAGCTATCAGCTAGGAATAGTATTAATTACAGTTGCTTGAATGAAAAGGGGGCTAGTAACAATTTAACTATTAATATCATTTTGCAGATTGAAAAGTTTGGGTCAGACCTACTGATGTGTTTGCATCTATTGTAGAATGCACCAAAATGTAAAACATTTTTGGTAGAAATGAACCAAATTTTTGTAAAGTTCATAACAAGTTCACAAAGATGGCAGCTGGACAATTTAATACACATAAAAAAAAAATGAACTTATATGTACCTGTCCACGTTCTCTCAGTGTCCTCCTACTGGTCTCCGATATCCCCCGCTGATCGCAGCCACCTGAACTTCCTGACTGAGAAGCCTGAGTGACAGCCCGCTCAGCCAATCACTGGTCAATCAATGGCTGAATTTCAAACTGTGAGCTCTCAAACTGGGATGCAAGACACATATGCCAGGAACACATTGCATCGCTTTTTGAAGAAGCAAGGGAGGAAGATGTTCATTAATTAACCCCTTTCCCCATATAAGAATTTTGGTAAATTTGTAACTTCTCACTTTCAAAGAGTCATAACACATATTTTTATCACATAATGAGACATACAGTATGAGGGCTTAAAGGAGAAGTCCAGCAAAAAATTATTGTATTGCCCCCAAAAGTTATACAAATTCCCAATATACACTTATTATGGGAAATGCTTATAAAGTGCTTTTTTCCCTGCACTTACTGCTGCATCAAGGCTTTACTTCCTGGATAACATGGTGATGTCAGGGGGGGCCCGTGTGTAAGCAAGAGTAAAAAGAAAAATCCAAAAAAATCCCCAAAAAAATGGTATCATTACCAGCGCTGTCACTGCCAGAAAATCCAATTCACCAGGCGAATGAAGAAAAACTTGTTTATTTGGTTGCACAACGTTAACACGTTTCGGGAGAGTATCCTCCCTTCCTCAGAACCAAAGTGCATAGTGAACTCATGGAAACAGTGTGGTTTAAAAGACATGGTAAAACCCACCACACCCGCCCAGGGGGCGGGGGGAGGAAAGAAAGCAAAACATAGGTTAATACATATTCAAATATAAAAGATATAAAACTACTATATAAAGCACAGCACTAGCGTATAAACACATATATATATATATATATATATATATATATATATATATATATGTATGGACCTAAGCACCTTCGGATTCAAAAGGTGCACTTTATTCAGAATAATTTATGTCTGAATAACGTGCACCTTTTGAATCCGAAGGTGCTTAGGTCCATACACACAAATATATATATATATATATATATATATATATATATATATATATATATATATATATATATGTGTGTGTGTATACGCTAGTGCTGTGCTTTATATAGTAGTTTTATATCTTTTATATTTGAATATGTATTAACCTATGTTTTGCTTTCTTTCCTCCCCCCGCCCCCTGGGCGGGTGTGGTGGGTTTTACCATGTCTTTTAAACCACACTGTTTCCATGAGTTCACTATGCACTTTGGTTCTGAGGAAGGGAGGATACTCTCCCGAAACGTGTTAACGTTGTGCAACCAAATAAACAAGTTTTTCTTCATTCGCCTGGTGAATTGGATTTTCTGGCAGTGACAGCGCTGGTAATGATACAATTTTTTTGGATTTTTTAAGATGGATAAGGAGAACAGAGGGGACGAGAGGAGGTGCCGGAGCGCTCACCCCGAACAGGAGCAAGCAGCCGGGGTGAGCACTGAGGTGCAGAGGGGATCGCAGGGGCACACGGAAGATGGGAGGAGGCACAGGAGCTTTAACCCCACTGGGTGGTGGGGTGAGTGCTCCTGTACGGGACGGGCGGCGGGGTACGGAGCCGCAGGGGGTCATAGAGGATAGGATGGCACGGGCAGAGTCTTGGAAGGAGGTGCAGCGGGGTGAGCGGCAGATAAGCATCGCTCACCCCCCTGCACGGGACCGGGCGATAGACAAGCAGAGAGAAGGGAGGGGGGACATTGCCAGCACGGGGAGGGAGGCAGGGACGGAGGGAGAGAGCACTGCACTTCTACATAGACGTCTATACATGCGCCCCCTGCTGGACCCTGCCGGAAGACATGCACTTGAGAAGTGACGTCACATTTTTTTTTTGAGGAAGTGAGCCTGCCGGATCTACTCAATTGAGGGAAGTAGCCATTTATGTGCATTTCCCATAAATAGTGTATATTAGTGATTTGTATAACTTTCCATAAGTAATAAAATATTAAAAAATACATTTTGCCCGGAATACCCCTTTAAAAGATTTTGCTCCTACATTGTTCACTTTGCAATAAAGCTGGTATGGAATCTTTATTTTGTTGGCCAGTACTATTAAAGTGATTGGCAGTTTATATACTTTCTGGGATTCTTTACTGACTAAAAAATTTTAACTTTGTAGGAAAAAAAAACATGGTTTTGAATTATGATATTCTGTCTTCTATAGCCTCATCATTTTTTTGGCTTATTTTTTGCGCTATGATCTGTTTTTTTAATAGTACCAGACTCGGGTGGATAGGACATTTTATTAGCTTTTATTCTTTTTTGACCAAAAAAACACAACAATCTCTGGGCTCAGGGAGATCAGTGAAAAAACCCAATGGAGTACTCATTTAAGAGTCTCTAATGATTGCCCCCTCCAAAATTAAAATATATAAAGAATGGATCTGTGGAGCCTCAGTTGCGAGTCTGAATAGCCAGATATCCCTCTCTCCAGAGAAGGAAGCCTGTGGCCAAGGGGTGCCTCCTAGTGGGAAGAACACCATACTGCCCTGATACGTAGCTCCTTAAGTCCCCACTCTGTTGCAAGCATTGAGACCTATATAGGGAAACACCAGGGTGGCCAAAGTCTAAGTCAAAGTCTTACTCTGTTGTGAGTGTAAAAACATAAGACAAGGGACCCGTCCACGGACCCCTTCTTTGCATTTTATTCTTTTTTATCTGATAAATGATACAACAAAAAATATGCAATTTGGTATCATTTTTCATTTATGTCGATCACTGTCCGAGATTAATAATGATTTATTTTAATAATTCAGACGATTCCGCAAGCAGCAATATGATGCATGTTTTTGGTCTATATTTTTTATTCAAAACACGGGAAAAGTGGGTGGGGGAGTGATTTAAACTTTTAATAGATAAGTGTTTTTTTGTACTTTTTTTAAGTCCCCCTAGGGGACTATAATATGCAATCATTACATTGAAAATACTGATTTAAAGGGGTAGTGAGGCGCTCAGCAATTATTCACAGAATAACACACATTACAAAGTTATACAACTTTGTAATGTATGTTATGTCTGTGAATCGCCCCCTTCCCTGTCCCCCCACCCCCGCACGTGTACCCGGAAGTGTGGTGCGCTATACATACCTGACGCGTGTCGACCCCCGTCTTCTGTCGATGCAATCTTTGGGAGGCCGGCCGACTCGCTGCAGCCGTCCCGCATGCCGGCCCCCCTCTGCAGCGCCATCCGCTGCTCAGCCGCGATTGGCTGAGCATAACTGTGCTCAGCTAATCGCGGCCGAGCAGCTGATGATACGTGTCGCGTCATCAGCTGCTCAGCCGCGATTGGCTGAGAATAACTGTGCTCAGACAATCGCGGCTGAGCACAGTTTTGACGCGGCAGAGGGGGGCTGGCAAGAGCGGGTCGGCCGGCCTCCCAAAGATGACGTCTTTCAAGAAGATGGCAGACGGGGTCAGTCGACACGGATCAGGTATGTATAATGCACCACACTTCTGGGTACACGTGCGAGGGTGGGGGGACACGGGAAGGGGGCGATTCACAGACATAAAACACATTACAAAGTGGTATAACTTTGTAATGTGTGTTATTCTGTGAATAATTGCTGAGCGCCGCACTACCCCTTTAATGGAATGCGTTAAGTAGCATTATTTAGTCAGATCGGTGCTACATAGCATTGGTTAGTCAATTCGGAGCTTCTTCGGAGTTCTTCTTTCTTTTTTCAATTTTTATTGGTATTTTTCTGTTCACACAATGTTGAAATTGAGTGGATGGCCGCCATATAACAGTAAATAACTGCCATTATTTCAATACAACAGCCGTTGTTTTAAAATAACAGCAAATATTTGCCATTAAATGGCGGCCATCCACTCAATTTCAACATTGTGTGAACAGATCCTTTCTGTGTTTTTAATCCAGTCCTGGTTTTGGTTGCAATATGAGGACCACAATACTGACTGAAATATACGTGGTGTGAACCCAGCCTTATAGTTATTTCCATTCCTAAATAAATCCAAAAAAGCAGCAGCACTCCGAAATATTGTTCAAAAGGTAAACAGCGTGCTTTTATTCACATCCCAATAGTAAACAGCTATGTTTCTGACCACAACTGTGGTCTTTTCTCAAGCTGATTGAGAAAAGACCACAGTTGTGGTCAGAAATGTCGCTGTTTACAGATGGACACAATGTGGCTGCTACAGATGGAGACAAATAAATATGGACACAGTTAAGGGCAAAGGATAGTTTATGTATCAGCAAGGAGCAAAAGTGCTATAGGTGACACATAAAAACCTTGCAGTGCATAAAAAAGTCCATAGTGAAAAGACATGAAAGAATGCTGTATAGTTAAGAAAATGTATTACCAATAGTGGTGAAATGACCAAATGTCCACTGGTTCCCCCCAGTTTCATCATTTCACCACTATTGGTAATACATTTCTTAACTATAAGAAAAAACATTCTTTTAGCCCTGCTTCATTGTCAATTATTATGAACTGTTATATTTTTGTGCTTTTAATAATAAAATTTATACATGTGATATATTAGAGGTTCAGTTGTTCTTTATTGGTCTTCAGTTTGTAACTAGAACCCGAGTTTTCTATAACCTTAATATCCATCCCCCATACATAAGAATAATATACTCATTATCTTGCATGATGGAGTTCTTCAAACCTTGTATATGTGTACTATGAGTAATTGGAATGCAGACACACCCTTATGTGCCCGCTTCACAATTCTAAAGAGATGATGTTCATCTGGCCAGTACTGTAGTATCGGCCAGGATGAACTTCACTGACTGACATGGCCAGTGTCATACCTAGGGTAAACCCGGCCTTGTACTTTAAATTCTGTGAGGTTGACTTGAGGTTGGAGTTGTGGAATACAGACATTTACTCTCTATCCAAGGACAGATAAAACATTAAGTATCTCTGCTCTGATCTTGATGCAAAAGGAATACTAAGCAGTTCTATAAAATGATAAACAGTACAACACTAAATAATTAGCTAAAGGCAAAGAAATCAATGATATGGGTACATACTGTAAAACTGGGAAACTGTACACATACTGGTAAATTGTTGCAATTCTATTAAAGGGGTTATCCAGTGCTACAAAAATATGGCCACTTTCTTCGAGAGACAGCACAACTTTTTGTCTACAGTCTGGGTGGGGGTTTTCAACTTGGTTCCATTGAAGTGAATGGAGCTTAAAGCGACTCTGTACCCACAATCTAACCCCCCCCCCAATCTAACCCCCCCCCCCCCCCAAACGTGGTGCGGCCCAACCCTCTGAACTCCTATTGCGGGCATATGCCGTACGGGTATGGCATATATCCTTAAGAGGTTAAACTTGCAGCCCGTGCCAAACGGGAGTATCTGTGCCCTAACTTTGCACCACCCCTCCGTCCCTCCTCCCCACCCTCTTCATCATTAGGAATGCCACTGGAACATTTTCTTCATGCTGAACACTGCACAGGTGCTTCCACGATCCAGCCCATGTGCCAGGTTGACACAGGTGAGGAATAGGAGACAATCTGCATGGAAAATTCCTAATGATGAGGAGGGTGGGAAGGAGGGACTAAGGGGTGGTGCACAGTTAGGGCACAGATACTCCCGTTTGGCACGGGCTGCAAGTTTAAAAGTTGTTTTTTTTAAGACAATAACTGCATCACCTGCCAAACGGACCCCAGGACAGATCTTGGATTAAAAGCAGCTATCCGAAAGTACATCTGGGGGGGTCAGATTGTAGGTACAGAGTTGCTTTAACTGTAAACCATACCTGAACCGGAGAGTGGTGCTGTCTTTGGAAGAGAGTGGCCATGTTTTTGTAGTGCTAGATAACCCATTTAATACTTTATTGACAGAAAACCCAAGAGCGCACTGATGTGAGATAAAATGTGATGTAGTGTATACAGCTCCACAGTGCATACAAGTAACTGGGTTAATTCTTTGTTTAATGTTTGCAGAGAGATCTGAAAAATGCCCACTTTAGTGCTTATACACCTTTATAAACTCAATATTTATATCTCAGTAATTATATTTCCCAGCTTCCCCACACACATGAACATTAGGCACCAACATTATATGTAGGTGGAGAGTCAGAAGGCCCCTATGCACCCTATACTGTAGGCCAAACCCAGCACCAGTTATGGGTTTAGCCAACTTATGTATAAAGTGTATGGGCACTTTTAGCCATTCACTGACACTTGTTTAAAGGGGTTATCATGCCCTACAAAAACATGGCCGCTTTTCGCCCTCTCGTGTCTCCAGATTGGGTGGGGTTTCTAAGGGTCCGTTTACACACACAGATTATCTGACAGATATCTGACAGATTTTTTCAGCCAAAACCAGAAATGGATTTGAAAAAAAGAGAAATCTCAGTCTTTCCTTTATGACCTTTTCCCTGTTTATAGTCCATTCCTGGCTTTGGCTACAAAAATCTGTCAGATATCTGTCAGAAAATCTGTGTGTGTAAACGGACCCTTATGCCCGGTTTACACGGAACGATAATTCGCCCAATCGAACGATTAACGATTTTGAAGCAACGATTTGGTTTTTATAACGATCAGCGTTTAGACAGAGAAAAATCGTTAGAAGATTTGTAAGAAAATCGTTATTGCAATCGTTTTTAAGATCGTTTAAGCCCATCTTTCACATAGGGTGAATCTTTGAAAGACTGTTTACACAAAACGATCTACGAATATTTAGCGAACGAGGAACGACGATTTAAGAACATGTTCAAAGATCAAAATGAATGATTTTTCGCTCACCACTTGATTGTTTGCTGTGTTTACACAGAACGATTATCGCTCAAATGCGATCATTATTGCGAAAATTCAAACGATAATCGTTCCGTGTAAACCCAGCATAACTCAGTTCCATTAAGTAAATGGAGCTTAATTGCAAACCACACCTGAACTGGAGACAAGAGAGGGGGAAAAGTGGCCATGTTTTTGTAGTGTTGGATAACCCCTTTAAAAGCATTATCCAGCACTACAAAAACATGGCCACTTTCTTCCAAAGACAGCACCACTCGTCTCCAGTTTGGATGGGGTTTTGCTGCCGCACAGTACATCCTCCGCCGCCACTGCCCAAAGAGGTGACGCATTCCTCTCCAGGCAGTTGACTCTATAGATGCCGTGGTCTGTCTATAGGGAGTAGAGATGAGCGAAGCAAATCCGGGGAAACCAAATTTGCTGCGAATCGGGTCGTCTATTTGCTTCTGAGAATAGGAGGGCTGATTGTGGGTGATTTTTTGTTGCAGCTGCCACCCAAGTGTCCAGTTTACCAAGTAACTGGTTGCCTTTAGAAATTCACTGGAACCAGTGAAGACACAGTCCACATTATTCATTCACTGGGAATTGTAAACTCCTATTGAGTTATACCCAATGAAATAAGCGTGCGCCTTACATAATCAGTGCTTGCTCTCCACTCCACTCCACTGTTTTACAAGTTGGTCCCAGAATCACGCTCTACATGACAGTGCCCCTAAAGTTGGGGTGGTGAACACAGAGGAAATCTCCTTCTAAGCCCTCCTGGACTCTGTGAATCCTGTGAGCCTAGGACCCCTTGGCTGCGACAGCATGAACCTGTTATAGATTGGCATTCCGGGCAAGTGCTGCAATGGGGCTCTTCCTGCCTGTCTAAAATCCAGCCTGTATCCTGGCCCCTGGTACCAGAGAATACCACACCTCACATGGACAAATCTATTTTCTTTCTCCGCCTGAGACCCAGGCGATGTCAGAGTACTTCATGAAAAACTTTGAGAGGGAGTTTATTCAAAAGTCTTTGTCTCCTGTAGGGGCTGGTTTCTTATTTGGGCAGAAGGATGGTTTCTTTAGACCCTGCTACGACTATCGAGAACTGAACAAAATGTGGTACCCCACCACGGATGTTGCTTTTGGTTACACCCTTCGCAAAAGCCTGTACCTCCTTATACGCAAGTGGTGATGTAGCAGTGATAAAGTTTTGCCACAAGATGTTGCTATTGTGAGTATATGTACTTAGTTGCTGCACAGCTAAAGGATGGAAAGGGTTATTGTTTGTTTATATGTCATATGGATCTGTGGACAAATGAGAGTACTTTCTTCTTCTGTGCTATCATCTCTTTCTTTACTTCTTCTGTATGCACTCTTCACCCATTCACAGCACACCTTACAGGGGCTGTAGATAAGAAATCACATGGGTAAAGGAAGGGTAGAGGTTCTTTGATGTTCGACTTTGTAGAGGAAGGACGCAGGCTAGAGCGCCCTCTGCCAGGTCCCCAGTCTCAGTGTGCCGCCTATGCTTAGACTCAGGCACATGAAGCTAACAGTTTCTCCTCAAGTAACTTCCCTCAGCTCTATGCAGTGTTAGGCTATGTTCACACAATGTAAGAGTACGGCCGTTGTCGCAACCGGCGAGGCCACGCGGCGGTGGCGCTCTGAACCGCCGCGGTCCCGGGCGCCACATGTAGCCCGGGCGGCGGCTATTAGCGCGCACGGTCCGATCACCGTGCCCGCTAATTAAGTAATCAGATGCAGCTGTCAAAATTGACAGCTGCATCTGATTGCTTGCTGTCAGCCATCCCTGGTGTCTAGTGGGGTGGATCCCCCCCCCCCAGGACGTTGTCCCGGAGGAGCGATCCACACATCTCTAACCGGCCGGGGTCAGCGCCGTAATGGCGCTGATCCCGGCTCGGCACTCGATTGCTTTCAGCTGCAGCAGCCATTCATCTCCCATTCAGCAGCCATCTTATTGATCTATGCAGTATAACTATACTGCATAGATCTGAATGAGAGATCAGTGTACTTACACTAGAAGTCCCCCAGGGAAGCCCCCTTCCCTGATAAAAGTGCGATTCACCCCCACCCCCCCTTTTCAAATGTTAAATGTTACGCCGCGTGCGTAATCGCCCAAAATATTAATTTATCACATTCCTGATCTCGCACTGTAAACGGCGTAAGCGCCCAAAAATCCCAAAATTGCACATTTTTGGTCGCATCAAATATAAAAAAATTGTAATAAAAAGCAATCAAAACGTTGCATATGCGCAATCAAGGTACCAATAGAAAGTGCACATCATGGCGCAAAAAAATGACACCTCAAACAACCCCATAGACCAAAGGATAAAAGCGCTATAAGCATGGGAATAGAGTGATTTTATTTTGTTAACAATGGTTTGAATTTTTTACAAACCATCAAATAAAATAAAAGTTATACATGTTACATATCGTTGTAATTGTAACGACTTGAGGAACATATATAACAAGTCAGTTTTACCCCAGGGCGAACGGAGTAAAAGCAAATACCCCCCAAATAAAAGAAATGCTTTTTTTTTAATTTCACCACACATTAAATTTTTTTCTGGTTTCTCAGTGTACTTTATGAAAAAATGCAGCCTGTCATTGCAAAGTACAATTAGTGGCACAAAAAATAAGGGCTCATGTGGGTTTTAGGTAAAAAAAATGCAAGTGCTATGGCCTTTTAAGAGGAAAAGACAAAAACGCAAAAATTTAAATTGGTCCGGTCCTCTAAGGGTTAATTTGTCATACACTGATATTGGCTGTGATAAGCTGTACCAGCTAAATGAAGTTTGAACTGGCGGTTAAACAGTTATTCTGGACCAGAGCTATCAGTGTTCTATATTGAGTGATTAACGTATCTGCTCATTAAAGAGGATGTTCAACTCTATGCTCCGTGGAATAAAGAGAACAATTAGCTGATGATCGTTGTCATCGGCTGATCGTTTATTTAGGTTCAAACCTTAAATCATCGGTCGCCACCCGCGCATCACCACGTGGAATAGTGGTGCGCGGCCGGCGACTGACAATTTGAAAATATCATACTTTACCTCACTCGGCTCCAGGTCTTTCCCTTCTCCCGGTCCCGCATGGCTGCATTAGCTTCGGAGCGGCCTGTATGAACTGACAGACCGCTCAGCCAACCACTGGCCAGGACTGCCGCAGCCAGTCATGGGCTGAGCGATCTGTCAGTTCAGACAGGCCGCTCCGAAGCTGCAGCGGCGCGGGACCCGGGGAGAATGAGAAGACCTGCAGCCTGGTGAGGTAAAGTATCAAACAAGGGCTGCAAGGACATCGGTAACAATGTCCCTGCAGCCCTCGCTAAACAATTGTCGGGCCGTGGAATAGGCCCAGTAAACGAGCGCAGCTCTAGCAGACAATGTCTATGCAGCCCTTCCTAAATGATTATCAGGCCGTGTAACAGGCCAAGTAAACAAGTGCTGATCTAGCAGATCAACTCTTGTTCACAGTACTGATCGTGCCTTCTTTGGACAGTGTAATAGGACCCTTAGACCATTGAGACACTGGGTAGCCAGATCAGCCTAGTGCCGTGGCTTGGAGTGCTGAGGTGTTATGCAGCAGATGGGCTTGGTGTTTTTGTTAGTTCGCTTGTCATGGTGGCTAGGAGTGGTGATATCCACCCCCAGAAACACGGCACTGTCACTTGTAAAGGTGGAACGATTGTGAGGTGAGGGTGCAGGTGCTGCGACAAAAACAGCACAGGATCAAGCACTTAACCAAAGTTGATTTTTACTTAAAGGGGTAGTGCGGCGCTAAACTTTAATTCACAAAATAACACAAAGTTATACAACTTTGTAATGTGTGTTATGTATTTGAATCGCCCCCTTCCCCGTGTTCCCCCCCTCCCACGCTAGACCCGGAAGTGTGGTGCATTATACTTACAGCATTCGTGTCGACCCCCGGCAGACATCTTGTGACAATGATGTCATCTTGGGAGGCCAGCCGGACCGCTCCAGCCATCCCTCATGCTGGCCCCCCTCTGGCGCGTCATCAGCTGCTCAGCCGCGATTGGCTGAGCATAACTGTGCTTAGACAATCGCGGTTGAGCTGCTGATGACGCGGCATAGGGGGGCCGGCATGAGGGACGGATGGAGCGGTTCGGGTGGCCTCCTGAAGATGACATCATTGTCACAAGATGGAGGCCGGGGGTCGACACAAATGCAGTAAGTATAATGCACCACACTTTCGGGTCCAGCGTGGGTGGGGTGGGGGGGACACAGGGAAGGGGGCAATTCACATACATAACACACATTACAAAGTTGTATAACTTTGTAATGTGTGTTATTTTGTGAATTAAAGTTAAGCGCCGCACTACCCCTTTAAGAACTTTACTGCTATACAGGTAATAAAACTCAGAACTTTAGAGGTGCAGGTGACAGAAGCAGCTTAGTAGAAAATGAAAAAAAGTAGAAGTGAAGCTTGACTCAAGGAAGGTACAGGGACCGTCTTGGGGGCTTGTCCAGGGTAGTAGTGTACTCTGCCAGGATAAGTGTAGAGAAAGTAGTACTTAGTGTGAAGAAGAATACTCATACTCATGTATAGTAGTAGGAGCACCAGGTTTATACAACTGGACATAGCAGACTCTTCGAGACCTCCCAAGATAGCCGTGCTTGATCAGTAAGATACTTCAGTTTGTGCCCTTTGTCTTCTGTGGATCAGTCCCTTGACTTCTTTACACTGTCCTGAGAAAACTAGAGAAGGATCCCTGGCATGGACAAAGTTATCCCTGATAAGGTATGAGAGAGGGAACATGTGGGATCCTTTGTCCTGACCCACCATGTGGCCACCATACTGTTTGTATTACATCATTTATCCTTTGTACTTGTTGCCCTTGCACTTTTTTACCTTAACCCTTTAAGGACCAGGCCCAAAATGACCCAGTGGGCCGCGTAAATTTTGATCTTAGTGTTTTAGTTTTTCCCTCCCCCCCTTCTAAGAGCTCTAGCACTTTCAGTTTTCTATCTACAGGGCCATGTAAGTGATTGTTTTTTACAGGAATAGTTGTACTTTGTAATGGCGTATAACGGAATTCCAAATATAATATTTATGAAGATATAAATAGGTGAAATCGTAAAAAAGAATGCAATATGGTAACGTTTAAGGGGGTTCCTGTGTCTACGTAATGCACTAAATGGTAAAAGCGACATGATACTATTACTCTATAGGTCAGTCCGAACACAACCATATGCAGGTTTACACAGATTTTCTAATGTTATATATATTTTTTTAATGAAAACCTTTTTTATGGCAATTACTTATTAATAAAATGGGCCTATTATTTTTTCACCTATGGGGCTGTATGGGGTGTCATTTTTTTCCCCCATGATCTCTAGTTTTTATTAATACCATATTTGTGAAGATCGGACGTTTTGATCACTTTTTATTAATTTTTTTGTATATACAATGTAACATAAAATCGGTAATCCGTGCACTTTTTTCCCTCTTTTCGTTTACGCCGTTCACCGTTCGCAATGACGCTTGTTATATTTTAATAGATCGGACAATTACGCATGCTACGGTATATTATATGTTTATTTATTTATTTATTTTTATGTTTTATTTATATAATGGGAAAGGGGGGTGATTTCAACTTTTATTGGGGAGGGGTTTTGTGGTAGTGTATTAGTTATTTTAACTTTTTTGTTAATACATTTTAAGTCCCTTTGGATGACTTGTACATACAATACTTTGATTTTCTACACTGATCATTGCTATGTCATAGGCATAGCATTGATCAGTGTTATCTGGGATCTGCTCATTGAGCCTGAATGTGCAGGCTCAATGACCAGAGCGCCAATCGGACCGCACGGAGGCAGATGAGAGACCTCCGGCGGTCCGTTTTAACGATCGGGACCCCCGCAGTCACACTGCGGGGGTTCCGATCGGTAAGTGACAGGGGACTCCCCCTGTCACTTACACTTAAACGCCGCAGAGTGTCATTAACGGTAAGGTGTCGGCTGCTGATTGCAGCCGGCCCCCACCTGCTATGAGCGCGCTTCATAGCTCAGGACGTACCGGTACGGCCAGGGTCGTCTGGGCACAGACTTCCAGGACATACCGGTATGTCCTAGGTCGTCTAGGGGTTAACTGTCGTTTTTTTTTTTGTTTGTTTTTTTGCAGAAATCAATAGTCATTGTCATTATTTGCCATTATCTGTATTTAAAAAGCCTTTTCCCAGGTCCGCCCTCCCTCGCCTTTTCCATCCACTGCAAAAAATCAGGAAATTGTGACTTGTTGCATCAGACGAACCCAGTCTGCTTTAGGGAGAGGGGAGGGGGGAGGAGGGAGGAGGGAGTTAGCAGACAGCAGAAAGCAGAAAACAGAGGATTACAGGCACGGAGCTGGGTGAACGCTGTAATCAGAGCTCAGAGAGGTCAGTGGTGACTGTCCTAGGAGATAAAGGGTGAGGTATTTGTAGATTAACTCTTTGCTGTCCTGTTTCGGTGTTTTATTTAGCTCTCTCCATAGGAGAACAATGAAGACAGGGGGGAGAGCTTCAAACTGCTTTTTCATGATAAAAATGCATTTTTCGGCTAATAAACCCAATTACAAAGTTTCTTAAAATTGCCTGGACAGTGACACTTTAACTTGAATTTTTGCACTATATCAACAATTATACATCGAGCATTGTTGCAATAATTAGTACTTTATATCTTTAACACTCCTCGTTTTGGTTTATTTCCAATGGCTTCACAGTCATTGGAATGGGCTGACCTAGAGGCATAGGCCCTGCCCCCTCTGTGACAGCTGGAGACCACCAAGAAATCCTCTATACAGTAAGATATGAAATGTCTGTATGTAAACTTAAGAATGGTGCTGAGAACTCCTTATATGGAAAGGGGGCAACAATATCACTTCAAAACATGATAAAAATGGATAAAAACACACGCTGACATGTTTTAGAAAAGATCCTTTAATCATGCTAATACTTGCAGAATGAATCAATTTATATGTTTTTTTAGGGTCCTATTACACAATTAACGATAAACAATTGCAAACGAGATTGTTTATTGTTAACCTGAAATTGCTCCCCATATTACACAGAACGATGGTTGTTAGCTACAATCGTTATTATGATCGTTTGTTCCTTCTGATCTCATCAAAACAATGTGCAATTACACTGAACGATTGGTAAAAAAATTCGGAACTTGAGCGAACGAACGTGGAATTACAGCGAACGATTACTGAGCGATTAAGGCTAATTTTAGGTTCAGATCTAAATCAACGATCAACGACATACAAACAATTTTTCAATCATTGCCTGCAATTACACAGAACGATTATCATTTAAATTCGAACGATATAATGATTTTTCACACGATATTCGTCCCGTGTAATAGGGCCCTTAGACTTTATATGTTTGTAAGAAGCACAAGGTACTGTCCTAAATAAGGTGGGGTTAATATATTACATGGTTGACATACAGGTTGACATAACCTGTTCTGTGCCAAACCCATAAACGTTTAAAGGGAACCTGTCACCCCCCGTGCCGGGGTGACAGGTTCCCGACCCCCCGTTAGAGACCCCTATACTTACCTCATCGCGCCGGGTCCCGCTTCTGAAGATGGTCGGGTCCCGGAGATCTCAGCCGCTGCAGCCCGGTGCGCGCGCTGAGAGATGAGTCCAACTCTCATAGAGAATGACAGGAGAGTCCAGCGCTCCGTCATTCTCTATGAGCGTTGGACTCATCTGTCAGCGCGCGCGCCGGGCTGCAGCGGCTGAGATCTCCGGGACCAGACCATCTTCAGAAGCGGGACCCGGCGCGATGAGGTAAGTATAGGGGTCTCTAACAGGGGGTCGGGAACCTCCACGGGGGGTGACAGGTTCCCTTTAAGTGAAAAAACTTCATGTCACTCTATAAGACGCTATGTGTGAACAACACAAGTTGAGGTCAGATATATACTGTAATCGGACCCAGTCTCATCCTCTGTGAGGTTTTTGTACTTACATAGTTACATAGTTAATACGGTTGAAAAAAGACACATGTCCATCAAGTTTAACCAAGAAGAGGATGGATGGAGGAAGGGGGAGGGATAATGGTTAGGTTCTATTCATATACAAGGAGGGGATGGAGAAGGGAAGAGGGATGGTACTTAATACCTGATACTTGTATGAAATTACCTGATACTTGTATAAATTACCCTGTTGTACTTTAACATAGTGCCTTAATAAGCCTGACATTGATTTTTTTGGGGTAGATCTCATGGCCAAAGTTACATCTGCAACATGCTTTGAAATTCTCACTTTTAATTTTCTTTTGGTATTACCCACGTACTTTAACTTGCACAAAGTACATGTAGCACACCACTTGAGAAGTGTCGAAATTTATAATGGACTTTATAGGAAAAGAGTGACCAGTGGATTCTCATGTGAAAGATGTTTATTTCTGGACATAAAAATACCGCATCTGGAAATGCTGCATGCATGTGAACCAGATACGGACAACCAAGTGGCATTTATGCTGTTACTTTTTAGTTCGATAGGGATAGGAAATTGCATAAGGTTTGTATTGCCATGATTAAGGGATCTTTCTCGAAATGTGTCAGCGTGTGTTTTTAACCATTTGTATCATGTTTTAAGACGTTGGAATAAAGTTTTTTTCTTTTATCCTATCTGGTGTGGTGGATCTCTACAATTCCCTGTAATTACTGTCCTGACTGAAGAATCCTTGGCGTAGGCAAAGGTTAGTCCTAGTCTTTCAGTTACTCCACTTCTGGAACATAGCCCTGCATACTGGCTGTCTAGGTCTTTACTGAACTGAACTCAGCTCAACTAGGTCAGAGTCTAGACTCCCAACTGAGAGGAAACCCCTATTCTATATAGGGCCATGTAACAGGAAAAGTGGAGATTAGAGAGTGTGTAGAGTGTCTACACCTGTGATTGGACAACATAACACAAAGGTAAAACCTTTACACACACTGCAGCTGTGCACCGGGAAGAGTGAGGCACCTAGTGGCTGAATTGGAAATCACAGCTGACAGCACTAGGTGTGACACCTGAGAGAGTTACATTCTGACAGGTGGTAAAACTTATGGTGCGTTTACACGCATTTCGAAGTAACGATTTTTTTTTTATAACGATCAGGGTTTAGACGGAACGATGTATTGTCCGGAATAATCGTTTTGCAATCGCTTAAGCCTATCTCGCACATAGGTTAAATCGGTGAACGACTGTTTACACGCAACGATCTGCGATTTTTTTTGTGAACGACGATTTAAGAACATGCTGTAAGATCAAAATGAACGATTTCTCGCTCGTCATTTGATCGTTCGCTGCGTTTACACATACGATTGTCGTTCGCATTCGATCGTTATCGTGTAAATTCGAACGATAATCATTTAGTGTAAACACAGCATTAGTGACTCCTGTACTAGAACACTACAAAAGGGTTGCCATATGCATTTCTGTTTCCCTCAAGAATTATCTATAAGGAAGAAGCTGTCTTCTTCGAGAAGGGGGTTAAAGCGATGTAGGATGATGTTTCTTAATGGGTGTTTATCCTCAAATGCATTGGTTGGATGGAAAGAGGCCCTCCCTTTCTGGAGGACCCCGGACCCTTTGTTTCGTGTTGGTATGTGTTATTTGTGTTTCCCTATCATTGGGCAGTTATTCATTGTTAGTTCCTCTTTATTAAGGAGGTTACTGAATGGATATTTACTTTAGGTTTTAGTTGGATGGATAACCCCTTTAATTAGTGTTAATTCCGTTTAATGGATGGAAAAAAAAATATCCAGAGAAAAGGCAATATTCTTGTCATAAAAAATTGTGTAATGTCATGTCAAGGATAGATGTGGTACTCTGTAATGAAGAAGCACTGGGAACTTGGTCCAAAAATAAATACCTGGCAAGAAATACATCTGAGCATAGTCCTATATACTTAGAGATCAAAGAGGCCAGCATGATTAAAACAACTAGGTTAATCATCAGTGTGCACTGGTTAAAAATACTTAACCAAGATGCGGAGATTATAAAAGATTTAAAAGATATGTTAAAAGATAACTGAGGCTTCACATCTGATCAGTGTGTTTAGGATACAACTAAACCATACCTGCAGGGATTAATAACTGGCCAGATTATTGGTGAGAAAAAGAGGCTAAAGAAAAAAGAACAAGAAATTGAGAATAAATTAAGAATAGTGAGGAATTATATATAAGTAATCCTAATGATAACAACAGGAGGGAGTGGATGAAGGCCCAGAGGTCTTATGAGGAATTGTTAAGGGAAAAAATTTATTTTTTTCAATTGCAAAATACATATCGAGTGTGGTCATTTCAATAGAAGGTTATCTTCAATAATTAAAATCAAAGGGGAAAGAAATACATTGAAGCAATATAGACACAAAGTGGGCACATAGGGGGACATGTATTAAAAGGCGAAAATGCTTTTTTCGACGCAGATCGACCTAATCGACGGAAAAATATTCGCAAGAGGTCTTTTTGCTAATATTTTATTCGTATTGGGCCGATCTGCACCACCTTCGCCAGTGGGGCGGAGAGGGGGTGTGGCAACACACAGAGGGGGTGCGGCCTCTGCATGCACCGCATTTATCATTTTTCCGGGGGGAAAATGATACTGAAATCTATGCCAGCTCTGAGCTGGCATAGGTTTCAGATTATTCACAAGGACGGACTCTGTACGCACAGGAGTTATGTAGAGGCAATGCGCCTCTACATAAATCCCCTGAGCTCCGGAGCTGCAGATACATTTGTAAGCCCGGCGTAAAAGACGCCGGACTTCATAAATGTCCCCCATGGTGTTGATTAAGAAAAAATCAGAGAGAAATTTCAGAGTTTCTACAGTAAATTAGTCTAAATTTATGTTGGGAGATAAGAGAATAAAGAAATATTTACAGAAAATTTAATTGCTATCAATAGACGCTATGCATAAGGAATTATTAGATGCATTACAACCAGCACTTAAAAGGATACAGAGCCAGACAGCGCCAGGAAAGGATGGTCTTCCCTTTGAGGCCTATCGGAGAATGGGAGAGGTGCTCCTGCCCACACTTTTAAAAGTCTTTAACACATCACTTGAACAAAGGGAATTGCCCAGATCTATGTCTGAAGCTATTATTACACTGATATCAAAAGCAGATGAAGACCCCTGGACATAGGCTCATATCAGCCGATTGCACGCTTAAAGCGTAACTGTCATTTCAAACTTTTATTCCCCGGCTCGTGACAAACAGGGCCGGGGAAGTAGTCATCTGGGTGGCGCCCCGCCAGTGTCTAGTCACAGCGCTCTGCTTGTCAGCGTGCTCGTAGGGGAAGGCTGACAGGCAGAGAGGTCCGTTACTGGCCTCTCTGCCTCTCAATCATCCTGCCGAGCGTGCTGACAGGCAGAGCGCTGTGACTAGATATGGGCGGGGAGCCGCCCAGATGACTACTTCCCCGGCCCTGTATGTCACGAGCAGGGGGAATTACCTTCTGAAGGAGCTGTCCCCATGGGCCATATCACACTTATGTATCATCATACGAATCTTCTTTTTTGCACTTCAATTTTAAAATAATTATTAGAGGCTCACACCTAAAATGATCTGCTCACCTTGTGAATTTAGCAATTTTAGTAATTGGCCTTTACAATGCATTACACTGCAAATGACTGCGGTTTACATTTTAATGTCCATGATTAATAATGTAATCAAAAACACCCTGACACCAAAACTTCCAAGAGAAAGCTGTAGCTTTGATCATCAAAATAAATTAGTTCTTTCTCAGACCCATAAATATTGGTCATTCAGCAGTATTTTATTTCACAAACGCCTTCTAACTGTACTCATTTCATTGACTTGAGCAACATTTATGACCACATCTTGTAAACAAAATACCAATAATGCTATTATCATCAAACTTATACGATCAGGTGATGACCTTGCAGAATGATTTATCCTTGGCAGACAAATATCTTTCATACAAATAATGTTTGACCTATAAATTTTAGGGCGCCGCAGTGGCCCCCAAGTGCTGAGATATTGTACAACATACAATGGAAGCATTGCTAGGGTCTTAAAAGATCAGGATTACACAAAATATTTCTGAAAATTGGTACCAAAGCTTTGAATGGATTGCCTGGAATAAAGTTAAAAACTACACTGCTGTAGGGGCTGTAGGGGCTGCATGTGGCACACCAGCACATGGTTTTACTTAAAGCGACCCCAAACCACTTGTACCTTCAGATAGCTGCTTTTAATTCAAGATCTGTCCTGCGGTCCGTTCTGCAGGTGATGCAGTTATTGTCCTAGAAAACAACTTTTAAACTCGCTGCCCCGTGCCCTACGGGAGTGGTTTAGAATATCTATGCTCTAACCTTGCACCACCCCTCCGTCCATCTTCCCCACCCTCTTCATCATTAGGAATGCCACTGGAACATTTTCTGCATGCTGAACATTGCACAGGTGCTGACACAGGTGGGGCGGGGAAGAGGGGCAGAGAGGTCGTGCCAGAATAATGCATACACAATCCAGGCCACACCCGTAGGGCATGGGGATCAATGGCGGATTATAATGTGGGCGGTTTGGGCGGCCGCCCGGGGCCCGAGGCTCTGGGGGGCCCAAGGCTCTGGGGGGCCCATGCCATGCCGCCCACATTATAATGCCGCTGCGGCCCGGCCCCCCCTCGCCACTGCAGGCTCTTGTGACCGCAAGCATTGTTTTGCTTGCGGTCACAAGAGTCCTGCTCTTACTGTCCCCCCCGAGGGGGGGGGGAGGGGACCATCTATAAGAAGGGGGGGAAGGGGACCATCTATAAGAAGGGGCGGACCATCTATAAGAGGGGGGGAGGGGGGCCATCTATAAGAGGGGGGGGAGAGGGGGACCATCTATAAAAGGGGGGAGGGGGACCATCTATAAGGGGGAAAAGAGGGGGACCATCTATAAGAGGGGGGGAAGAGGGGGACCATCTATAAGGGGGAAGAGGGGGACCATCTATAAGGGGGAAGAGGGTGACCATCTATAAGGGGGGAGAGGGGTACCATCTATAAGGGGGGGAAGGGGGGTACCATCTATAAGGAGGGAAGAGGGGGACCATCTTATAAGGGGGGGAAGAGGGGGACCATCTATAAGGGGGGGAAAGGGGTACCATCTATAAGGGGGTGGAGAGGGATACCATCTATAAGGGGGGGGAAGAGGGGTACCATCTATAAGGAGGGAAGAGGGTGACCATCTATAAGGAGGGAAGAGGGTGACCATCTATAAGGGGGGAAGTGGGGGACCATCTCCTATAGGATTAGCACCCTCCGCTCCTGACATCCTCTGTGCTGCTGTGACCTCCCCTATAAGATCAGCGACCTCCTCTCCTGACATCCTCTGTGCTGCTGGGACGCTGCGACCTCCCCTATAAGATCAGCCCCCTCCTCTCCTGACATCCTCTGTGCTGCTGTGATCTCCCCTATAAGATCAGCCCCCCTCCTATCCTGACATCCTCTGTGCTGCTGTGACCTCCCCTATAAAATCAGCACCCTCCACTCCTGACATCCTCTGTGCTGCTGTGACCCTGCGACCTCCCCTATAAGATCAGCTCCCTCCTCTCCTGAAACCAGGTGGCAGTATGTTTATTGGGGGCAGTGGAGGTGGGGTGGACAATGCTTACTAGGAGCAGCAAGGGACCAAACATTATGTTTATTGGGGCCAGCAGGGAGGGGAGGCAGGCAGTGTTTATTGGGGACAGCGTGGGGGGCAGTAGTGGAGTATAATGTGGGCGGATTGACGGGGGGGGGGGGCCCAGGTTGGGTGGACAGCCCAGGGCCCAGGGTACATTTAATCCGCCACTGACGGGGATGCCAGTTTAAAAGTTGTTTTTTAGGACAATAACTGCCGCACGGACCCCAGGACAGATCTTGGATTAAAAGCAGCTATCCGAAGGTACAAGTGGTTTGGGGGGGGGGGGGGGGGGTCAGATTGTGAGTACAGAGTCGCTTTAACTGTCTTGCTACACTGATGTGCTGTTCCCACAAGAAATGGTCTCTCAGCATAGACAGCACTATACTCTCTATGCAGAGTAGCTATTTTCTCTGGGAACAGCACATCTGCGGAATTTGTCAAGGTAGGCACGGTGGTAGGCAACAGTGAGCTGTTGCATTTTTCTGTGTTTTTGTGTGTTTGCAATTTCAGCTATAGCAACGTGCTCTTGCCTAGTGTAAATGGTGTTCTAGGAGAGCTGACCCAATTTGTCTTTTTTTCTGTGTTCCAGATGGGGGGAGTGGCTGCCTCTACTTGGTTGTGCACTCCACCTATCCCACCCAGGTGGTGTAATTACTTTTGCCGGTTTAAAGATGGATCTTGCATGCCCAGAGCATAGACGTATTACATGCCATGGAGAGGCCATAGTACAGTGTAGGGTCTGCTCCAAACATGAAATTGTTTTTTAGCAGTTGGGGGGGGGGGGGGGGGCTGCTTTTACTATTTTTATGTCTGTAGTGGGTCTGTATCTTGCCATTGTTGTGAGCTGTTGCATTTTTATGTGTTTTAATAAAAAACATAATATATAATAATATACTATATACTGTATATAGATAGATAGATAGATAGATAGATAGATAGATAGATAGATAGATGGATAGACATCATAACATGCAGTGCACACAATATATAGATGCACAATGCACATGCACAATGTTTACATGACACACACCTTACGCATAACTATACTTATCTTTCATAAACAGCAGAGTGCAGGGAGCAGGTCTATGGATGATGGATGTGGCAGGCAGGGGCCAGGGAGCTGCACTGTGTCCGCAGACATCCCCTGCCCATGTGCTGCCAACCCTGAAAGCTAAAGACTTGTCATAGCGGAGGGGAGATTTCTTAACCCCTTCAAGACCGAGCCCATTGATGCACGGATGTCCAGGTCAAATTAGTGCATTGTTCTTCCCTCCCTTTTAATAGCAATAGCCCTTTTATTTTTCCACCTACAGGGCTGGTTGGGGTGTCATTTTTTTGCACCATGATCTCTAGTTTTTATTAATATCATATTGGTGTAAAAGAAAAGTTTTGATCCTTTTTATAAATTTTTTCTGATATATAATTTAAAAAAAATCATCAATCCTGGTGTTTCTTTTTCCATTTACGCCATTCACCATGAAGGAACAATAATATAATATTTTAATAGATCAGACAATTCCACCCGCTAGGATATATAATATGTCTATTAATTTATTTATTTTAAAAAAAGTTTATTTTTTTTATAATGGGCAAGGAGGTATATTAAAGGGGTTGTCCGGCGATAAAAAATTATTCACAGAATAACACACATTACAAAGTTATACAACTTTGTAATGTATGTTATGTCTGTGAATGGCCCCCTTCCCCGTGTTTCCCCCCACCCACGCTAGACCCGGAAGTGTGGTGCATTATACTCACCGCATCTCGTGTCGTCCACGGTCTCCGATCGTCAGCAGTGACGTCTTCTTCGGGAGCCCAGCGGATCTTCCCGAGTGCCGGCCACCCTCTGCAGCGTCATCCGAAGCTCAGCCGCGATTGGCTGAGCATAACTGTGCTCAGCCAATCGCGGCTGAGCGGCTGATGACGCGGCCACGTCATCAGCAGCTCAGCCGCGATTGGCTGAGCACAGTTATGCTCAGCCAATCGCGGCTGAGCTTCGGATGACGCTGCAGAGGGCGGCTGGCACTCGGGAAGATCCGCTGGGCTCCCGAAGAAGACGTCACTGCTGAGGATCGGAGACCGTGGTCGGCACGTGACAGGTAATGTATAGCGCACCACACTTCCGGGTACACGGGTGGGGGTGGTGGGACACGGGGAAGGGGGCCATTCACAGACATAACATACATTACAAAGTTGTATAACTTTGTAATGTGTGTTATTCTGTGAATAATTTTTTATCGCCGGACAACCCCTTTAACCCCTTAATGACTCATGTCGTATCTAATGCGTCATGGCGCCGTTAAGGGAGTTCAGAGAGGGGCCACGCCGCGACCCCCCTCTGAACCACCCCAATCCCGGCTGCTTTCTGCAGCCCAGGGCCGTGGCTATTAGCGGGCCCGGGCCACGCCCATTAATAAGAGCATTTAAATGCAGGTGTCAGACATGACAGCTGCATTTAAATGCCTTGTGGTGCCTATCCATGGTGGTCTACTGGGGGGATCCCCCCTCCGCGATGGGGTTGCAGAGGGCGGATTTCTTCTGCTTACCTGGCCGGGCCTCAGTGTCGGAATGATGCTGATCTCAGCTCGGTATTCTATGTATCTTTTCCCATTTAATAAATAAGAATAAATAATTAAAAAAATAAATATATTTGGTATCGCAGCGTGCATAATCACCTGAACTATTAAATTATCACATTCTTGATCTCGCACGGTAAACGGCGTAAGGGCAAAAAACCCACCAAAGAGCAAAATTGCACATTTTTGGTCGTATCAAATCGAGGAAAATTGTAAATAAAAAGTGATCAAAAAGTTGCATATGCGTAAACAAGTTACCGATGGAAAGTACAGATCATGGCGCAATAAATGACAACTCACACAGCCCCTTTAACAAAAGGATAACAGCATTAGGGTGGGTTCACATTGAGGAATTCTCGCGGATAAACTCCGCAGAATTCCGCCGGCTGTACCAGCTCCATAGACACCATTCTATGGGCCGGCTGATTCCGCATTCCGCCGAAAGAACTGACATGTCAATTCTTTCGGCAGAATGCGGAATCAGCCAGCCCATAGATTGGGCGCGCGTTCGTGAGCGAGTAAAGCTGGCGGAATTCCGCGGAGTTTATCAACGAGAATTCCGTGGTGTGAACCCACCCTTATAAGGATGGGAATAGAGCAAAATAAGCAACATTTAGTGTTTTAAAAAAGATTTTAATTTTTTAAAAGCTGTCAAATAAAATAAAAGTTATGCAAGTCATATCATTGTAATTGTACTGATATGAGGAACATATATCACATGTCAGTTTTACCCTAGGGCAAATGGCGTAACCCCCCCCCCAAATTAAATAAAATTGCGTTTTATATTTATTGTCCCCACACATATACATTTTTTCCGGTTTCACAGCCTATTTTATGCAACAATTAAGTCAGTCTTTGCAAAGTACAATTAATGATGCAAAAATAAGGGCCCATGTGGGTTTGTAGGTAAAAAAATACAAGCGCTATGGCCTTTTTAACACGAGGAAGAAAAATGAAAATGCAAAAATGAAAATTGGCTCAGACTTTAAAGGGGTAGTGCGGGGCTAAGAAATTATTCACAGAATAACACTCATTACAAAGTTATACATTACAAAGTTGTATGTTATGTCTGTGAATCGCCCCCTTCCCGTGTCCCACCACCCCCGCACGTGTACCCGGAAGTGTTGGTGCATTATACATTACCTGATCCGTGTCGCGCATGTCCGCCATCTTGTGTCAAACGTCATCTTCGGACGGATGGCCGAACCGCTCCGACCGGCCCTAGTACCGGCCGCCTTCTGCAGCGTCATCAGATGCTCAGCCGTGATTGGCCGAGCATAACTGTGCTTAGCCAATCGCGGCTGAGTGGCTAATGACGCGGGATCCGACAGGACGGAGGTAAGTGACTTACCCCCGCCTGTCGGTACAAGTGATCGGGACCCCGGCAGCCAAGCCTTACCCCCGATCAGTCAGTCAGTCAGAAGCTTGTCCTGTCACTGACTACCTTAACTGATGAGATCGCTGTACATAACGGCATTTAAGGGGTTAATTACAGGCAGTTGTGGGATCGCAGCTGCTTGTCATTATCCTCGGCTCCCTGGAGACTGACATCAACCTCCTCTCACAGTCAGGAACATACATATACACTCCTGCTGCAGGGGGTATGTGCAGCAGGTAGGTATATATGTATACAGATTGCTGACATGAAGGGGTTAAGGGAGCTCATTTAAGATAGAACCTTGTCCAGCAGCAAGATGAAGCGTTTGTCAGAGAAAACCTTGCTGCAGCTTGCTGACGTTATAGCAGCTGCAGGGGACCTCCTTGGGGATGGGAGCCCAGGGAGATTGCCCTGTTTTCCCATCTCCCCCCAATGGCGGCCCTGGGGTGCCAACACAGATTAGATTAACTTTGGCCTAAACCATAGATTTCAATAGGACCAGCTAACTATCTGATACTATAAATGGTGTCCTGGCTCTTTCCCAAAAGCAAATTTCGAGTAAGAAGGATCAGTCATACTGGATTCCAACTGCTGATAAGCTCCAGCAAAAGTGTCTGGTAGCAGCTTATTTTCTATTCCTCCTTATGAACATATGCACGCTTAGCTGACAAATATCTAAGGTGAATGGCCACCTTTAGGCCATGTTATCACATTTCAGATCAGAATATGCTGGGTGTGCTGGGGTGTATAGCTAGAGGTATAACCAGTAGGAAGAAGGAGATTGTGATCCCACTGTATAGAGCTCTGGTGAGGCCACATCTGGAATACTGTGTCCAGTTCTGGAGACCTCACCTGAAAAAGGACATTGATAAAATAGAACATGTCAAAATACGGGCTACAAAAATGGTGGAGGGTGTGAGGCATAAACCATATCAGGAAAGAGTTAAGGATTTGAATCTGTATAGTCTGGAGGAAAGAAGAGAAAGGGGGGACATGATTAAAGCCTCTAAGTATGTTAAAGGAATAAATAAGGTTCAAAAGGGGAGTGTTTTTAGTAAAAAACTGAGCTCAAGAACAAGAGGACACAGTGAGAGATTAGTTGGGGGAAAGACCAGAAGCAACGTGATAAAATATTATTTTACTGAAAGAGTAGTAGATACCTGGAACAAACTTCCAGCAGAGGTGGCTGGTAAATCTACAATAACAGAATTTAAACACGCCTGGGATAAACATATATCTATCCTAAGATAATAAGAAAGAAAATACTAAAAGGGCAGACTAGATGGACCCAGTGGTCTTTTTCTGTCGACAATCTTCTATGTTTCTAATATTGCCAACACTAAATAACAATTTTTTTTTTTGAACCCAGACGCTCTGCATTTGATTACCAGTGGCTAGAGGAGTTGCATGCAGCCCTAGGGAGTCCTGGAAAACATGGATACAGCCTATGGCGGTATCCATGTTTTCTAGCCAGCCTTGGGGCTGCATCACACTTCTTCAGCCACTGGTAATCAAGTGCAGAGCATTAAGGTTCGTACTTTGGTTACACTTTAAAGGAGAAGTTCGTCCAAAAGTATTTTTTAATATGTAATTACTTATGGAAAGTTAGACAAATTCCTAATGTACATTAATTATGGGAAATGCACATATATTGCTATTTCCCTTAATTTAGTAGATCATGGAATCTTCAAATGTTCTCAAAAACCACGACATCACAAATCAGTTGTAATTCCTATGGAATGTCCAGCAGGGGGCGCACTATATATAGAATTCAATGTGTACTATATATAGTGCGCCCCTGCTGGACACTCTATGGAATCAATGGCTGTCTATGTAACACGTCTGTCTGCACACATGCACACTGTACTACTCCCCCATCATCTGCTCATAGTATGAGCAGATGATGAGGGAGTAGTACCAGGGCCATCTCCATCACCAATCCGCCCCCCCCCCTCCCCGCTGCCTTGACGTATGCTCTGTAATACTACTCTCATCATCTGCTCATAGTATGAGCAGATAATGGGGAAGTAGTACCAGGGCTATCCCCATCACCGCCGCTGCCGATGCACTGCAGTTTACCTGATCCTGGCTGGAGCTCCAGATCACTATTACCGCTGCGGCCTACTTCCTCCTTGAGACCGGGGCCTCAATTACAGCAGCGGTCCCGCCCGGACCCCCTGTCGCCGACGCTGATGCCTGCTCCTGCTGTCACTCAATGCATACCTCTGCCTTGTTTCCGCTGGCTGCAGCTCTGGCGTGGCGGGCGGGTCGGCTGCTGTAATTGAGGCCCCTGATTGAGGCCCCCGATGCCTCAAAACAGCAGCGGACCCGCCCAGAACGCCGGAGCTGCGGCCAGTGGAAACAAGGCAGAGGTATGCATTGAGTAAAAGCAGGGGCAGGCATCAGCGGGGATGCAGGGGCAGGCATCAGCGGCAGCGACAGGAGGTCCGGGTGAGTCCGCTGCTGTAAATAAGGCCCCTGTCTCAGGGAGGAAGTAGGCCGTGACGGGAATAGTGGTCCGAAGATCCGGAATGGTCTCTTGCTGCTCCAGGATCAGGTGAACTGCAGTGCAGTGGCAGCAGCGGCATCGGGGGTGATGGGGACAGCCCTGGTACTACTTCCTCATCATCTGCTCATACTATGAGCAGATGATGGGGAAGTAGTACAGTGTATATGTGTGCAGACAGACATGTGTTACATAGACAGCCATTGATTCCATAGAGTGTCCAGCAGGGGCGCACTATATATAGAAGTCAATGGTACTCATTGAATTCTATATATAGTGCGCCCCCTGCTGGACACTCCATAGGAATTACAACTGATTCATGATGTCACGGTTTTTGAGAGCATTTCAAGATTCCATGATCTACTAAGTTAAGGGAAATAGCAGTATATGTGCATTTCCCATAATTAATGTACATTAGGAATTTGTCTAACTTTCCATAAGTAATAACATATTAAAAAATACTTTTGGCCGGAGTTGTCCTTTAATGAAGACACAACACCAGTAGAATAAATAATTTAAAAAATCACTAGTATTATCTGGCTATACTATGTGGAAAAACATTTTGGGGGACAATTATTAAACTGGTAGAATTGTATCAGTTGCCCCTAGCAACCAATCAGATTCCGCCTCTCATTTTCCAAGGAATCTGTGAAGAATGAAAAGTGGAATCTGATTTGTTGCTAGGGGCAACTGAGCCAGTTCTACTTTACACCCATTTGATAAATCCCCTTAGTTTCGACAATCAAAAACTATTTCTGTACAGTTTAGCTTGGAGACGTAACATGGTCTCAGATTAATAGCCACTCATTGCTTTGCTCTATATTGCACATATATATTATATTTATTGGAGATACATAAAAATAATGAGTGTTCGGCTGCTAGAGATATTTGAATAAGGACATTTTAGTGCACTCATCTAAAGTGAAATGTCATATTACATCACTCATTCCTACTGCAGGAAATTATTTACTTTTATGAATAAATTTTCTTAATGAGAAGGACTGGTACACAGTTCTATATATGTTCATAGCTGTACCACAAAAAGAATGCTTAGCATTTTTATTCACAAGCCAAATGAAAGGCATAATAAAAATCCCTTCAAAAGCCATTCATATAATATAAGCTCATAACAAATAGGGAATTGCTGTTTGTTTTTGGTGAAGAGGCAAGAGTGATTTAAAGCATGTTGCATTACAATCACATCACATTAATAACCTCAGTTATCATTAACTATTAAAAGTACTGCACAATGAATTTATGCCTTTAATACATGTCTGCCCTAAAGGAGAAGTCCGAAGATTTTTAAAAATCGGCAGTCGGCAGGGGCAGGGGGAAATAGATTACAAGTAGGAACTTACCCCTCCCCAAGCCCGCAGTGAGCAGCAGCACCGACCAGGGCCCCTCGCCAGGAGGCATTTTCCCCCAAGTTGTGAAGGTGTCATGACTCAGGGGAAAAGGCCTGTCCTGGCTGATGGACTGTCCGCTCAGCCAATCAGTGACTGGAGTCACTGATTGGCCAGTCCATCACCTGGGCCATTACATGTCAGCGCGGAAATCCCAGAGCCCAGCGGGGGATCCTGGGGTCAGTCCCACTGTTCCCCGCGTGCACAGGGAGAGGTAAGTTCAAACTTGTAATCAATTCCATCTCTGCCCCCTGCCGGCTGCCGGATTTTAGAAATCGCCTGACTTTTCCTTTAAAAAGAATGTGTTATCAGAATGTGTTATCAGTTTTCATTCCGGCCACTAAGGGTGTGTTCATATATTCAAAAACTGCTCTGGTGCTGATTTAATATGGTTTTTCCAGTAGTTTTTAATGGTTGTTTTTAAGATTCTATTGATTTGAATATGAGCTCCTGTGGTGATCCAGCTGTGCAAGTTATTGTATGCAGAACTAGTTGGACTGCTGCAGCACTTGTTACAGGGTTCAGAGAGTGGCAGTAGCTCTCCTTGGGTACAAAAACATGCCCATTAATGATGTTTCTAATGTCCCCTTCTGTAGTGTAGAACTAGAGTAGGAGTAGGACTCTGATAACTTTAGAAACTATACCTTTACTTTGTAGTTTCTTAAGGCTGGGTTCACACTATGTATATTTGAGGCTGTATTTGGTCCTCATGTCAGGTCCTCATAGCAACCAAAACCAGGAGTGGATTGAAAACACAGAAAGGCTCTGTTCACATAATGTTGTAATTGAGTGGATGGCCGCCATATAACGGTAAATAATTGCCATTATTTCAATACAACAGCCGTTGTTTTAAAATAACAGCACATATTTGCCATTAAATGACGGTCATCAACTGAATTACAACATTATGTGAACAGAGCCTTTCTGTGTTTTCAATCCACTCCTTGTTTTGGTTGCTATACAGCCTCAAATATACAGCCTTAAATATACGTAGTGTGAACATAGCCTGAAGGTGCAGTACAGAGAAGAATGCACAGACAAGTCCTGAACCCAAGGTGTAGTTTGTAAGCTAAGATAATGGAAATCACTGCTGTAAGCAGGAAGACTGAGTTTGGTAAGAACTGGCAAAGTCTCTTTAGAGGCTGACTTGTTAGGTTTAGACTTGAGTGACAAGGCAGACTACCTGAAGGGGACCTATCCAATTAGTGCTATACTCTGCTGTAGGGGCTCTACCCCCTTTAGAGTCAATGGTAATACATGTCAAAAAATAACCTCTACTCACAGCTATGAAGTTCCATCTTATGCTGGGCACAGACACCAAGTGTCAAATCCTGTAGTATAGGCCCCAGTACTGGGAAAGTCAGCCATCGGTATTAGCCTAAGGACCTGGCAAGTTGCAGTAGGGTACATCGGCAAATATGCTCTTCTCCAATATGCTGTCAGGTGACTGAAGCTCCTGTGGAATGCAGGGTTTAAAAAGTCAGGATGGCCCCTTCAGCATGGATAGGTCTTTTCCCCCTGATGGCAGTCGCCACACCGAGGTGTACTAGCCCAACATGGTTAGTAAACAGGAACACAGGAAAATTAGTAGAATCAGCATATAGTAAACCTACTTCCACACTATAGACTAGCTGACTCTGATTGGAATCTACCCACATCTCTCTCAACCTCAACTTAAATGTTTAGGTGATTTGTTATTGGTGGAGAGGAACCAGGGGAGATTTAAAAGTATCTTTTTGTAAGGTGACCATTGTTGAACAGGCCCACTCTTAGCAGGTGGCTGACAGGATACATGTACTTAGTCAGATACACCATTAACCATTTGCATTGCACTTCAGCATGTGCTTACATGGCACATGGGTTCTGGGACACTGCATACTCCCTCACTAAAAAGAAGCCAGGAACAGAGTAATCTGTGATGTCTGGAAACACTGGTGCAGAGAGTGGTGAAGATAAGTCTAATTCAGGCAATGGTTATGAGTGAGATGCAACTGCACCAGTAGCAGAGTAGTAGTGCTAATAGCCAAAGTCATCAAATTAGGAAGCAAGAAGAGATTCTCCAATGGTTGGCAATCTTGGTATTCTTTCAGCCACTGGAGCATAACTTGGCATTACTCAGTGTTAAGGGGTAGACTGTTAGCAGCTCTTCACTGGTGCACTGTTTCAAACGGTTTCTATGAGTCTGTGGAGTTCTCAAAGGTTTTTGCATCTCATACATGCCTGCAGAAGGATAAGGGACAGCAACAAAAGTGTAAAGCTCCAATTCCCGCAATGGATAGAACTTGCCAGAACGGTGATTGTTTTTATGGCAGACTTTGTCACCTATGAACAGGGGGTGAGTGTTGGCTCGCTGGTTATAGCCCTGTCTCTGCGAGATTTCTCCATATGAAGATCCACAATATCTTGGGGTGGGGGGGTAAAAGAAAGGGGACGTGGTAATAAGTGGAAAGGGCAAGAAAGGAAGGGGGGGAAAGGAAGGAAGGTAAGGGGGAGGGGGGGTATTAGGTGAGTGAGGTATGCTAACTTCCAGTCTACATCCTGTGATCAAAGAAGAAGGGTGCTAGGTGACCTTGAGATCAGTCGAGTAGATGATGGACTCAAGGGAGGAGTGGAAGAGATAGGTAGCCATGCCATATAGTACCTTGATTGCAACCAAGGTTTCCATGTCTTTGGGATGTTATCATGTGTCCAACTTGACCAATGGGAGAGCTCTTCAAAACGGCAAATTTGGTTGACCTTTTCTACCCACTCCTACCCACAGGATCCAGAGTGTTTTCTGAGGAGCAGGCCTCTCTGGAGGAAAAGTCTCTTTTGCTGATACCACAGGCGGTGGAGTTCGATGACTGGATACGCCTTATATAATCTGATAGGGATCCTTCCAGTTAGGATGTATTTCCGGATCAGACTTAGGAGCTTCTTCAGCAGCTAGTGCAGTTCTGCTGGGTGAACCTGCTGTTCTCCCCTTCCCAGACATCTTCAGGGAAATCTGAAGATAAATTGTGATGGGCTGGCTATAGTCAGGCTACGCAAAGATGGGTGGCGGAGTGATTAAATTTTTTAATGCCTAAAAGGCTTTTCCTTGCTTGTCAGGCCAATGTACAGGGAATCTTCTGTTGGCACTCTTCTTAGGGCTACTATGAAACAGTTCAGAGAGATGCAGCAATTTAGGCAAAGTGTGAAATTAAGCGCCGATAATAGCCCAGGAAAGCCCAGGAAGCTCCTTACTTCACAGATTTTGATGCTGGCCAGTTTACCACAGAAATATTCTCAAGATCAGATACCTGCAGAGCTGACAACATGTCCCAGACATTTGTCCAAGGTAAACGTGGTTTAAGCAGGTAGCACTCAGAAAGCTTGATCTTTAAGCCATGCCTTACAAGTACATTCAATAATTTCGGAAGGTGTTGAAAGTGGTTCTTATAGCTGCAGGAATACACAATCACATCATCAAGGTACAGGAGGACACTCTGAAAGTTTACAGGGCCTAAGCATCTTTTCATCAAATTCTGGAATGTGGCAGGGACATTGCATCAAATGGCATACCTGTGAACACAAACAGGCACATGGGAGTGGTAAACACTGTCCACACCCTTAATGAACCTGTCCACAATAATGCACTCGTCACCACTTTTACTGTCACTAGTTGTAGAAGCAGAGTCTCACCTCAGATAGAGACTTAAAGTGACATTGTCACCCCCTTTATGCATTATGACTTCTCTACACAGATGTAAAGGGTAAACTTTGCAGTTTTCATACCTTATTTCATATCATACGTCATAGTACTTGTTCCAGTTCAAAGTGATCTTTTATCACCTGCGGATTGTGCTACCTGGGCGGGGTTTCACAACCGCAGCACCACTTAGCCCCGTCTACATCACCACCGTAGGCCCAACCCCTCCAAGACATAATTGTGCATAGGCCCGCCCCCTCAGCCATTAGAACAAGCCAGCCTAAAGGTCTAGGCCCCACCCCCTCTAGGTCGTCCCTTACCAATGGCCCATGAGGGGGCAGGCCCTATGCGACAATGACATCACAGGGCGAGGCCTACGTTTGTGATGTGGGCGGGGCTACGTGGCACTGTGGCCGCGAAGCCCAGTCCAGGTAGCACAATCCACAGGTGATAAAAGATCACTGGAACAAGCACCATAACGTATGAAAACTGCAAAATTTACCCTTTACACCTGTGTAGAAAAGTCATAATGCAAAAAGGGGGTGACAGTGTTACTTTAATCTCAAACTCCTCTCTGAGCTTAATAAAAAGTCACTGTCAGTATAACTTTCAAAATCTAAATCAGCAGGGGATGTGATATAAAGAAAGTTTGCTATTTACATTTCTTTTACTAAAATTGACAAGTATGTTGGGACCCCTATAATAGGCTGCGGCCTATTATAGGGGTCCCATCATACTTGAGAGATGTGGCTGAAGTGGCAGGGGAAGATGGTACTGCTGCATCCTAAGTGGCTGCAGCAACTGGCACAGAAGGGGATGAAGACCCAGGGGCCTGCTAATTTTGCCTTTGCCCAATAAAGCAGCTGACGAGGCACTGCAGTAGCTGTAGTGAGACTCTGCTCATTGTAGACTCCCCCACTGATGTCACAGGCATTGCAGAGATAAACGCTAAAGAAATGTTGATAATGCTTAAAGGGAACCTGTCACCGGGGACGCGGGCACAGAGCCCGCCCGACCCCCGATGCAGCCTCCGGATGCTTACTCTTTCTGACGAGTCCCGTTCACAGGACGAAGATATCAGCGCCCGAAGCCGTGCGTGCACGTCGCTGAGATGAGTGCTGTAGTTGGCAGGCCCCTAGTGAGCATGGTACATTTTGGTAATTTGTCTGTGCAGGGGATCTCAAGTCTCCTACTGCAATGAAGAGTCAAACAGGACTTATGCCTCGGCATTTGTGCCACTCTCCAGCAAGCTTAACCACTGCTTTGTCCTCCTTCTCCTTCATGAATAATCAATGCTGCCCAGCCTCCTGTTCGTTCAGCTGCCAGTTAGTGTCTCTGATTACAGATCAGTCCTCATGTAGGCAGCATTGATTATTCATGAAGAAGAGGGAGGAGGAAGAAGTGGTGAGGCGTGCCAGAGTGCAGCACAAACAACTCCTCTTTGACTCTTCATTACTGTAGGAGAACTGAGAGACCTGACAAATCACCAAAAGGTACCATGCTTACTAGGAGCCTGCCAACTATATCACACTGTCAGCACCTTGGGTCTGGGTGCTGACAGATTCCCTTTAATGCCTTGCCAAAGTAGAATGTGTAACCCATGCCCCAAAAACATGATTATCCAGACACAAAACCCCTGACTATGGTTCAAAAAGATTATATTTCCCCATAACCGAAGCCAAGAGGTTTCACCCCTGGCAATTGTGCCAAGGAATCTTGCCATTCATGTCCTATTGTAGTGTCCCACGACAGGTGGTGTTTTTATCTACACAGACCCAGGTAAAAATTCTGTCAGGTGTCACAGCTAGGTAGCTGCTGTGCCCTACTCCAGCCAATAGGTATTTTACTTCCCCTGTGCCACTTCCTAGTCAGTGAGTGAGTCTAGTTCCAGCTGAGGAAGAGAGAGTACCGGTTTTTCTAGCGCCAGAGACTACAGCAGTCATGCACTGCTACATGCAACTGTGGGTTAACCGGAGTTGCAGGAGTAACCCTTTTGCTTACTTCAGGACAGTCACCCCCTTAAGAAGGAGAGGTAAAGAAAGGTTGATCATGGAGAGACAGGCGAGGAAAGATTTGCAGCAGAAGAAACATGCGGCTGCTGCATATCTTTCTCCTCCTGTATCTCCTGATCTATGCAGTAGTCAGGACTCTGGAGGAGTCAGACCCAATGACCAGATTATATATATATATATATATATATATATACACACAGAGCAGGAGCTGTATACAGAACTAGCAGCTCCAGCATGTTTTATATATATATATATATATATATATTAGGGATAGTCCAAACCTGCCGAACTCTCGGCATCGATTCCCGCTGTCTTCCACCTCCGTGGAGAGGGTGGATACAGCTGTATCCCAGTTTTCCAGTCGGTCCTCCCGCTGTATGCACCCGCTGCACGGAGCCGGCCATTTATTTATTTATATACAGAGCAGTAGCTGTATACAGAACTAGCAGCACCAGCATGTAAGATATATATATATATATATATATATATATATATATATATCTTACATGCTGGTGCTGCTAGTTCTGTATACAGCTCTCTGTATATATATATATATATATATATATATCATGCTGCATGATATATATATATACAGAGAGCAGGAGCTGTATACAGAACCAGCAGCAGTACTCCTGTATACAGCTCCTGCTCTGTGGATAGATAGATAGATAGATAGATAGATAGATAGATAGATAGGAGGTCCTGCTGTAATATATATATATATATATATATATATATATATATATATATATATTACAGCAGGACCTCTATACACAAAACAAAACAACTAGAAGCCCCAGCACATACAGTAGACTATTAGTTTACAGAGCCTACCGTCTGCCCTCTATCAGGTCAGGTGTCCGATCACATGACCCATGACATCATCACAGGTCCTTCTTACTCAAAGGTCCTTTTCTACCTACTCGGCTGTAGGGAAAACTTGTGCAGCGAGACGTGTGCCCCGGGACCCCAGTATGTATCGGCGGGCCCCTAACTGTCACATGCGGCCTCTAGGGGCCCAGTCCCCTCTGTTACTACACTTTTTTTTTTTTTACTAACAGAAAAAAAAATGTAGTAACAGACGGGAGTGGGCCCCTAGAGGAGCTGTCGGCCCCGGCACTTGCCCTAGTCAGCCGGGTGCTGATGCCGGCCCTGAGGGCAGTCACCGAAAGTGAGAGGCATAATGCTAAATTTTTCACAGAGCGATAATTGGCCCGATCGTACGATTAACGAATTTGAAGTAACGATTTTTTTTAATAACGATCAGCATTTAGATGGAACGATATATCGTACAGAAAATTCGTTTTGCGATCGTTTTGCGATCGCTTAAGCCTATCTCACACATAGGTAAAATCAGTGAATGACTGTTTACACGGAACGATCGGCGAATTTTTTTGCGAACGACGAATGACGATTTAAGAACATGTTAAAAGATCAAAATGAACGATTTATGGATCGTTCGCCGCGTTTACACGTACGATTAATGTTCGAATTCGATCATTATCGCGAAAATTCGCCCGATAATGGTTCAGTGTAAACGTAGCATAAGGCATTAAGATAAAAGATGTATCTAAATCGCTTCTCTGCCTTTTAGCTAAGATCAAGTGTAGTATCTGTTCTTATCAGTTTAATATCTCATACGTTAAATGGATTTTTAGAACAGGGAGATGGAAAAAAAGCTTGCTCTGTCCTCTCCAGGCATTGAGCAAAAAAAGAAGATTTATCTAAATGTGAGTATGAGGAGTTCTTCAAGTTACACATTTCACCCGCATCCTGGCAGAGTACTTACTTATTAGGCAAGGGCCTACTATCCAGCCCCTATCTCCTGCTATCCTATTTCCCCTCTAGCTATTGTCCCACGGTTTTATTGCACTAAGTACCACCTTTCTGTATTGCACTGAAGAGATTTCCTAGTAAAGTTAAGCATTGTTTAAGTGGGACTTAAACACAGTGGTTCCTGATATGGTACTTGTGGTTCCTGATATGGTACTTGTTGCGTGACGTTTAATGGCTCCTGTGGTTTCTTGAGTGGTTTACAGGAAGGGTTCTTGATGGGGTATATATCACATAGGATGATGTCCTCTATGTGTAATCTGGTTTTATTGACAGCCATACAAAAACAGTAAATACAGAACAAAAAATATGCAATAAGAGGCGACCTGCAAGTCGCATGGTGTCATGTATTTTATCTATACAATAGAAGAAAGTAAATAGAAATAACGGGCAATAACAAGAAAAACCATTGTGCCATAGTCGCCCAAATACACAAATTGGAACAGTATCAGAAGTAGCACCATTGTATGTGCCAGCATAGAGAAAGAAGTAAGAAGAAAACAAAGAAAAGAAAAGAATAGAGCCAGGGAGGAAGAAAAAGACGGAGAGAGGGAGGGGAGACAGACTTCACAGCCAGCTACACCCACAAGCCTAAAAGCCTGAAGCCTTAGGGGGCCAAGAGCTATCGGATAAGAGCAAGAAACTCCTCAGAATCCATGAATGTGCACCAATGGAACCACACTTTCTCAAATTTGTCCGATCTGTCATGGGCCTCAGCGACCAGTTCCTCCATTATGCCAAGATCCCTGAGTTCACTAATCCACTCTGCAATTGTAGGTACAAGGGGTGTTTTCCAATGTCGGGGAATAACCATGTGGGCAGATGTCAAGAAATGCCGCAAGATCCCTTTTTTAGTCTTGGAAAGAGAAACTGGTAATTTAGACAACAAAGTTAAAGCGCAACTATAATTTCAGTAGCCAAAAAATGAAAATCCTCAAATAAAAAGCCCACGTGTTACCCTTTAAAAAGAGCCCTCAACTGCGTTGATAGCGTGTACACTTGCTGAGATATCCCCAGTTGTTTGGCTCAGAGGAATAAATGAATTTTTCTTCTGGCTGAGAGAATGTGGGCGTGGCCTCTCCCTCATCTCCCTGGCTGCCTCCCTCCATTCACTGACCAGCACCTTAGCAGATGTATCACACAAAGTGGGATTAGATACAGCCCTAGCATACAGTATCACAATGTAAGATTAGATTCAGAGCCCCAGCCGATGGTATCACACACAGTGGGATTAGATACAGTCATCTGCTCTTATTACACTGTAGAATAATGTCAGCTCCAGCTCTTCCCCTGCGCTGCTCCTCACACACAACACCCTCAGCTCTGCTTAGTCACCTCTGTGAGGGGAGGGGGGGGGGGGAACGTGCTGCTAGGAGGGGGGAGGAGGTTTTGTTTATGTTTCTCTCTGTGTCAGGGCTGTTATTTGATGCTGCTGTCAGAGTCTGTACTCTCAGGACGGATCTGCAGGGAGGGGGCGTGTCCAGCAGGAATGCAGAAATAAGTCACAGCCAGAGAGGGCTATAAGGGCTTAATCAGCCTTATGTATTTAAAAAACTGTTCATTTTAGGTTATTAATGTATATTGGAAAAATTCTTATCATGACCTAAGCTAACTAAAACTGAAAGGTCAAAATATTTTATAGTTGCGCTTTAATTGGGAGAGTTGACAACAGTCTGTCCAGAATATGCCTTGTAGATTTCTAAGATCTTGTCCCAGAAATCATGGATTCCAAGACAACCCCACCAAATATGTAACATGTCGCCTGCTTCCGTCAGGCATCGCCAGCAGCAATCAGAAGCATCTGGAAACTTTTTGTGCAAGGTAACCGGACAGTAGTACCACCGAGAGAGGATTTTATAGTTCTTCTCCTTTGCTTTAGCAGCTATGGAGATACTATGTGATAGCTCACAAATCTTCTGAACAGACTGCGCGTTAAAAGAAATGTTGAGATCGGATTCCCATTTATCAAAAAAGGAGGCCCTATCGGGGTTGGCGGAACTGACCAGGATCTGGTAGAGAACTGAGATACAATGCGTAATGGCAGATGTAGAGATGACGAGATTCTCAAAATCAGTGAGTGTAGATGTATAGGTGCCCCGTGGAAAGAGAGCCCGAATAAAAGAGACCAACTGTCCGTATTCCAGCCAGGACAACCGATGCTCTGTGGACTGGGTTTGAAGCAAGGACAAGGAAGTAACGCTATCGCCCGTCATACAATCTCGCACTCTAGGACAAGCAGATTGGTCCCACAGTAAAAACGTGCGTGTCTGCCATCCGGGCTGGAAAGTCGGATTTTGAAGTATCGGGGAAAGTGGCCCCGGAACAATAGAGAGCCCCTGTTTAGTGGCCCATCTATCCCAAACACAAAGCGTATGGGACATTAAGAAAGGAAGATCTGAAAAGGCATGGCGGTCCCCAGGGGATATCCAGGGAAGGAGAGAAGGGTTAACTGGGCACAAGGAGACCATCAAATCAACCCATCTCTTCAGGCCCCTATAGTGTACCCAGTCCAGGAGTCCACGCAGAACTGCCGCCTCATGATAGAAACGCAAGTCAGGAAGACCCATACCAATCACGGATCTGGACTGTGTGAGGGTTATTGATTTAATCTACGTTTGCTCTTGCCCCATATGAATTTTGAGGCAGCTCGGCGTAGAGTACTGAAAAAAGGCCACTGGCACGACAATAGGCACAGTCTGAAAAATGTACAACAGCTTGGGAAGGATGTCCATTTTCACAATAGTCATCCTTCCAAACCATGAGGCAGGTTTTAAGAAGTAAGAGGACAGTTCGGAGAGGACCTTGTTCAGCATGGGGGTATAGTTCAAAGCAAAGAGAGAGCTAAGAGCAGAAGGAAGTTTAATGCCTAAGTAAACAATAAAATTTTCATGCCACTGAAAAGGAAATGAAGCCCTGACCACACCAAACGTCCCCTGTGGAATCGAGATATTAAGGCCCTCTGTTTTAGATAGGTTGACCTTAAAAATACAGAGGTCACCAAACCGCTGAAACTCCTGAAGAATAGAGGGAAGAGAGGTGACGGGAGAAGATATGTACAAGAGATCATCCGCATAGAGTGCCAGTTTGTGACAGTCCTGCCCAAATACTGCGCCCTTGATCGTGGAATTTTGCCGAAGGGCTACAGCCAGGTGCTCCATTGTGAGTATGTAAAGCATGGGAGACAAGGGACAGCCTTGATGTGTACCCTTATGGATCTCAAACGAGCTAGAAAGCAAGCCATTGGCACGAGTAAAACGCCATGATCCTATCCACAAGGTGTGGGCCGAGCCCCACGCCTGCCAGGACCAACCACAGGAACCCCCAATGCACTCTGCCTTTTTCAGCATCTATTGAGAGTAAGCACAGAGGGGATCCCGAGCGGCCAGCCCACGACATTAGCGAGAGTGTCCTAAGGGTGTTATCTCTTGCCTCCCTACCGGGTACAAAGCCAACCTGGTCAGCATGGATGAGTTGGGGGATATAGAGACTCAGGCGAGAAACCAGCACCTTAGCGTACAGTTTAAGATTGCAGTTAATAAGTGAGATGGGGTGATAATACTTGCAGTATTTAGGGTCTTTACAGGAACACCACATGCGCTTCCAGGGATTGGCGAGGAAAGGGGCAAGTTGCTAAAAATGCTATTAAAACATTTGGTCATAAACGGCAATAACAGCTCCTTAAATGCTTTAAAAAAACGTCTGTAAGGCCATCAGGCCCCGGACTCTTGCCCCCTTTAGCTTCAGCGATGGCAACCCGAAACTCACCCTTAGTAAAGGGAGACTCCAGTTCTTTGACCGACTCAGCAGGAACCGTACGTAATGCCATTTCCAGCAGATAAGCAGATATCCTAGTCTCCATTTCCCTCTTTGGCAATTCCGAAAAGCGACCTTTAATGTTGTATAAAGAAGAAAAAAAAGAGCCGCGATCTCTTTAGGATTATATACATCTTTGCCTCGATGGTCAAGGAGACTAGGAATGTAACATGCGTTCTTGGATGTATCAGCCGCTTTTGTTGGCATTTTCATAAAGAAATCTACAATAGTGTTCCTGTTAAGAGTAAGAAGACTTAGCAAGGAGGTCTTTGAGCTGTTCCCTAGCCAGGGTCAGTGCCGTCAAAGCCTCATCAGTGGTATTTTGTTTATGAGCCATGGAAAGTGCTTCAACACGGCCTAGCAATACAAAATTTTAGCGCTCCTCTCTCTTTTTATCCTGGCCCCCTGCTGAATCAAGGTCCCCCTGACAACACATTTAATCCCTTAGGGACCAAGCCTATTTGGACCTTAATGACCAGACTCCTTTTTCAAAATCTGACCTGTCTCACTTTATGCGCTTATAGCTCAGTGATGCTTTAACGTATGCTAGCGATTCTGAGATTGTTTTTTCCTAACATATGGTACTTTATGTTAGTGGCAAAATTTGGTCACTGTCTTTTGTTTTTTGTGAAAAACATGAAAATATCATGAAAAATTTGAAAAATTTGCACTTTACGAACTTTAAAATTCTTTGCATCTAAAAAAAGAAAGTCATATCACATAAATTAGTTAGGAAGTCACATTATCAATATGTCCTCTTTATTCTGGCTTCATTTCGTAAACATATTTCACTTTTTTAGGGTGTTACGGGGCTTAGAAGTGTATCAGCAAACTATGAAATTTTCATAAAATTTCCAAAACTGATTTTTTTAGGGTCCAGTTCTTTTTTTAAGTTGATTTAGGAGGCTTGTATACTGGAAACCCCCATAAGTGACCCCATTTTGGAAAATAGACACCTTAAAGAATTAATCTAGGGGTATAATGAGCATTTTTACCCTACAAGGGCTGGAGGAAAGTATTCACAATTAGGCCGGAAAAAAATGGAAAATAGAAATTTTCCAATAATATATTTGTTAAGATTAAAGTATCTCATTTTCATAATAAACATGAGAGAAAATGCACCCGGAATTTTGAAACGCAGGTTGCCCTGAGTACAATGGTACCCCATATGTGGGCGTAAACCACTGTATGGGCACACAGCGGGGCTCAGAAGGTAAGGATTGCCAATTAGCATTTCCAGTTCAGATGTTGCTGAAGAAGTTTCTGACCGCCAGGTGCGTTTGCAGAGCCCCTGTAGTGTCAGCAGAATAAACCCCCCCAAAAGTCACCCCATTTTGGAAAGTACACCCCTTAAAAAAGTGTGTGGTGACCATTTTGACACCACAGGTATTAGAGGAAAGTATTCAAAAGAAGACAGTAAAAATGAAAAAATAGAATTTTTCCAATAATATGTTTGTTTAGTTAAAAAATTTCTCAATTTCACTAGGAACAGGGGGAAAAAAGCACCCCAATATATATAACACAGGTTTCCCTGAGTAGAACAGTACCCCATACAAGGGCATAAACCACTGTATGGGCACACAGCAGGGCTCAGAAGTAAGGGAGTGCCAATTAGCATTTCCCGTGCATGATTTTTCTGAACAAGTTTCTGAGCGCCAGGTGCTTTTGCAGCGCCCCTGTAGTGTCAGCAGAATAGAAACCCCCCAAAGTCACCCCATTAAGGAAAGTACACCCCTCAAAGAATACATCTTGGGGTGCAGTGAGCATTTTGGCCCCACAGGTATTGGAGGAAAGTATTCAAAACTAGACCATAAAAATGAAAAAAATAGAATTTTTCCAATAATATGTTCATTTAGTTTGAAATTTCTCAATTTCACAAGGAAGAGGAGAGTAAACTCACCCTAATATATGTAACGCAGGTTCTCCTGAGTAGAACAGTACCCCATATGTGGGCGTAAACCACTGTATGGGCACACAGCAGACCTCAGAAGGAAGGGAGCGCCAATTAGCATTTTCAGTGCATGATTTTTCTGAAGAAGTTTCTGAGCGCCAGGTGCGTTTGCAGTGCCCCTGTAATGTCTGCAGAATAGAACCCCCCAAAAGTCACCCCATTTAGGAAAGTGTACCCCTTAACGAATTCATCTTGGGGTGTGTTGAGCATTTTGACCCCATAGGTATTGGAGGAAAGTATTCAAAACTAGACAGTAAAATTTTTCCAATAACATGTTTGTTTAGTTTGAAATTTTTCAATTTCACTAGGAACAGGGGAGAAAAAGCACCCCAACATTTGTAACGGAGCTTCTCCTGAGTAAAATGGTACCCCATATGTGGGCATAAACCACTGTATGGGCACACAGCAGGGCTCAGAAGGGAAGGAGTGTCATTTTAGTTACAGGCAATATGTGAGTGTTTACCGGCTATCTGGGGTGGTAATGGACAATCTCGGGGTGTTTACTGGCTATCTGAGGTTGCGACAGGTAATGTGGTGTGGTTATGGGCAATCTGGGGTGGTTACGAGCAGTCTGTGCCAATCTGGGGTGGTTACGGGCAATCTGGGGTGGTTACGGGCAATCTGGGGTGGTTACAGGCAATCTGGGGTGGTAACGGGCAATCTGGGGCAGTTACGGGCAATCTGGGGGTGTTTACTGGCTATATGGGGTGGTTACGGGAAATCTGGGGGTGTTTACTGGCTATCTGGGGGTGTTCACTGGCTATCTGGGGTGGTGATGGGCAATCTGGGGGTGGGGACGGGCAATCTGGGGTGGCGACGGGCAATCTGGGGTGGCGACAGGCAATCTGGGGTGTCGACGGGCAATCTGGGGTGTCGACGGGCAATCTGGGGTGGCGACGAGCAATCTGGGGAGGTGACGGGCAATCTGGGGAGGTGACAGGCAATCTGGGGAGGTTGCGAGCAATCTGGGGTGGTGACAGGCAATTTGGGGTAGCTACGGGCAGTCTGTGGCCATCTGTGGTGGTTACGTGCAATCTGTGGTGGTTACAGGCTGTCTGCGATGGTTACGGGCTGTCTGCGCCAATCTGGGGTGGTTACGGGCAATCTGGGGGTGTTTACTGGCTATATGGGGTGGTTACGGGAAATCAGGGGGTGTTACAGGCTGTCTGCGATGGTTACGGGCTGTCTGCGATGTTACGAGCTGTCTGTGATGGTTACGGGCTGTCTGTGATGGTTATGGGCAATCTGGGGGGCTACGGCAATCTGGGGTCTTACGGGCAGTCTGGGGGGTTACGGGCAGTCTGGGGGGTTAAGGGCAATCTGGGGAGGTGACAGGCAATCTGGTGAGGTGACGGCCAATCTGGGGTGGTGATGGGCAATCTGAGGTGGTTGCAGGTAATCTGGGGTGGTTACAGGTAATCTGGGGTGGTTACGGGTAATCTGGGGTGGTTACGGGTAATCTGGGGTGGTTACAGGTAATCTGGGGTGGTTACAGGTAATCCAGGGTGGTTACGGGTAATCCAGGGCACTTGACTTTGGTGACGGGTAAAAAAGTGCCGGCACCATTTGGAACAAGCGATCAGTGGTATATAGTATATACCGCTGATCGCTTGTACTGGGACCACACTGGGTGGTCCCCGATCATTGCCCCATGCTCTCTGCCACCTCTGGTGGTGGAGAGAATGGAGCTTAAATCATTTTTAGAAATTCCATCACTGTGAACAGAGTCTGTTCACAGTGATGGCGGCGGCCATCTTGGATCAGATGGCCGCCCAGGGAGGGGAGGGTCAGTGACCAGGTCACTAGGGTTAATTCTGGGGACAGGGGGGGACATGTTCTCATCTCCTCTCACCGTGGATTCACTGTGAGAAGAGATGAAAGCGTTCAGCTGCGCTGGCAATGTCTGTTACCGGTGGCCTGCCGTTATACTGGTAATAACGGCGATCACTGGTGAAGGGACTGGCCGGGACTGAGCCCACACTCTGCCCTGACTTCTCAGCGACCTCTAATAGCTGAGAGGAGGGGGCTGTGGGCATTACCAGCGCCGCTGCACTATTCTGCACCATCGCCATAAAGAGCTGATGGCAGCAGAATAGAGCCCATTAGTGATCTGTCTGTATGTATCGGCGGTTACGGCGATACCACATTTGTGTAGGTTTTTTTAACTATTATCACTTTGGCGCAATAAAAACTATATTCCTAGCAAAAACCCACAAAAACTGTCGCCGCATTGCAATATCCATAGCGTTCTTATCTTTTGCGCGACAGAGCTGGTTTGGGGCTTATTTTTTGCAGAAAGATATGTAGTTTCTATTGATACCAAGTTTAATATGTATATGACTTTTTGATCTCTTTTATGACATATTTTCTAAAGTGGATTGATAAAATACAGCTATTCTGGTACTTTTTTTTTTAATTTTTTTTACAGCGTGTGTCGTGCGGTACAATTATTGATATAGTTTTATAGAGTGGGTCGTTACGGACGTAACAATACCAAATATGTATAGGATTTGTGTTTTTGTGTTTTATGTCACGTTTTATTGGGTATAGGGAATGTAATGCATCTTTATTATTGGGGGGGGGGCTGTGTTGTGTTTGGTGCACATTTTTTTCACTATTTTTTAATTTTACACTAGTGTACATTAATGTACACTAGTGTAAAATACTCAGATCACTGATACAATACATTGCAGTACCTAATGTACTGCAATGTATTGTATCATGTCTCATGCTGACAGGCAATAGCTACAGCCACCCCAGCATGAGGCATCTCCATGGTGACCCCGGGGACCTTCATTAGGACCCCGGGATCACCATGGAGACATCGGAGGACCGGACGGCGCCGTGGGACATCGCGATCACGTTAGTGACCCACCGCGGCCGACTGGAACCCGTTAGATGCCGCTGTCATGGTTTGACAGCGCCATTTAACGGGTTAAACTGCCCGGAGCGGAGAAGCCTCCGTTCCGGGCAGTATCAGGGTGGGGTCAGCGGTCCCAGGGTGGGGTCAGCGGTGTCGGGCGGCAATTCGTTCCGATGCGTACGCCGTTAAAAGGCGTACGCATCGGAATAAAGCCCATTAGTGGCCGCCGTGAAGTGGCAGCACGGCGGTCACTAAGGGGTTAAGGGACTCCCATTGTAGACGTAATGCAGTATCATCAGTAGCATGGTCACGCAGAAAATCCTGAATCGCCTGGGACACGGCCGCCTTACACACTGTATCCTTAAGAAGCGATTCATTCAACCTCCAGGACCATTCCCTGGGCACCAGCTCCGGCAGCGTCAAGGACAAGAAGATAGGAGAGTGGTCCGACCATATGGCAGTACTAATGGTGGCCACAGGGCTGAGGGGCAATTCAAACTGAGCCACCAAAAACATGTCCAATCTACCATAAGTGCGGTGTGCATCAGAGTAGTGGGTAAAATCCTTATCTGTAGGATGAAGGATTCTCCAGACATCAACCAAGTTATGTAGGCTGAGGACCGATCACGCCAACACATACTCAGAGCGAGGCACAACAGTCTTGCCGGAGGAGGTATCCAGGGAAGTGTCCACAACCAGGTTAAAGTCACCCCCCAGTATCAGCAGTCCGTCAATAAAGAGGCCGTCCGAAGTATAGTGCGCAAAGTGCCCCCCTGTTTGGAATTCGGAAGATATATATTCCCAATAGTGTAGACCCGATTTTGTATTTCCACTTTAAGGAAGACATATCGCCCTTTGGGATAGATTAAGGAGTCGATAAATTTATGCGGTAGGGATTTAAGCAGAGCAATAGAGACACCCTTGGATTTGGCAGTAGGATTAGTGCTGTGGGACCAAATATTATAATAGTTAAGGTGCATGCGAGGTGTCTGGGAAGTCTTAAAGTGTGTTTCTTGCAAAAGCAAGATATGCACTTTTTGCCTGTGCATAGAATATAGAATTTGAGATCACTTCTGTGGGACATTCAGTCCCCTGACATTGAGAGATGCTAGCTTAATGTCCATGCCCGCCATCTCCCCACCCCCAAAGGAAAGGCCCCTAAGAAAGGGAATAAGAAAAAGTAGTGCAGAAGTACAGAAAGCAGAGAGAGAAAAGTAAAGAATTCACATAATAGAAGACTGAGCCTGCAGTCAGAAATAGAGGGTTCCCGAGAGAGGGCAACCCCTGTATCCAGGCAGTAGCTACACTACCAGGAAAAAACCTCAGCGAGTACAACAACGCGAAAAGCGTTTCAAACTAAAGAGGGACGGACTAACAGATGAAGGTCTGCAAGTACGTGACAGGGCACCAAAAATGAAAATCCTAATTTAAAGCAATACACATTTCAAAAACAGAAAGAAAATGCAATAATACAAAGCATCCCTTGGCAGGCAGACAAGCAGGGCCGTAGAGAACCCCCCTGATGTACTACTTGGTGTTGCAAATTAACTAGTCAAAAAAACTACATAGTGACAGCAATGAAACAGTGTAAGCACAAAGAACACAATGAAATTGCAACGAAAACAGCAGTATAGAGCAACCATTAAGAAAAAAGATACATCCCTTAAAGAGAAGGTAAGGTATGACATGAAGCTGCAGGTCCTTCAGAATGTCCTCAATCACCCGAAGCAGCAGCTCCAGTTGGACGATTAGGTCTGCCAGTGGAAGGCGGAAATATCGGATCCCAGTCCGGTAAAGCTATTTGAGGAAGCTCCAACGACCACAGGAAAGCAGGCAAATCCTCTGGGGTGTGGAGCTCAAACCGCTTGCCATTTCTGCGAACCACCAGTTGGAATGGAAAGCCCCAGGAATATGGTATGTCTCGGTCGCGTAACAATTCCAGTAGAGGTTTAAGAGCAAGTCGTTGGGACAAGGTACTGTAACTCTGGACAGGTCCATGTTGCGCACTGCCTTCATGATCTCGTCTTTTCTATAGGGATGGAGCCTGCAGATGACATTATGAGGCCTATTTACATCACTAGGGACCGGTCCTAAAGTGCGATGAGCCCTATCAATTTCAAACTCTGCACCGGCGGGCGTTTAACCCTTTGAGGACCAGGCCCAAAATGACCCAGTGGACCGCGCAAATTTTGATCTTAGTGTTTCCGTTTTTCCCTCCTCCCCTTCTAAGAGCTCCAGCACTTTCAGTTTTTTATCTACAGGCCATGTAAGGGCTTATTTGTTACAGGAATAGTTGTACTTTGTAATGGCGTCATTCATTTTACCATAACATGTATGATGGAATTCCAAATATATTATTTATGAAGATATAAATTGGTGAAATCGCAAAAAAGAATGCAATATGGTAACGTTTGGGGGGTTCCTGTGTCTACGTAATGCACTATATGGTAAAAGCGACATGATACCATTACTCTATAGGTCAGTACGAACACAACCATATGCAGGTTTACGCAGATTCTCTAATGTTATATATTTTTTTTAAATGAAATCCTTTTTTTTGGCAATTAATTATAAATAAAATGGGACTATTGTGACGCTTATAACGGTTTTATTTTTTCACCTATGGGGCTGTATGGGGTGTCATTTTTTCCGCCATGATCTCTAGTTTTTATTAATACCATATTTGTGAAGATCGGACGTTTTGATCACTTTTTATTAATTTTTTTATATATATAATGTAACATAAAATCGGTAATCCGCGCACTTTTTTCCCTCTTTTCGTGTACGCCGTTTACCGTTCGCAATGACGCTTGTTATATTTTAATAGATCGGACAATTACGCACGCTACGGTATATTATATGTTTATCTATTTATTTATTTTTATATGTTTTATTTATATAATGGGAAAGGGGGGTGATTTCAACTTTTATTGGGGGAGGGGTTTTGGGGTAGTGTGTTAGTGTTTTTAACTTTTTTTTTTTTACACATTTGAAGTCCCTTTGGGGGACTTGTACATACACTACTTGGATTTTTACACTGATGAATGCTATGCCATAGGCATAGCATTGATCAGTGTTATCGGCGCTCTGCTCATTGAGCCTGCCTGTGCAGGCTCAGTGACCAGAGCGCCGATCGGACCGCACGGAGGCAGGTGAGAGACCTCCGGCGGCCCGTTTTACCGATCGGGACCCCCGCAGTCACACTGCGGGGGTCCCGATCGGTAAGTGACAGGGGACTCCCCCTGTCACTTACACTTAAACGCCGCAGTCGCGCCGCGATCGCGGCGTTTAAGGAGTTAATGACACGCGGCAGCGCGATCGCTGCAGCGTGTCATTACCGGTGAGGTCCCGGCTGCTGATTGCAGCCGGCCCCCACCTGCTATGAAGCGCGCTCCGCTCCGGAGCGCGCTTCATAGCGTGAGAAACACCATGGGCGTACAGTTACGCCCTAGGTCGTCTGGGGACAGACTTCCATGGCGTAACTATACGCCCTGGGTCGTCTAAGGGTTAAGGATGGAAGCAAACAAATCTTGAAGAGACGGAATTTGATCATTCGCTCTCATTGCCTCTGGCAACCCCCAGATACAAATATTATTTCGTCGACTCCGATTTTCAGCATCGTCGTGGAGCCTATAAAGATGGCGGATCTGTCTCTCCTGAGTAGCAAATGTAGCTTGGACATCATCCACAGTAGAAACTAGAGAGTTATGATCAGCAGCGACGTCAGAGACTTTCGCCTCCAGAGTGTGGACTTCAGATTTGAGAGAGTTCAGTTCCTGTTTATAAGAGGTTTCAAAACGCTCCACAAACTTTTCCATATCCGAGCGCATAGGCAGCAATTTCATGTATTCTTTCCAGTCCCACTCCATATTAGCGCTCACAGGGTAATGGAAGCAGCAGCGCTCACAGGGTTAATGGATGTAGCGGCACTCACAGGGTTAATGGAGTCAGCAGTGCCCCAGCGGTTAAACTCAATGGTAATATAAAGTGTATGGTTACTAATGCCAGAAGTCTAGCCAGCAAGATGGGGGAGCTAGAGGCCTTGGTTCTGGAGGAGTCCATTGATGTGGTTGGGGTGACTGAGACATGGCTGGACTCCTGACATGACTGGGCTGTCAATATTTAGGGATTTGCGTTGTTCAGAAGGGACCGGGTGGGCAGAAGAGGAGGAGAAGTATGTCTGTACGTCAGAAATGATATTAAAGTGAGTGTAAAAGATGCAATAGTGGGAGATGACTGTGATGATGTGGAAGCATTGTGGGTAGAACTACAGAAGGAGGTAAAGAGTGAAAAAATTATTCTTGGTGTAATTTATAGACCCCCCAACATTACTGAGGAGGTAGATGGCCAGTTGAATAGACAAATAGAGCGGGCTGCCCGGGAGGGGACAGTAGTGGTAATGGGGGACCTCAACTACCAAGATATAGATTGGGGTCACGGTTCAGCTAAAACCACAAAGGAGAGGGAATTTCTTAACCTCCTGCAGGACAATTTTCTCGGCCAGTTTGTGGAGGAGCCAACTAGAAGTGATGCCTTGTTGGATCTGGTTATTTCTAACAAAGCTGAGCTGGTTGGGGATGTCACTGTGGGTAATAGTGACCACAATATAGTGACTTTTAGCTTAAAGTGTAGAAAAGAAAAACATGTTGGTAGGGCAAAAACTCTTAATTTTAAAAGGGCCAATTTTCCTGGGTTAAGGGCATAGACTGGGAGCGGCTGCTGTCACATACGGATACAGCTAATAAATAGGAAATCTTCAAATTCACATTAAATAACTGTACTGCCAAATATAATCCTATGGGTAACAAATATAAACGGTTAAAATCAAATCCCGCATGGCTTACAACCGAGGTTAGAAGGGCTATAAATGAGAAAAAAGGGGCATTCAAAAAATACAAATCAGAGGGGTCAGCTTTAGCCTTTAAACATTACAAAGAAGTCAACAAAACCTGTAAAAATGTAATAAAAGCAGAAGAAATTCACAATGAAAGACAGTTAGCCATAGAATGCAAAAGAAACCCCCAAAAATTCTTCAAATATATTAATGCAAAAAAACCAAGGACAGAGCATGTAGGACCCCTAAATAATGGTTACTAACTGGGGACCAGGAGAAAGCTGAGTTACTTAATGGGTTCTTCAGTTCTGTATATACAAAAGAGGATGGAACTGTGGTGGGTGGGGCCAGTACTGAGGTGGGTGGGGCCAGTGCTGCTAACACATGTAATGTACTGAACTGGTTTACTATAGATATGGTCCAAGATAAATTAAATAAACTCAATGTAACCAAAGCTCCAGGGCCTGATGGATTACACCCCAGAGTTCTTAGGGAACTCAGTTCTGTAATTTCTCTACCCTTGTGTAAAAAAATTTAGTGATTCTTTGCTTACTGGTATTGTGCCGAGGGACTGGCGTAAGGCAAATGTAATGCCGATTTTCAAAAAGGGCTCTCGAACTTCCCCAGGTAACTATAGACCCGTAAGCTTAACGTCCATTGTGGGCAAACTATTTGAGGGGCTTAAAAGGTACTACATAAAGGAATATGTAGTGGCTAATAGTATTATAAGTGATAACAGCATGGTTTTACTAAGGACAGAAGCTGTCAAACCAACCTGATATGTTTCTACGAAGAGGTGAGTAGAAGCCTGGATGGCGGCGCGGCTGTGGATATCGTGTACCTGGATTTTGCTAAAGCGTTTGACACAGTTCCTCATGAACGTCTGATGGGTAAGTTAAAGTCTATCGGTTTGGAAAGTTTAATGTGTAACTGGATTGAAAACTGGCTTAATAATCGTACCCAGAGAGTGGTGGTCAATGATTCCAACTCTGATTGGTCCCTGGTAATAAGTGGTGTACCCCAAGGGTCAGTACTGGGCCCTCTTCTGTTTAACTTGTTTATTAATGATATTGAGAGTGGAATTAACAGCAATGTTTCTATCTTTGCAGATGACACCAAGCTTTGTAGTACAGTACAGTCTATGGAAGATGTGCAGATGTTACAGGATGACTTAGACACACTGAGTGTTTTGGCATCCACTTGGCAAATGAGGTTCAATGTGGATAAATGTAAAGTTATGCACCTGGGTACTAATAACCCGCATGCATCATATGCCCTGGGGGGAGTTACTCTGGGAGAGTCGCTGATGGAGAAGGATCTGGGTGTACTTGTAGATAATAGACTACAGAACAGCACACAATGTCAGTCAGCTGCTTCTAAGGCCAGCAGGATATTGTCATGCATTAAAACAGGCATGGACTCTCGGGACAGGGATATAATATTACCGCTTTATAAAGCTTTGGTGCGGCCTCATCTGGAGTATGCTGTCCAGTTTTGGAACACGATTCATAAAAAGGATGTTCTAGAGCTGGAGAGGGTACAAAGACGGGCAACTAAACTAATAAGGGGAATGGAGCATCTTAGTTATGAGGAGAGATTAAAAGAATTAAATTTGTTTAGTCTGGAGAAGAGACGTTTAAGGGGAGATATATAAATGGCCCCTACAAGAAATATGGGGAAAAGATGTTCCAGGTAAAACCCCCTCAAAGGACAAGGGGGCACTGCCTCCGCCTGGAGAAAAAAAGGTTCAATCTCCGGAGGCGTCAAGCCTTCTTTACAATGAGAACTGTGAATCTGTGGAACAGTCTACCACAGGATCATGTCACAACATAAACAGTAGAGGGCTTCAAAACAGGGCTAGACAAGTTCTTAGACCAAAATAATATAAATGTATATGTATAGAACCTATCACCCCTCCCCCTTCCCTGTATCCATCCCCTCCTTGGTTGAACTTGATGGACATGTGTCTTTTTTCAACCGTATTAACTATGTAACTATGAATGTAGCAGAGCTAACGTGGTTTGATGCACTGCCTCTAGTGGAGGAAAAGGGAGGTGCAGCAGGAGACAATGAGGACATTGTGGGGCCCAAAGAGTTAATCCTCAGTAATGGACAGTCCCCTCCGGCTCTCACAATAGGGCTTATGGTGACCCCTGTCTCTGTGTTTATAGGGTCGGGAGAAGGAGACCCCTTGTGAGCCTGTGGAAGCTGTGCAGAGCGGTGTGCAGAAGCAGCGTCAGAGAGCTGGTGAGGAGCTGCCGAGGCTCCAGCGTGTGCGCAGCAGCTGGAGTTCAGGGGAGCATGTGAGGGGAGCTCCGGGACCGGCACCTGTACCTCTTCTGCCGCCGTCCAGGCAGCGAGGACCTTCTGTGGGTGCCGCGAGGCAGGAACGTGCGGCGGCAGCTGCGGCCGCCCCAGTCACATGGGAGTCGGGAGCCGTGGAGCGGCGGCAGCTGTGGCCGCCCCAGTCACATGGGAGCCGAGAGTCGTGGAGGCTGCACGCCGGTCAGGTAGGCCGCGGTTCGCGCCGGGGAAGAACCGCTCTAAAGTGCCGCGGGTGGGAGGGGGATGGGTGATGTTGGTGCCAGACTTGGGCTGTCAACGGAGCAAGCAGTGTGTGTTCACTCCTCCATAGCCAGGCCACGCCCCCAGGATGATGTCCTCTAAATGTGATATAGGAAACTTCTAATGCTACTACCAGCAGCTATCTGTTACCTGCAGGTTACTTATTTATAGTTCATTCTTCCCTAATTGGTTGTTTTTTGGTTTCTGCTGTCTAAAACCCTCAGCGGATGCACAGCTGGTTTTTTAGACACCCTCCTTTTTTTTGGGGGGGGGGGGGGAGAGAATAATACAAAGTTCAGGGCGTAACTACCTAGTTCCACACTGAAATTGCGTATTTAACATTTTACGCAGGGCATCCCCCTTCTCTGTTTATTTAAGCTTAAAGAGCTTAAAGAAAACCCCTGAAAATAAAGTTAAATCCCCCCCATGCGTGGTCACTGCTCTCTCCCTGTCAGTGCGCTCAGCGGGATTATTGACAGGGATAGTAACAGGCCTCTTTGCCTTTGGGTGGGTTCAGACTGAGGAATTCTCGCGGAAAATGTCAGCGGAATTCCGTCAGCTGTCCGCCCGCACGGGCACACGCTTTTCCGCTGGCTCCAAAGACACCATTCTATGGGCCGTCGTATTCCGCGATCCGCTGAAAGAAGTGACATGACACTTCTTTCAGTGTATAGCGGAATACGCTCGCCCATAGAATGGTGTCTATGGGGCTGGCGGAAAGGCGCCCAGATGTGCGGGCGGACAGCTGACGGAATTCCGCTGACATTTTCCGCGAGAATTCCTCAGTCTGAAACCACCCTTTCACTCATACCAACACGCTGACAGGCAGAAAGTGGTGACTAGACACGGGCAGGGAGCCGCCCAGATGGCTACCTGTTGTGCCCTGTGCGGAGGAATTAAGCTTCTGGGGTATAAAGCTTGTGTCTTGCACTTAGTCGAATCAATAACCTGGTGTTAATATGTATGCATGTCTTGGCCAGAGGTCCAGATTCAGCTTTTAAAAAATAAATATATATATATATATATATATATATATATATATGTATTACAGTGGGAAATGTTCTCCAACGTAAGGTTGTTGGAAACTTTGCCACTTTTATTTAATATAATCAATGTAAATGCTTCCTGATTCTGGACTTTTCTTTATTCCATTCTCCTTCATGTGGTCCGTGCTTTTGCGGGTGGGGTGTTCCGGTCTATTTAAGTGTATCCCAAGTGTGTTCATTTCCATTTTTTGGCAGTTGGAAGGCCCATTCAGCTCAATTGTCAGATTACAGTCATTTTACTTGACATGTTAAAAAAAAGAATAGGTTCTGTGTGTGTATATTCATTGGAGGCTGTCTTTCTTTTCTTGCGTATAAAAAAAAAAAAAGGAAAGTCCTGCTACAATTGTAGTGACCTCTGGTGTTGAGGTACAGTGAGGCTTGTTCCTCACAAGAAAGGGGAATTGGGGAAAGGGAATTACGGCTAGGCCGGGTGCAGGGACTTAAACTAGGCGTTGTAAAAATAAGGGACACAAAACAAACTTGGGAGCCAATGTGGCTCAACAAACAGCTGAGCCAAGCTGCTTCAGGGACTGTTCTGTTCAGTGTCATGGGACACTCTTGTTTAGCACCTCTGGGAGCACTGGTGGTAGGTGAGAGATGCTCATGTTGATCTCTTCCTGGGTTGTGCTGGATGAAGCCTCTGGGGTCCAATCCTTTTGCAACAAAGACAGTCCTCTGTCATGGTGGATGCTGTAGCTGTTGTTGTCATTGGCGTTGGGGGGCGAGGTCACAGCCACGTTGTAGGTCACCTGAGGCTGCACTTGGGACACTGTGCACACTTCAGACACTGCGGCAGCAAGAGTAGCTGTGGTAGTTGTAACAGCAGGTCTCAGCCTGACAACTCTTTCTGGTAACGGTGGAGCTCTGGAATCTGGAGTGGTAGTAGCCACAACAATCTGTTCCTCAATAGCTTTCCGCCGATGATAAGCTTTCCAGGTTTCATTCCAGTCCTGTGATGCAGTGGGCTTAAACGGCTCCTGTATATAATGCCGTGGTCTGGTAACAGCTGCTGCCCATCTTTCACGCTCAAAAATGTAAGAAGTATATTCAATAATCTCTCCTTCTTTCAGGTTGTGTTTAGCCGCAGGTATGTAGGCTCTCTTGACTGCTCTAAGACTTACATGGACATGCTGGCCCGTATAGGAGTCTTGGATGACCCAGAATCCTTGTTCCTTATCAAAGGATATGACCGTGGCTCTCCGTGTCTCTAGGGGTTCTTAACCTGGGTGCGGCTGGTCTAGACGTCTGATGAATTCACGCTCGAGCTCTGCTTCGGATACCGGTAACCATGTCACTTGGCTGTGATGGAACTGTCACCGGCAGGGCTGTCTTGTGTTGCGCATTGTCCTGCTCTGTCACCTAATGACAAAAGAGCGTCTGCTTTGCCGGGAAAATGTCTTTGATAATGTCCAGAAGCTGCGGGGTCCTGTCTCTATTGACTCTCTGCGGCAGTGGAGGTAGTGGAGGCGGTCCTGCCTCGGAAGGGTTGCGGCCTAGCGGCTCTGCTGGGGCCGGAGTCTTGGGTCTGGGCGCTAGCCATGCAGTCGCCATCAATAAATGCGGCCTCCACCACGTACTCATCTTCATTGATCACAATGAAGTCGGAATATGCGTCACTGTCTTGATCGGGGTCCCGGATCCTGAAGAAACTGGATTCTCCCCCTTGGGACTCCTCCCAGGGGATCGGCTGTGTAGCCGGAGGTCACAGCGGCAGTGCCAGACCAGTAGTGGCAGGGACTGGGGCCGCAATATGTACTGTCTTGTTTGCAGCCGGGCCAGGGCTCCCACACAGTTCCCGATGATCTTTTTGCAATATGTCACACACCGTAAACAGTTTAGGATGGAGATTATAGGAACAACGAGATTTGAATCCTGTTCCTGACGCCTATTCTGTGGTGACCTTCGGCATGGAGGTACGGCCGATCACTTGCCAGATGGTTAAGCGTGATGCCACTTCTGTGGTGGTTTGGCGAGATATAGCCTTGCCTGCTGATGTTGTTTTGTGACAGTGGGGCACACAGGTATGCGGGCACATCTGCTTTTATTTTAATTGGCAGACTATACCTTTTTCCCCTGTGGTCAGTAACCTGCCGGGCTGCTGCGGGGTTCCTTGGGCAATTATCACAGTGGTCCGGAGTGGAGTGTTGACCCACCCGGACTATTGGCACTGCCACTCACAGAAAGGGGATATAACCCAAGGAAGGTGTATTTGCTGTGTCGGTGCTTAGTAAGAAACCACAAAGTCTCTTTAGCATAAATATAATCTTGTTTACTATGAAGACACTTAAGGTAGGCAGCAGATAATTCAGCTTTGCCTTGATACTTTACACTTGATAAGTTACTTAACACTTCAGAGTTCAGATCTGCACTGAGAGTAGAAGGAATAATACAGCCGTGCTGACCAAGTTGGTGATGAGAGGTAGAAAAGAGGATCAGAAGAATAAAGAGGAGGAGTCAATGTAGTACTGTGCTCTGCCAGAACTTCACAGGTAGAAATAGAAGAATACTTGAGAGTAGAGACAATACGTGTGCCTGTGTTTTGACTCTTTGGTCTTTGCACCACCTGTTGCCCAACAGTGTCGGGTGACCCGTCCTAGAGGGTGACACAAGCCCCAGACCTTGTTACCTGGGATGAGCAGAGTGGTCAGAGTTCTCTGATAATACCCACGCTGCGAGAGTGCATAGGCTTCTAGCAACTTAGCTCTATCCGGATCAGTTCCTTTACTTTTTATGGATACTGTCCTGCACTGGGTTCCTCTTTGTCCACGGCGTGGGTTGGGGTGATCCCTGACTTGTCCTCTTTAGTGGTAGCTTAAAACTGCATAGTGTGGCATAGAGTTTCTTGAAGAGAAATGGTGTCTAGATACATGTGCTGTCTATCTAGACCACAACTTAGACTGGGGACCTGGCAAGAGCCAGGGCCAAACTTGACAATTGCAGAGAGCGTTCTAGCATACGTCCTTCCCCTATAGATTCCAAAGACAAAAGACTTAGGAGACTTTGGATTTTGGATTTCAAAGACACTTCCTCTACCCATGTGACTTCCTACCTACAGCATTTGTACACTGTGCTGTGAGTGGGTGAGGAGTGCATCTGTAAAAAAAAAAAAAAGAGAGATGATAGATGAAGGGAAGAAAGAACTCATTGGTGTACAGATCCATGTGACACAAACAAGAACAATAACCCCTTAGGTACTACAGCTGTGCAATATCTGGATACACAGTTATAACAACGACATCTTGCTGCAAAACTTTGCAAAACAGGCTTTGCGAGAAGGGTGTAAACAATAGCAACACCAGTGGTGGGACACCACACTCTTTCAACTGTCTGTGTTAGGCCCCTTAGGGGTGAAGAGCATCCAAGTGCAGCTGCCACTGTCACCTCCCGGTGTCTGTTCTAGGCCCCTCAGAGTCTAAGAAAGTCTGAATGCTGCCGCTGCCACCTCTCATTGTCTGTATTGGATCAGTGCTGCACACCTCTGCCTTAGATTTTAGAGCCGGTGCTCAGTGGTAAATGGGTTCTTCAACCTCTGATACTGTACAGTAGAAACCACGGCACTCATTTTGCGTGCAAGAATAGGTGAAGGTTTTATTGAATAGTGTGATACAAGGTATATACTCTGACCATTGACAGAAAGTACATGAGATTAGACCAATAATGTATTGTGCAACGTTTCGGTTCAACCTGGACCTTCCTCAGGCCATAGGGTCTCTCTTGTGCTACATGTATGAAGGAGAGGGGTCCACCGACATAGTCGGGTCCACCGAGTATATACCTTGTATCACACTATTCAATAAAACCTTCACCTATTCTTGCACGCAAAACGAGTGCCGTGGTTTCTACTGTACCTTTCATTGTCTGTCCTAGGCCCCTCAAAGTCAAAGAGAGTCAGAGTACTGCCCCTGCCACCTCCCAGTGTCTATTCTAGACCCCTCAGGGTTTAAGAGAGTCCAAATGTTGACGCTACCATGTCCAGGTGTCTGATTTAGAGCCTTCTAGGACAATGACATTGCCCCTGATGGGGCTTCCGCTTTAGAAAGTGTTGCCACACAATAAGTGCATGGCTAATATTCTGTATACAAATGTTGCTGGAGTATGACAAATATATAAGAATATATAAAGAAAACTACAAAAATAGAAAGTGGGTGTGGTGGTTGTGCTGCTGCAGGATCTGTGACATGGTAAATCTATGCCTTAAAATATAACACCCTCCCCTGGTGCTAGCAGGGGTCTGCAGCGTCATTTGCTAGGCCCCCAATACAGTTCACTGAATGGTTAGTTAAGAGCAGGTGGAGGCTTTGGTAGATTTCATGACACGGAGTGCTTCCAGTTGCATAGGTCTGTCTTCCACCTGCCCTCTGCTGCTGACAGCATAGACCCCTCCACCTTACCCCCTTGCAGATATGCAAAACAGTATGGAGCAATCGTCTTGCTCTTTGACTGCCCCAGTTAAAGACCTAGAATGCACTGATGCCCAAGCACCAGTGGGATAAACATATATCTATCCAGTGGTGTGGCTACCGCGGTCGCAGCAGTCCCCCCCCCTCCCCACCACTGCACTGACTCACCTCCCCATCCCGTCCTGCTGTCCTCCCTGTCCCGACCTGGCTTCCCCTCAGCTGATACGCGCTGCCTAGGGATGTCCCCGGCAGAGCATGCACCAGTGAGGTCAGTGTGCACAGGTGGCCGGGACTTCCGGTACAGGGAGCGTGAGTTAGAGACACTCCCTATGCTGGAAGTACCAGCCCCGGCGCACGCTGACCTCACTGGTGAGTGCTCTGCCTGGAGCATCCCTAGGCAGCGCGTATCAGCCATGGGAGAAGAGAGCCGGGGGAGCTAGTTGTTAGGGGGGGATTTCTATAAGAGCGACTTCTAAAAGGGGGACTTCTATAAGAGGGACATCTATATGGGGGACTTTTCTAAGGGGGATTTCTATAGGGGGGACATCTATAAGGGGACTTCTATACGGGGGACATCTGTATGGGGGACTTCTATATGGGGTAATCTATAAGAGGGACAACACAGGGGGCCAGCTATAAGAGGGACAACACAGGGGGCCATATGTAAGGGGGACAACACAGGGGGAATCTATAAGAGGGACAACACAGGGGGCCATATGTAAGGAGGACAACACAGGGGGCCATCTAAAGGGGGGCAGAGGGGGACAACACAGGGAAGCATCTGTAAGGGAAGCTACAGAGAGGGGGGCCATATACTATAGGGGATGCACAGAGGGTGTCATCTACTATAGGAGGACTACACAGAGGGAGGCTCTCAAGGACATGCAAATGGGGCCATCTATATGGAAGACTAAACAAGGGGCCCATCTATAAGGAGGCTACACAGAGGGGGGCATATACTCTTAGGGGGATCACATAGTGTCAGGGCTACCCACTAAATCAGGGCATAAAGGGGCCAATACAGATATGCAGTTTGTAGAGAGATGAGGATGGTGCCAGAGTGAGTAGCCTAATATCCGGTTCAGGGAAGAAACAGAGTGCTGCACCTCACACCTATGGCTGATACTAGTGCCCCTAGGCTATATAAAAAACACATCAGAATTTTGTGTATGAATTGATCAAGCCATACTGCCCCATGTACCATCGTGCAGGTATTTGATACACATGGGTCCCTACACTAAGTCCACACCGTGCCAGTCAGTGGCTACCAACCCCGCAAGCGTGCACAGTCAGGGAACGGGGGCCATGGGACGGCCCTGCGACCCCCATGCCACAGGACCAGACCCCAAAACACCACACCAGAACCCGGCCAGCACCGCCGGCGGAGAAGGTCGTCCCCCAAACAGCACAAGTCTGGATGAGGTATTGCGCTCACCATAGCTGCTGCAGACAAAATGGGAAAAGACAGGAGGGATTAAAACCATGTGCACTCAGGTGTCTCCTGCTAATTGCGGTCATGTGGGTCTCACCAGGAGGAGTGCAAAACCAGGAGAAAAGAGAGAAACAAAATGCGGTTCAGGGAAGAAAAAGCGCTGCACCTCACACCTATGGCTGATACTAGTGCCCCTAGGCTAAATAAAAAATACATCAGAATTTTGTGTATGAATTGATCAAGCCATACTGCCCCATGTACCATCGTGCAGGTATCTGATACACTTGGGTCCCTACACTAAGTCCACACCGTGCCAGTCAGTGGCTACCAACCCCGCATGCGCACAGTCAGGGAACGGGGGCCATGGGACGGCCCTGCGTCCCCCATGCCACAGGACCAGACCCAAAAACACCACACCAGAACCCGGCCAGCACCGCCGGCGGAGAAGGTCGCCCCCAAACAGCACAAGTCTGGATGAGGTATTGCGCTCACCATAGCTGCTGCAGACAGAATGAGAAAAGACAGGAGGGATTAAAACCATGAGCACTCAGGTGTCTCCTGCTAATTGCGGTCATGTGGGTCTCACCAGGAGGAGTGCAAAACACGGAGAAAAGAGAGAAACAAAATACGGCTCAGGGAAGAAAAAGCGCTGCACCTCACACCTATGGCTGATACTAGTGCCCCTAGGCTAAATAAAAAACACATCAGAATTTTGTGTATGAATTGATCAAGCCATACTGCCCCATGTACCATTGTGCAGGTATCTGATACACATGGGTCCCTACACTAAGTCCACACCGTGCCAGTCAGTGGCTACCAACCCCGCAAGCGTGCACAGTCAGGGAACGGGGGCCATGGGACAGCCCTGCGACCCCCATGCCACAGGACCAGACCCAAAAACACCACACCAGAACCCGGCCTGCACCGCCGGCGGAGAAGGTCGCCCCCAAACAGCACAAGTCTGGATGAGGTATTGCGCTCACCATAGCTGCAGCAGACAGAATGGGAAAAGACAGGAGGGATTAAAACCATGAGCACTCAGGTGTCTCCTGCTAATTGCGGTCATGTGGGTCTCACCCTGAACCGCATTTTGTTTCTCTCTTTTCTCCGTGTTTTGCACTCCTCCTGGTGAGACCCACATGGGGGGCGCAGGGCTGTCCCATGGCCCCCGTTCCCTGACTGTGCGCGCATGCGGGGTTGGTAGCCACTGACTGGCACGGTGTGGACTTAGTGTAGGGACCCAAGTGTATCAGATACCTGCACGATGGTACATGGGGCAGTATGGCTTGATCAATTCATACACAAAATTCTGATGTGTTTTTTATTTAGCCTAGGGGCACTAGTATCAGCCATAGGTGTGAGGTGCAGCGCTCTTTTTCTTCCCTGAGTAGCCTAATATGTTTGTCTGGCAGATTCTGTGGATTCGTGGCTCAGAGAAGTTCTCATGATGGCCCAGGGCAGATGGAGAAAGAAGAAAGGAAGAAAATGAAAGGGAAACAACTCTGATCAGAGAAGATGTCCCCTAAAAGTCCCTTGATACAACTGCACTGTAATGTATATTGAGTACAGAACCTGTGTAGAGCTGCGTCTATCTCTATATGACTGTATGAGGTGTTATTGATCTTTTACAGTGGATTTTATTCAGTAGCAGCGGTGGTGTTAGTCAGTATGTGATGGTATTATTCAGTAGCAGCGGTGGTGTTAGTCAGTATGTCGTGGTAATATTTGTTACTTGTAATCTGGTACTGTGTTTTATTGTTTTTTGTATACTGGATTTGGTCAATAACAATATGGTGGTGATGGTAGTGGTTGTGGTGTGGCAGTAGTATACAGGATTTGGTCAGCAACAGTATGGCGGTAATATGTATGGTGGTAATATTTCCTTAATATATACTGTTATTATTGGTAATACCGGTGTTGGGGTATATATATATATATATATATATATATATATACAAACGCACACACACACATGTAGATATATATATATACCAATAGCATTGCTTGATCGAGGAAGGGGGGTCCCAAGTTGACCTCTTGCACCAGGGCCCATGAGACATTAGCTACGCCACTGTATCTATCTGAAGATAATAAGAAGGTAAATACTAAAAGGGCAGACTAGATGGACCCAGCTGTCTTTTTCTGCCCACAAGATTCTAAGTTTCTATGTTTCTATGAGTTGCAACTAATGGATGATATTCTCAACTACTAATTGTCCTGATTCTGTTTCAGTAATTGCACTGCGTATTGGAGTGTCACTGAAGAGCCAGTTCTTTCTCACTAATTAGGTGCCCTTGACGTTGTTTTGGATGAAGCTGGGTAGCAAATGACTATAAGGTACAGGAGTATACTGTACTGAGAAGAAAGTAACCTATTCCAATAGGTTATTGCTATAGCAATTGCTATAATATGAATACTTAAAGGGGTTGTATGCTGCAAAAATTCAACCGATGCCTTCTCTTGAACATTGAGATATAACTTTGGCCACGTCTAAAGGATTTTTTAGTTTATTGAAGGAAGCAAAGCTTAAAGGGGTTGTCCGTGATATTTTAATAAACTAGCATTGCATTGACTTCTGTGGGTGTTGCATATTCTACATACACTTCTATTTTTTATTTAGAGTGCTTACTATGTTTTCAGGCTAAGTCACATGACCACTCTGCCTGTGTTTTCTTTACTTCCTGCGATGTCCTGTTCCCTTTCTGTTTCCTGTTCTTGCCAGTGAGTTATCAGGTGGGCGTGGTTATGCCTCTACATTTCTTTAGCCACACCCCTAACATCTGAGCCCAGAAGAAACTGCAGCAGTAAGGACAGCATGACAGACTACAATCTCTGTACAGCACTGCAGCATAGGTTGGAGCTATAAACAGTAAATAAAGGAACTATGGGGGGTGATTTATGAAAACTTGTGCAGAGGAACAGGGAAGCAGTTGCCCATAGCAACCAGTCAGATTCTAGGTTTCATTTTCCAAGGCCTTTTTAAAAATAAAAGAAGCAATCTGATTGGTTGCTATGGGTAACTGCTCCTCTGCTCAGGCTTTGCTAAATCTTCCCCTAGATTGTACAGTGTTAGGGCAGTGCTGCTGCTGTGTGTAATATGGAGAGGAGAGAGGAGACATTTCTTGCTGAGGTAACAGAATCCTGCCTCATTGAGACCCCGCCCACCTGTAGGATGGCTTCTTTAGTGTATATGTAATCCAGGACTACAACTCCAATCATGTACATGAGCCACCATGCTGCTCAAAAGACACTTGTAGTATGACAGACATTCCCTGCCTATGGGTAGAGGAGGCGGGGCTAGATTCAGAGAGGAGGGGGTGGAGCTACAGGCTTGCAGAGCTGTGATGTCACTGCTGACCCCTGTGACCTAGAAGTTCTTTATGTAAACAAACACAAATCCAGAAATCAGCAACAGAGGAGGAGACCCGGGGCCACAAAGGAGAAAAAAGGTGAGAGAAAACCACTCAGGGAAAGGGACAGATGTCATATTATTCACATTTCAATAAGAAAAAATGTTGGACAACCTCTTTAACCCCTTAAGGTCCAAGCCAATTTTCGTTTTTGCGCTTTTGCTTTTTCCATTTTATGTTTAAAAGTCCATAGCGCTTGCATTTTTTCACCTAGAGACTTATATGAGTGCTTATTTTTTGCGAAACCAATTGTACTTTGCAATTACAGGCATAATTTTTCCATAAAATATGTTGTGAAACCGGAAAAAAATCATTTGCGCTGTCAAATAGAAAAAAAAAACGAATTTGTTTTGATTTCGGGGAGTTTTGCATTTACGCCGTTCGCCCTATGGTAAAACTGACTTGTTATGCATGTTCCTCAAGTCGTTACGATTACTATGATATATAACATGTATAACTTATATTGTATCGGATGGCCTGTAAAAAATTCAAACCATTGTTAACAAATATATGTCACTTAAAATTGCTCCATTCCCAGGCTTATAGCGCTTTTATCCTTTGGTCTATGGGGCTGTGTGAGGTGTCAGTTTTTGCGCCATGATGCGTTCTTTCTACCGGTACCTTGATTGCGCATATACGACTTTTTGATCGCTTTTTATTACATTTTTTCTGGATTTGATGCGACCAAAAATGCGCAATTTTGCACTTTGGTTAAAGTGTACCTGTTTAATGTGGACACGTAGCAGCTGTACACATGTGCAGTGAAGACTTGTGCAGCTCTTGTGGCAGCGTTTTGCCTGCAGTCACAGGAAGCCGCTCCCTGCATGACATAACAGTGTACTCACACACCCCTGACCCTGCAGAACATCGCATAACAGTGCACTCACACACCCCTGACCCTGCAGAACATTGCATAACAGTGCACTCACACACCCCTGACCCTGCAGAACATCGCATAACAGTGCACTCACACACCCCTGACCCTGCAGAACATCGCATAACAGTGCACCCACACACACTGACCCTGCAGAACATCGCATAACAGTGCACCCACACACCCTGACCCTGCAGAACATCACACCCACACCCCTGACCCTACAGAACATCACATAACAGTGCACCCTCACACCTCTGACCCTGCAGAACATCGCATAACAGTGCACTCACACACCCCTGACCCTGCAGAACATTGCATAACAGTGCACCCACACACACTGACCCTGCAGAACATCACACCCACACACCCCTGACCTGCAGAACATTGCACCCACGCACCCCTGACCTGCAGAACATTGCACCCACACACCCCTGACCTGCAGAACATCGCACCCACGCACCCCTGACCTGCAGAACATCGCACCCACGCACCCCTGACCTGCAGAACATCGCATGCACGCACCCCTGACCTGCAGAACATCGCACCCACGCACCCCAGACCTGCAGAACATCGCACCCACGCACCTATGACCTTGACCTGCTGTGGGTGAGGGGTTTTCTACACTGTCTGCCCGGGAGGGGGAGAAAGTGGGAGGACATGAGGGTGCTGGTGGTATGTGAGCAGGGAGGGGCAGCTCTCCGAGGCCACCAGGAGTACAGGAGCCTGTAATAATTTTTTTTTTCTTTTGAAATTGCGCCCCCTGTAACTCATCACTAGATGGCACCCTAGGCCATCGCCTACCCTGGCCTACCCTTTGTCCCAATCCTGTTCTAAACTGCTTACATAGTTGTTAGGACGCTTTACTTTATCATATCTATCCATGTTTCCATAAAATGCAAAAATGCTTTTATTTTCCTGTGCAAATTGTCAAAGAGGCTGTCCCAAGCCCCTAAGGAGCAGGAGGCTAGAATCCTTGTCTTGCCTTTTCATCTCCACCCCTGCTTGACAATCAGCTGGAAGCTGAGACCCAAGTAGAGTCAGGTATAGTGCAGTGTCCTGGTACCTGTTTCACTGTTGCTTAATGTCTAGTTGTGTGGCTGATGAATACTTTCCTTTGCAATCTATGTTTAGGTATTGTAAATTCTGTGTATGTACTGCTGATTCACTTTTCACACTGCTTAACAGCACACAGCGAAGGGTTTTGTCAGTGTAGGGGGTTAAACATTTTCTGTTGTATCATTACCATACCATGTCACATGTATAGGAGTAAGGTCATCTGGTCACCATCTTTCTCTCTACTAATAAAATCAATCTTTAGTCACCTTATGTCTCTCCGCCAGTCAGAGAAATTCCTAGTCTAAATTGCCATGGCCCAGGGTACTGAGGATGTTATGCAGCAGGTGGGCTCTGGTGTTTGAACTGGGGGCAGTTGTCACGGTGGCACAGGCACTTGAAGGTTATCACAAGGTATGGGTGCAAGTGTGGCAACAAAAACAGGACAGGGTCCAGCACTTAACTAAAGCTGACTTTTACTGGCAAACTTCAGAGCAGTACAGGTAATAGTACTCAGAACTCGACAGGTGCAGGTGCCTATAGTGCATGAGCTAGTGACTGGAGTGTAGCGACAGGAGTAGAAGTGAAGCTTGTTCAGATAAGGTACAGGGACCGTCTTGGGGGCAATGTAGAAATGTGCTCTGCTGGGATCAATGTGGAGAATAGTAGTGAGGAAGAAGAAAAGGATACTCATATTCCTGTATATGTTTAAATTTGACTGCTTTCTGCTCAACCAGTTTAGAAACTGCCAGGTTGGGTAGTATGAGGCCCAGGCTTATACAACTGGGTGTAGCAGACTTCCCAAAACCTCCCAGAATAGCCGCGTAACATCAGTAAGATACTTTGGCTGGAAAATACTGCAGAAGGAACTCTTTTCCTTGCTCTCTCACTGAAGCACTAGACTAATCTCCCCAAAGCTGACTATCCCAGAGCATAAACAGACCATAGCACCAACCTACACATGTGCTAAATACAGCTATGGAACATCCACTCTGGGACACTGCATTCAGATAAGCAATTCAGATGAGCAAATGTGGTGATGCCCCGCTGGGAGGCGCGACCGGTCTCTTGTCAGATGGTGAAGTGTGACTTCACTGTAATAGTGGTTGGTAAGGGAATAGCTCAGTCAGGTGTTATACTGTCGTGACGCCAGTGCCGGTTGGGCACACAGGTATGATGGCACACCTGCTTTTAGTTTAGTGAGGCTGGCTAAACCCTTTCCCCTGTGGTCAGTAACCTGCCGGGCTATTCGGGGGTCCCTTGGATGCTTATCACGGTGATCCGGAGTGGAATCGTGACCCACCCAGACTATTGGTACCGTCACCAACAGAAAGGGGAGATGACCCAAGGAAGATGCAATGACTGTGTAGGTGCTTGGATAAGGATCACAGAGTCCTGTTACAATAAATAAACTCTTTTTTTACTGCAGGAATACTTGATACACAATAGGCTTTTGGCTTGATATGATACCTTGGACTTTAGTAACCAGATCTGTGCTGAGAGCTTGAAAAAGAGTACAGCCATGCTGATTGTGTTGCGTGCTGAGAGGTAGAAGACGTTTAGAGAAGGTAGAGAGGAGAATGTCGAGAGTCATTACCATGGAAAGATTACAGCCTGAAAAACCTTACTGCCGAAGGCCAGGTCTTGATTATGTTATAGCAGCAGTCTGTAATCTTTGGTAAACTTATGGAGGGGGGGGTTAATCTTATGCTGACCATATAGAAGCTTTACAAATCTGTTCAATAGAAGCACAAGCTTTCTCCGCTATGTAGATGCCACTGCTCTTGCAGAGTGGGTTTTGATTACCAAAGGGGGGGGGGGGAAGGGCAAGATTTTGATAGATGCTCAAAAGAAGGATGAGTAATGGTACTTTTACACGGAGCGATAATTCGCCCGATCGCACGATTAACGATTTTGAATGCACAATGTTTTTTTTTATAACGATCAGCGTTTAGACGGAACGATACATCGTACGGAAAAATCGTTATGCGATCGTTTTGCGATCCCTTAAAGGACAAGTGCCATGAAAAACTTTTTCCCAGTAATTGAAGCACATTACAAAGTTATATAACTCTGTAATATGTTTCAATCACCTATCTGCCTCCCTTCCCTGCCTTTTCCCCCCTCCACCCCCCACCAGGAAGTGTCCTAACTCACACAGACCTACTGTCGTCACCGTCACCAGGCAGTTCCTTCTTGTGAGGATAAGTCACCAGCAGGAGGGCTGCTCTAGGTCCTGTTACAGCAGCCCCCCTCCCCAGTCCAAGTGATGGCTTGCAGTTGTTCAGCCAATGGGAGCTGAGCAAGCTGAGTCACTTGACAAGGCAGGGGAGGGGGGAGGCTAGTGTAACAGGAGAAGGAGCTGAGAGAAGAGCTTGGTGACGGTGACGACAGTAATCAGGTCTGTGTGAGTTAGGACACTTCCTGGTGGGGGGTGGAGGCGGGAAAAGACAGGGAAGGGAGGCAGATAGGTGATTGAAGCATATTATAGAGTTATATAACTTTGTAATGTGCTTCAATTACTGGGAAAATGTTTTTAATGGCACTTGTCCTTCAAGCCTATCTCACACATAGGTGAAATCGTTGAAAGTATGTTTACACTGAATGATCTGCAAATTTTTTGCGAACGAACATGTTGAAAGATCAAAATGAACGTTTTCTCGCTCGTCGTTTGATCGTTTGCTGCGTTTACACGTACGATTATCGTTCAAATACGATCGTTATAGTGCAAATTCGAACGATAAATCGTTCTGTGTAAAAGGACCATAAGACCTAGCATAAGAGCTCAATGGGGTTGTAAATTTTAAATTCTTGCATTAGTCCTAGAGGCTGTCTTCATAATTAATTAAATCCACATGTGCTCTGTCAGGTTAAAATCATAGGTGGCTGGTACCTGCACTTTGAGGCTAGATTCATACAGGATGGATCGGCAGATATGTGCCGTATCTCTCTTCATTGGAAAAGTACCTCTCCTCCATCCTCTCTAGACTTGCTGACATGGACAAGGGACGTCCGCAGCATGGAATCTCTCATGGCTAGCCTGAATAACATGGTGGAAAAGTTTAACAGTGTCTGGGAGTCCTGGGACATGTTCTGGGACAGATATCCGAGATAATCTCTTCTGTTCTTTTTCTCTCCCATTTTCCTTTGTTTCTCCTGTCCTCTCCTTCGTTCTCCTTTCTCTAAGTTTCTCGCTTCATATTTGAGCCTAGTTTCCCAAAATACCTCTGACGCTTTTATTACTACTCGCAAGTTTTTTCTTTTTTCAATGTCAATACCTCCTTATTGTTTGCTGGGTTATCTTTAGCTGCCAGTTGCGGCTATTTCATATTTTCTGTTTCTTCCCATCTGAGGCAGTTGCCTGAGCAAAGGACTCTGCTTGTGGTCCTTATTTCTGGTTCTTGTTTTCCTGAAGCCCGATTCATCCCTGTTTACTGTTCCTGCCTACATTTTGGTTGTTTTCTTTTTTTTTTTGTTCTGTCTTATTATATTGAAAAACTTTAATAAAAAGACTGAGAACTGGGGGAAGGAGACTGAATACATAATAACTAGTATGGTAGGAATGGTTAACGACCTACTAAATGAAGTGATTACCGGCCGTATTTGGCTGATCATTGTCTTTCAACATGTTCAAACGGCAACAATGAGGATAGCAGTGATATGTTCTATGGGCTAACGATCACCTGCGCGCTGCTGATGCATGTAATAAAGCCGGTAGCGAGCCGGGAATGAGGAGCAAGCAAGTGCTGACCTGACAGGTCGCCGCACGTTGCTCCTTCTCGTCACCCCGTGTAATAGGGGCTTTAGTCTTAACATGGGCAGCAACATATTAAAAGTTATGTTTGAGTGGAATACCCCTTTAGGGTGGCAATCATCTAAAACACCAGGCGATAAATCTGGAGTTTGTGCTTTGGGTGCCCAGCGCTAGCAATGTCCTTCTGTTTAAAATAATTAATATTGCTGGATATAATATAAACTACATGTTGTATTTAAATACATGTACGGTTAATTCAAATAGAATATCTATTTGTATTTTTGTCTTCTATTTATAACCAAGATAAATACTACTGCGCTTTCTTTGATAAGGTATCTGTTTATTGCAGTTGTATTTACCACTACAGAGATGGGAAAGTGGTGGGGAGAGATAACAGTTAGAGGTGTATGAGGATGAGAGAAGTGTTAAAATATTTTAACATCATGGAGATTTTCCAACAGCTTTTAATTACCACCAGTAGCTATAAGGCAGGTAAATTAATGCAGTGATTCTTCACTTTCTCAAATGCTGTGGTTGTGAGGGGGCAGGGATTTTTCAGATTTGTAACATATCCTACCACATTTACATTACATTGTTATATTCCATCCCAAGCGTCCTCCATGAAGAGTCTGAGGAAATCAACATGTTAATCTTTATTTATCAAGAAAGTCTTCAAATAATAGTAGGTGTATTAAGAAATGCATGCTCTGTCATATGAGAATATGGATTATTGCTGTGTACTGAAATGCTGTGCAGTGCATGATTATTGTACATTACAGCAGCTGCAACTTATTAAAAATATTGTCCACTAAACTGCAACTATAACCAACTCTTATGGATCCTAAGTTCAGGGGGGAATCGCAAGACTTAGGGCCTTATTCCACCGGACGATTATCGTTCGCATAATCATTAACGATTAACGACCTCAAACTAGCGCTACTGTAAACGTTGCTAACGTTCACTCATTTCCATGGAACGATAATCGTTACTTATGATCGTATTTGCGTTTGCTTTTTCTTCGCTATTGCGTTCATATCTACTGCGAACGACCGAACGACGTCTTATTCAATGCAAACGATTTGTGAACGTTTTGCGAACGAGCAACGATAAAAATAGGTCCAGGTCTTATAAAGGGTTCAACGATTTCTCGTTCGGTCGTTAATCGTTAACTGCATTTTAAACGAACAATTATCGTTTACATTCGAACGATTTAACGATAATCTGAACGATAATCGTCCGGTGGAATAGGGCCCTTAATGGTTACAGTCACTTTAAGTAATACACTCAGCAATTGCACCTTACAACTCTGCTAATTCTTTCAAACAGTTGTATAACATTAACTAGAATTTCTAATTTTTAGAAGTCTCCAGGACCCAGAGATTTGTGAGCAGCTGACTTCACTGGTCCCCTCAGAAGGTCATATTGTGCAACAGTTCAAAGTCAAGGAACACCATTTCATTAAGATACTGTACAGCCATAGTACAGTTTACGATTTAATAAACAATGCGGGGGAGAAGAGGAACGTGATTAACATTGATCTACTACTGAGGTCCTCTGCTACTGCGGCATATCAGCAGGTTCTCTGGGAAGAACCTGCTGATAGTGCCACTTTAATGAGACAGTATTCCTTGATGCACATTCGGAAAGCTTCCGGAGTTCCGGATTGTTGTGTGTAGTAATATGCAGGACTACATCTCCAAGCGTGGTGTGGGGTAACATATAGGACTACACCTCCCAGCATGCTGTGTGTGGTATTATTCAGGACTACATCTCCCAGCATGGTGTGTGGTAATATACAGGACTACATCTCCCAGCATGATGTGTAGTAATATGCAGGACTACATCACATAAGGGGAGTTGTGGTTCTGCAACAAATTAGAGAATGACATGCGATGCCCTGGCCCCTGGGGACCACTTCCGCAGTGCTGATGTTATGAGCGGGCAATGACCGGGGCAGCTGCAGGGGTTATACTTGTCACGGTATAGGCCTGAGGGCAGCACAGCTGTAGGGCCGGTCTGTGGAATCTGCGGGTGATGATGGGCATGCGATTCTTCGCTGCACCTAGTAAGGGCACCAGTTAGTAGACACCAATGCCAGGGTCCAGTAACAGCGGTTTTATTAAAGTTGAAGTAACTTGTAGTAACGAGTTCCTCCGGTTGCAACCGGGTATATAGCAGGCTTAGACAGTTAGTGCAGGAGTGATGCTGCATAGGCTGCGGAGATACGTGCCGGATGTTGGGAGTAGTAGTATGAGAAGAAACTAGTGTTGCTGGGTGGACGAACTTGGGAGTAATACTTGTTGTGGGTACTTGTAGAGATGAGAGAGATATCCGCACGACACCCAGATGAGAGAGAAGATGACTCCGGACACTTGTATAGGCAGGCAGCCGTTTACTGGAACGCAGCAGCAGAATCAGTCACTCTTCTTATGGTGAAAAGGCTGCAGAGACGCTTCTGTCCCCTTCTGAGGGAGAGGACAGAGCAACACAACCTCCTTGCTTGAAAGCTGGGGCTGAACTCACTTGTCAGCAAGAAGTCGCATGGTTGCTCCTGGCCAGAGCTAGTCGGCCATTGGAGGAACCATGGGCACTGGCACGTGATCCACAGCCTTGCATACCACTGTACAAGGTAATAATAATACACAGGAGTATATATATATATACCAAGATATACATGAGAATACACATAACCAGGGAATATCAGGGGGAAAACTAGCAGCAGTTGCAGTGTGCACAGTTACCAGAACCAGCATGGACTAAGTGATAGAAATGAGCACGATAGGAGTAGTAGTCCTTGCTTTCTGGGACACTGCAGACACATGGCATGAGGGGGAGTCGGTGACACAGTACACGGGGGGGGGGGGCGGAGGTATCACAGTACATGAGGGGGACGCAGGGGCAGGGTACATGAGGGGCACAAAGTAGCAGGGTACATGAGAGCAGTGTCGGACTGGGGTATCTGGGGCCCACCAGAGGAAATGATCCTGAGGGCCCACCAATGAATAACCAGTGAGAAACAACATGTCATTCAGTGTTTGTGCAGGTTCTGAAGCTGGGAAGCTGGGGGCCCACCGGAGGATCCTCTGGTGCTCTGGTGGGCCAGTCCAACACTGCATGAGAGGCACCCAGTGTAAGGGTCTATTCACACGTCAGTATATTTTCCAATCCGCAATTTTGAATCCGTAAGCAATCCGCAAATTTTCATCTGTATTGCATCCGTATTGCATCCGTAAATACGGACCCTATAGAGTTGTATTGGGTGTGTCAGTTACTGTCCGTACTAGGGCCTGTCCTTTTTTTTTTGCAGAACGGATTGCAGCCCAATTCACAACACGGATGTGTGTATGGGTCCATTGAAATACATTGGTCCTATTTTTCTGTGGATCCACAATTGTGTACAGGAACAGGATGTGTGAATACAGCCGGTAAGGGTACATAAGCGGCACGCAGTAGCAGGGTACATGAGAGGCACGCAGTGGCAGGGTACTTGAGGGAGACGCAGTGGCAGGGTACACGAGGGGGAGATAGTGGCACTGAACACCAGGGACGATGTGGGTACTTGTGATGTATGTTGGCATACTAACTAGACCATATTGAGAACACTTCTTTTTTTTCTAATCAGGAAATTCTGAAGGCATTTCCTGATAGTTTCCTGAAGGTAAAACGGATTACGGTCAGGAAATCCTGATACTTACTGATGCCTTTTGAGGCCTTCTGATAAGGATTTCCTGACAGTAAAAACTGACACGAACGTGTGAAGGGGGCCTAATATAACAGCTTTATTCTTCAATATTGCAATTAGACTGCTCACTGAAAACTTTTACAGTGAAACTAAGGGATGTACAAATATTGTGTGCAAGCATAACAGCAATTCCCCATGTTTGTTGAACTCTGATTCCCGGGCGCCTCTTAGTAAATCCAGCAGAGGAGGTAATTGTGGCAGAGCTTTATTTAAGACTGATGTACAATTACACTGTTCTTAAAGGGGAACTCCGGATAAGAAAAACTTGTTTTCTATTAAAAGTACATTAAAAGTTAAATATATGTGTCTATACAATGTATTACTGTATCTGTACGGTTCTGCCACACTGGTAGCTGATAGAAATCCAGGAAGTGAAAAAAATGGCCCCTGTGCACATCCACATTGTCTCCTGCTCCTTCTGCTATCCCCCTAGGAGACAAATCTTCCATTCCTCTGTCTCACATTGTGTGTGTTTTCTGAGATCAGGCTGATGATGCAGACAAGGGGCAGGGTGTGATGTGCCAGGAGGCTTGGCTGGATCCCCCAATCCCCTAAGTGATTCACCATCTCTGCCCGGCCAGAAGCAGGTGTTGCACTGATTTCTCTAATTGTGCAGAAGTCTGCAGTGGAATTAGGGCTGTGTTCACACATGTTGGAGTGTCATTGCAGTACTGCAGCGTATTCACAAAAATGATGCAGTAACACAAGTAAATGATGCTAAATGGCAGAGAGGATCAGAGCCTTATTGTGGGGCTCAACTTCAAAGATAACAGATGCTTGATCATAATATGTGCATGGAAATGAAAAGAAAAAAAAATGCTAAAAGTTCTTTACTTTATTCCAATATCATCGGCGTTACTGGTAGAGAATACTGTGTGCTGTTTGGTGTTACAGGTAGAGAATACAACGTGCTGTGTGGTGTTACAGGTAGAGAATACAGCGTGCTGTGTGGTGTTACAGGTAGAGAATACAACGTGCTGTGTGGTGTTACAGGTAGAGAATACAGTGTGCTGTGTGTTATTACAGGTAGAGAATACAACGTGCTGTGTGGTGTTACAGGTAGAGAATACAGCATGCTGTGTGGTATTACAGGTAGAGAATACAGCGTGCTGTTTGGTGTTACAGGTAGAGAATACAACGTGCTCTGTGATGTTGCAGGTAGAGAATACAGTATGCTGTGTGGTGTTACAGGTAGAGAATATAGTGTGCTGTGTGGTGTTACAGGTAGAGAATACAGCGTGCTGTGTGGTGTTACAGGTAGAGAATACAGTGTGCTGTGTGGTGTTACAAGTAGAGAATACAGCGTGCTGTGTGAGGTTACAGGTAGAGAATACTGTGTGCTGTGTGGTGTTACAGGTAGAGAATACAGTGTGCTGTGTGGTGTTACAGGTAGAGAATACAGCGTGCTGTATGGTGTTACAGGTAGAGAATACAGCGTGCTGTGTGGTGTTACAGGTAGAGAATACAGCGTGCTATGTAGTGTTGCAGGTAGAGAATACAGCGTGCTGTGTGTGGTGTTACAGGTAGAGAATACAGTGTGCTGTGTGGTGTTACAGGTAGAGAATACAGTGTGCTGTGTGGTGTTACAGGTAGAGAATACAGCGTGCTGTGTGGTGTTACAGGTAGAGAATACAGCGTGCCATGTGGTGTTGCAGGTAGAGAATACAGCGTGCTGTGTGGTGTTACAGGTAGAGAATACAGTGTGATGTTACAGGTAGAGAATACAGTGTGCTGTGTGGTGTTACAGGTAGAGAATACAGCGTGCTGTGTGGTGTTACAGGTAGAGAATACAGCGTGCTATGTAGTGTTGCAGGTAGAGAATACAGCGTGTTGTGTGTGGTGTTACAGGTAGAGAATACAGTGTGCTGTGTGGTGTTACAGGTAGAGAATACAGTGCGCTGTGTGGTGTTACAGGTAGAGAATACAACGTGCTCTGTGGTATTACAGGTAGAGAATACAGTGTGCTGTGTGGTGTTACAGGTAGAGAATACAGCGTGCTGTGTGGTGTTAGATAGAGAATACAGCATGCTGTGTGGTGTTACAGGTAGAGAAAACAGTGTGCTGTGTGGTGTTACAAGTAGAGAACACAGTGTTCTGTGTGGTATTACAGGTAGAGAATACAGCGTGCTGTGTGGTATTACAGGTAGAGAATACAGTGCTGTGTGGTGTTACAGGTAGAGAATACAGCGTGCTGTGTGGTGTTACAGGTAGAGAATACAGCGTGCCATGTGGTGTTGCAGGTAGAGAATACAGCGTGCTGTGTGGTGTTACAGGTAGAGAATACAGTGTGCTGTGTGGTGTTACAGGTAGAGAATACAGTGTGCTGTGTAGGTGGGACCACATTGAAATAATAAATTACTGCAAATAATTTAGTAACACAATGAAACTGCAACGTGCGAACACAGCCTAGATGTTCTGCAACAGCTTTGGGCAGGGAATAGGCAGGGTGGAGGACTGTGATGAACAGCTGAGGGAAAGCATTGCATTCTGGAACCTGTAGTACTGTGTACAACTGATAAACCAGGAAGTGCAGAAACACAAAACAGAACAAAACCCCCCAAAACAAATGGATTTTTGGTGGTTTTCAAAAATGGAATAGATAGGTAAGTAATGCTTTATGCTTCTGCAGAAGTTTCATTTTTTTTTTTACCTCTACCTGGAGTTCCCCTTTAAAAAATGTCCTCCATACAGTATGCAAGCATGTGGAAAAAACATGAGTGCATGCAAAGCTAGGGTTGCTCACTAGTTGTTCACAATTTATTTTCTTATTGTATCACAAATGTATGGTTCCATGCCCTTGAAGGGATCGAGCATTAAATAAATCATCTATTGCATAATACAACCATGTGCAGCTTTTGGATTTTCTTTTTTGTTTGAAATGCCCACATAGATTCTGGGTTTGTTACAGTGTAGGACTCTATGAGTAAAACCTTTTTGGCCTCAGGACAGCAAGGGGCACTTGTACTGCAGCTATGTAACAGAGAAACACCAAGTCCCTATCCATTTTAGACTAGGTTCACACTGCACTTTTGCTGTCCGTTAAAAGCATATGTTAGAAGAAGAAAAAAAAACATATGCTGCTTTTTGCCATTTTACAGAATCTGTTTACCATAGACTTACATAACAAGGCCATGTTCAGACGCTGTATGAACATTGGACGTTGTTTGACATGGCCGGTATTTTGACAACAGTCGATGCCTCAGATTAGTCTGAGTGAACATCACTTCATTTTATCTGGAATGCAGGCACATTCGGGTGTGCCTGCACTCCAATTAGCCATAAAGCACAATGTAAAGTACAGACAGGAGCCGAGAGACGAATGATAAGACGCTCTTAAATATTATTTCATGAGGAATAGACGTAATATATAACACAGACCTGTCGAGAGCTATTCCTCCTTAGAAATACTAAGGAAGCTGTGATACATGTGGGGCTCTTTTCTTCCTTCTGCTTATTTGTACTTATATACCGTGATAATGTAAATTCATTATCCCTTATTTTTGGATTTCATGCCACATTTAATTAAGAAAATGATTTTTTCTCTTTCTCAGTTGCCTATTATTAGTTACTTTGCATTCATTTCCATGGCACTCTGCACTGTACTATGGTATAAAAGATAATGCTGTTTATAAATGTTTATTTTGGAATACATGCATTTAATGTAGTTATTCATGAGGGATTGTACTTTATACCTGCCCATAATTTGGTGAAATTTTCAGTTTTTTTCCCCATAGCAGCCAATCACAACTTGCTTTTAATGCGCTCTGGTTAAATGTAAACTGAACTGCTGTGGTTGTGGGAAATACAGACAATATGGGTTTTAGTCTTGATAAGTCTGGCCCAGTTTTACTTAGATGAAAGATGGTTGTGTTCTTTTTTTTTGGGTGCTATCTTTTTTTTTTATTTTTTATCTCAAACAATAGTTCAGGAGTATGGTCATCGAGTCAATGATAACCCCTTAAATCTCAAATTTACAGTAGAGTTCAATCAGATGTCTATATCTTTTTTGGATGTATAGTTCACGATAGGTATACTAACCGCATACACACATTATATCTTAAATCCTCGTCCGGCAATGGCGTGTTGCATGCGGGAAGTTGTCATCCTCCCCACGTGATACGCAACCTGCCAATTGTAGAATGTATCCGAACTAGAAGGGCCTGTTCAGATGAGCAGTCCTATACTGTAGCTCCTGAGAAGCTTGTTGCCAGGCTGCATAAATGTGGATATGGACATCATATAATTAATAGGGCTAGGTCCATTGCTGAGTCCAAAGACAGACAGCACTATCTATGTGATGGGGTCAGAATTTTCCAAGACCAGGTTAAAAAAAAAAAAAAGTCCTCACCACTTGTTTTTTCTACCCCATTTTCAACTCAATTCAAGGAGGTATGCTCTATTGTGAAAAAACACATTCCGGTATTGCAGATAGATGAGACTAGCTCTACTATAATTCAGTCAGGTGTTAGATTTGTAGCTAGACAGGGTAGATCACTGGCCAACACATTGTCCCCAAGTGTATTGACAACATCCCAACCTGTGAACTGGCTTAGTACGGAGGGCTTTTTTCCATGAAGACAAACTAAATGTCCAATATGCAAATATTCTCCTAAATGTTAACAGATTACATCTTGTGCTACAGGCAGAAAACATATTATCAAATCGTTTATAAATTGTAACACAACTTTTATTGTCTATCTTGCAGAATGTACATCTTGTTTGCTACAATATGTTGGGATGCATTTCTCGCAAATTGAAAAAAAGAATTGCAGAACACGTCAGATGTTGCTGCTGCTTCCAGACCTACCTTCAGCAGGAATTTATCTGGCTTTTCCTGACATTTTGTTGAATGCCATTAAGGTGATATATCCAGCTTGGGAATGTGCGGTATAGAAACCCAGCAGAGGAGGTGACTGGACCCAGTCATATTATAATAGGTCCGGGCCCTGAGCTCCTGGGGGCCCATGGCCACCCAAAAAGAATTATACTTTCAGTGGTGTATTATCTCCTGGCTACAGTTCTGCCATGGTTTGCAAAAACATTGCTGCGTTTTTACCACAATTTAGCAAAAATCAGGGCATCATGACATTATCTATCCTGTACTATGAACACCACGCTACTGTTGCCATAGTTACAGTGGAGTTGGGGGGTCCAGGCCTGGTGAACAGCCCAGGGCCCATGGTAAAGTTAATCCATCCCTGACTGGACCCATCAGCTACATCTCAGAGAAGCACATTGGATTCTCCTGTTAGATAGCAGATCTCCACGTGGTTTAAACTACAAGAATGATTTTGCATATATATATATATATATATATATTAATATTGTATTGATATATGTCTGATGTTGTATTGGTTGACACTTTTGTATAATGTAGTTTACCATGGTAGTATTCCACACCTGATTGGAAGGTGTGGTTTGAGTCTGAGCTGTCTCCACCCTTATCACATATATATCAACATGATATGTAATGTAGTGATTTTTGCACCTGTGTACATGCTATATAAACGTGTTACTTACTTTCAGTATTTAAACTGTTCGATGTTCTGTCCGAAACGCGTCAGTTATTTTTCTTGTGAACATCGATGTTTTTTAAGAATATTTTTTAACATGTTCTAATAAAGGCTTTGGATTTTTACTAACTTTGGAGCTGGAGAATATCCTTCATTACATTGCCATGGTCATCGAGTATATATATTGTATTATATTGTCTCTATGCAGGTGTCTATTGTGCTTGGTGATGAACATTAGAATATATTTTGCAAACATTATAGAGAAAAACTTGGAAGTTACAGTATCATTAAATGTAAAGTGTAATTACTGAGCCAGTAAGTTTGCATAATATGCATTAAAGGTCCATCAAAGCCAGGTGGTATCCCAGCAGGAAGCCCGTTAAATGCTGCATGTATTTTTTTCATGATTGATAAACATGTTGATAAAGCATATTTGCTGTAGTCTTTCAACAAGGGAACAAAGAAAGGATCCCCAGGCAAACAATAAAAAGTGCAAGATCCTATTTAAACATGATAATTAATGCAGTGCTCATGCATCACCTCTGGCAAACTATCCACCATGAAAATAAACAGGAGACTAATACAAATGTGCAAAAACACACACACACACACACACATACACATATTTTATATATATATATATATATATATATATATATATATATATATATATATATAATCATTGATAGTAATAAGGGACTAAAGGGTTTATATAGTCTACCCTTACACTATTCTACTCTATTTCCTTTTACAGAGAAAAGCCCATATTACATGAATAACATCATAAACTCTTTAAGGACACAGTGGATTTTGGCCTTAAAGAAGCAGTCCCTGAAAATTCAAATAAGGGAGGAAGGCAGGGGGTTGCAGAAAAATAATACACAAAGTAAATTTACCTATCCTCATGCCCCGTAGCAAGGCTTCTGGGTCCAGCTGACAGCCACCTTTAGCTCTTCCAGCTGCAACCTCACGTTCCCGGCTGAGTGACTGCCTACTCAGCCAATCAGTGACTGGGACGGGACACAGCCCCAGTCACTGACTGGCTTAATAGGGAATCACTCAGCCGGGCAGTGACAATATTCCAATATCATTGTTACTGGTAGAGAATACTGTGTGCTGTGTGGTGTTACAGGTAGAGAATACAGCGTGCTGTGTGGTGTTACAGGTAGAGAATACAGTGTGCTGTGTGGTGTTACAGGTAGAGAATACAGCGTGCTGTGTGGTGTTATAGGTAGAGAATACAGTGTGCTGTGTGGTGTTACAGGTAGAGAATACAGTGTGCTGTGTGGTGTTACAGGTAGAGAATACAGCGTGCTGTGTGGTGTTACAGGTAGAGAATACAGCGTGCTGTGTGGTGTTACAGGTAGAGAATATAGGGTGCTGTGTGGTGTTACAGGTAGAGAATACAGCGTGCTGTGTGGTGTTACAGGTAGAGAATACAGCGTGCTGTGTGGTGTTACAGGTAGAGAATACAGCGTGCTGTGTGGTGTTACAGGTATCTGTGCTATTTTTATATTTAAAAAGGGTGGTAAATGTACTGGTGTAAACTGCGCACAGCAATCAATTACAGCTCAGCTTTCAGCTCTGGTAAAATGAAAGAGTTGCTTTTTCAGTTTACATCAGTGTATATTTAAATTGGTTACACAGCACTACATTAAAACGGACTCCAGTTTGGGTGGGGTTTTGTGACTCATTTCCATTGGAAGTGAATGGAGATTAACTGCAAACCACACCTGAATTGGAGACAAGAGTCATGCTGTCTCTGGAAGAAAGTGGCTATGTTTTTGTAGCACTGGATAAGCCCTTTGACACCTCCTGAGGCAGACTCTATAAACAGACTGCTGATTGGACTGCACTGAGTCAAGTACTAGAACTCCAGCAGTCAAAGACACTGCAGGGTACCCGATCGGACAGTGACAGGCGCCCAGCTCCTGACACTTATATGCCGCCATCAGCAGCATTTGAGGGGTTAATGACTGGCGGTAGCTCGATTACTGTAGTCTTTCATCAATGGTGATGTCCTCACCCTCTATGAAGCAAGCTCAGCTCCTGAGCTCCCTTATAGACCCCTCGACCCTCTGGCGTACTGGTACGCCTCGTGGTTGAGACGGAACACGTGGGGCTCTCTGGACCCCGACATGGATTCCCCTCTATGGTGACATCTTTTTCTGTTATTTGGGCCTATTTGGCCACGTTTACCTTCTGCCACCTTTTGTTTTGTATTTACTGTTTACAGGCGTACTTATGCATTTACATACACCTTACATTAGGTTTATACTGTAGCCTGCAACATTACATTAGCCATTGAAGGGGTTTTCATACCTACAGATGTCGGGGTACCTGTTGGGTCTGTGCTTATTTTGCACAGTTCCATGTTTGTGCTTTGTGTATTTTAATTGATTTTACTTGTATGTCTTGCACCTGCTGTGTGTTTTTTGTACTATAATAAAGATTTCTAGATTACTTACAGTTTGATTCTTTAAACCTTCATGGATGTGCCACCCCCTATCTTTGGCATAGCGCTTTCTCTTTGTTCTTTTTTGGGTCATGTTTACTGTTTATGCCAGGTTGGGTAGAGCACCCTTTGCTATTATACAGCGATTTGAGTAGTGCCTTGTCCTTTCTTTTTGATTTATGTGGTTTAGCAACACACATACCTTCCCTCTATAGAAAGCACTTCCTTTGGTTTTGGTTAGTTAGTGCCTGGCTACAGGCCAAACAGGATATGCTACACCTGTTCTTCAACTGGTGACCCAACTAATGGGTTGCTAGACCAAACCCCCAGGGAAGCTTCAGAGCAGTCAACCACCTAAAGGAAAGGACTATAAAGGTTGTACCCCAGTAGAGCACAGTGCCGGTTTAGCAGCTCTCTACTGACTTATGCTCTGCTGAGTAGGAAGGATACTACTAGCTAGCACCATCCAGTGACAGGAGACCTGGGATTCATACTACCCCATTAGGATGGAAATACGACACTGAGGTGGGGTGTCCCACCACGGATGTTGCTCGTGGTTACACCCTTTGCAAAGGCCTGTACTTTTTGTGTGTCAGTGGTGATAAAGTAGTGTTAAAGTTTTGCCACAAGATTTCGCTATTATAAGTGTATATAGTTAGTTAAAGCACAGCTGTAAAACTGTAAGGGTTATTGTTTATTAGTATGTCACATGGATCTGTAGACCAATCAGCAAGTTCTCTTCTTCTGTCCTATTGCTTCTCTCTTTACTTCTTCTGTATGCACTCTTCACCCATTCACAGCAAACCTTATAGGAAGTCACGTAGGTAGAGAAAGTGTAGAGGTCTTTTGTCACTGAGCTCTGTAGAGGAAGGACACAAGCCAGAACGCTCTCTATAGCAGTTTAGTTGGGCCCTGGCCCTCTGCCAGGTCCCCAGTCTGTTTGCAGTCCAGAAGACACAGGCAGATGCAGTTAACCTTTTCTTCTCAAGTAACTCCATTCGAAACAAGGCCTGGGGCTTGTGTCACCCACTAGGATAGGTCCCCCAACACTGGTAGGGGCAATAGGTGGTGCGAAGACCCAAAGGTCAAAACACAGGCACAAGTATTCTTCTCCCTCATCCTCCAACATCCCGGCAGAGCATTGTTTCAAGGCAAAGCTGTATGACCTGCTGCACACAAGTGTTTCCTCAGTAAGGCAGATCATATTCATGATAAAGAGACTCTGTGATTTCTCGCCCCACACCAACACAGTACACGAAAATTCCTTGGGTCATCTCCCCTTTCTGTGGGTGGCAGTGCCAATAGTCTGGGTGGGTCATTGCTCCACTCCAGACCACCATGACTACAATCCAAGGGACCCCTGCAACAGCCCGGCAGGTCACTGACCACAGGGGAACAAGGTATAACTGGCCCTCTAAAATAAAAGCAGGTGTGCCACGATACCTGTGCGCCCAACCCGCACTGGCGTCACAACACAACATCTTTGGGCCCGGCTGTATCTCGGCCAACCACCATGGGAGTGGCATCACGTCCAACCATCTGGCAAGTGACCGGCCGTACCTCCGCCATAACAACGCAGGAGGTCACCACATTATAACTAATTCAGTGGCGAAAGCAGGGGGCAGGTACCTTATTCTCCAAGGCACTTATAGGGGTCTTCCCATCACTCTATGCAATGTCTACCTCCCTAATAACCATCAGGTGCGATTCCTTAATAGACTACTACTTAAACTTTCTTATTTACCCCACTCCCATTAATTATAGGTGGGTATTTCAAGGTAGTGTTCTGGGAACAGGCTGACCACTTCTCTCCAGCTGGCCGTCCATCCAATCCCTCCCAGCAATTCTCAGCTAGAGAATTCCGTAAGGTCCTGCGTAAATTTTCTTTGTATGATTTATGTCGCATTATTTATCCCAGAGATCCATGGTATTCTTTTTATTCCTCTCCACATGGTACGTTACGTGAAGCAGCTAATGGAGCACACAGAGCAAATGACCCCATACTCGGTACATTGCTACATGAGCCTGCGGCCATAGCAGAGCGCTTTCGTACTTATTTTGCTCAGCTTTATAGCATGCCTAATATGCTACCAGCAGACCCAATGGAGTGACAGCAACTTTTTGACGTATTTCTTACGAATTGCCAGCTTCCAACTCTCTCTAGCGAAGCATTGGAACACTTAAATGCCCCAATAACTGATGAAAAATTTGAAGAAATCCTTGAGAGTCTCCCGTCTGGAAAATCCCAGAGCCCAGACGGGCTTACGTATTTATACTATCCCACTTTCGGCACTTACGCCCCACCTACTAAATCTGTTTAATAATCTGGCTTCATTTCACTAATCCCTAAGCCTGGCAAAGACCCGACAGAATGCGGGAACTACCACTTGCTAAATACGGACCTGAAATTGTTCACTAAAATTTTGGCAGCCCGTCTGTCAGCGTGGCTGCCTCAGTTTGTACATAAGGATCAGGTGGACTTTGTCCCCAGGAGGTAAGGAAGGAACAACATTATGAGGGTCCTGGATTTGGTGGATGCTGTTAATAAGGAAAGTGGTTCAGCATTGTTGCTGAGTTTAAAAAAGTGTTTGATCGCTTAGGCTGGCCTTTCATGCTAAGAGTTTTGGAGACCTTTGGGTTTCAAGGACATTTTCTCCACAGTCCAGAGATTGTATAAATTCCCCTCGGCAACAATAAAGTTTCCACATGTCTTCTCTAGTCCTATGCCCATCCATAATGTCACCCGGCAGGGTTGTCCCCTCTCACCTCTTATCTTTGTTCTGTGTATTGAAACCCTGGCAGCTGCTATTAGAAATCACCCAGACATTCAGGGAGTCAACATTCGGGATAGAGTGTTAACTCTCCCTATTTGCAGATGACGCCCTTCTCACACTGACGCAGCACCACACAACTCTTCCCAACCTTCATATGTTACTCATGACTACAAAACAGAAGCGCTTCCCATTAATATCCCAGAACCGCTCCTTAACCCTTTGAAAAGCAACTATAAATTCCAATGGCGCCAATCTTCCCTAACATATTTGGGTGTCCAAATTACAAATTCTTGCTCCTCCCAATATGCGCACAATTTTCCTAGCTTGTTTGCAAAAATCCGAGAACTTCTTGATAGATGGCATTCTCTCCCATGGTCTTTTCTTGGATGAATAGCAGCGGTTAAAAAGACAAAACAAAATTGCTCTACCATTTTGAAGTGCTCCCTGTCCGCGCCCTTCTGGGTGTGCTCAAGGCGCTGCATGCGGTCATTCTCCATTTTATGTGGGCTCGCAGGTGCCACAGGATTTCAAAACGTATACTTCAAGCTCCCAAGAGTATAGGCAGCCTTGCGTTGCCAGATATTTTGTGCTACTACTAGATCGCCCATCTTAGACGGATCCCTGCCTGGGCAGCCATGCCGGCCTACACAAGAGGGATGCAAATAGAAAATTGAAAAATTATGGTTGGCCCCTATCCACCCTAATTTTTTTCTCTGGTCCATTGATCTGAGTGTTCGAAACTTCAAATGTTCTAATAGCTTGTCACTTGTCTGAACACTGCACATGGGTCTTATCAATCCATCACATGTGCAGTCTTTAGACAAGTGGTAATTAGGAGAAATCCTGCCCAGGGGCATTCCTAATGATAAACAGTGTGGGTAGGAAGAAAGGAGAGGCGTTGCAGGCCTAGGGCACAGACACTCTAGGCCACGCCATTTTGACACAGGCAATAACTGCATCACCTTCTGAACGGACCCCAGGACAGATCTTCGATGAAAGTCAGCTATCCGACAGTACAAGCGGTTTGAGGGGCCAGATTGTGGGTACAGAGTCACTGTAAAACAATTTCTCAATCGATCCCTAACATGAAGAGGAAGCAGTCTAATGATAGATGACCGTAAGTCAAAAAAATTCTTTAAAAGACCTTTTAAAGTAAAATAGGTCAGTACAAAGTATTAGTAAGTGTACTCAATGTATATACTGACAGCAGCTCCCTGTGTACCTCATAGAGCTAATTTCAGACTCCCCTTCACCAGGCTGTGCTGCCCTACTCTGTTTTGTTTCAGTCCATAAAATGGCTGACATGGAGGAGCATGTGACCAGGCCCTGTCCACTGTGTTCTCCATAGACATATACAGGCTCAGTGGTGGACACTGGGGGGGCGGGGCATGGTCACATGCTCCTCCATGTCAGCAATCTTATGGACTAAAACACCACAGAGCAGGGCAGCCCAGCCTGGAGGAGGGGAGTCTGATTTTAGCTCTATGAGGTACACAGGGAGCTGCTGTCAGTATATACAGTGAGTACACTTACTAATACTGTACACTGAACAATTTTACTATAAAGTGGCCAACCCCTTTATCTCAGGCTTTCTTTTCCAATCCATCCTAAGCAAAAAGGTGAGTTTCTCTAAAAACATATACAGAGTAACCTGAGCTGTTTTTAACAGCATTTAGTGACATGCTTCACAACATGCCTCATGGACGTATAAAACAATAGACAGTCTGCCTCATTGAGATAATTGTGAAACACTTCAGAGCATGCTCTGTGACCTTTGAAGGGGTCATTCCACGTGGAGCTGCTATTGTCTTTTATTGATGTTGTCACATATTGCTGTAATTCTGTACAGATCACTTTACAGCAGCCTCCTCTTATCACACAGACACAACAGAACGTCTCAGCTTAAGGCCCTATTACACACACACAGATTTATCTGACAGATTGTTGAAGCCAATGCCAGGAAAAGACAATAAACAGAGAACAGGTCATAAAGGAAAGACTGAGATTTCTCCTCCTTTTAAATCCATTCCTGGCTTTGGCTTAAAAAATCTGTAAAATAATCTGTGTGAGTAATAGGGCCTGTGGTTTTAGACACAGTGGGGAGAATTAAAACTGCAAGATTTCAGGATTATTTTATAATATAGATAGAAAAATAGAAGAAACATTACCAAAATCCATACAAAATGTGTTTAACATAAAACCTGATTTAGGGTGCGTTCACACCTACAGGATCTGCAGCAGATTTGATGCTGTGTTCAGTTATTTAAATGAAATCTGCTGCAGAAAATCAGCTGCAGATTCTGTAGGTGTGAACGCACCATTAAACAATAGGTCATTTTCTCATGACACATTCCCTTTAAAGGGTTAATCCTCTATAACCAATGCAAAGTATCAAGAAACTGCCTTTGAAAAGTATATATTTGTGCATCAGCTAGTGATAAGTATGGACAAACGGATCCATTAGCTAAAATTTTATGAATTTATTAGCATTCTTCTTTTCAAACATGTCAGCAAATTCCTTATTTATAGGTGGAAATTTTGAAGATGCTTCAGGATCTCCTACAACTTTTTGGTTGGGTTGTTTTGGTAAAGTTTGCTAGGAAAGGACCACTAGTGGAAATAAACCTCTTTGGTTCCCAGGCAGTTGTTCTGAGCCGGCAATCATGATATCCCCAAAATGATTGGAAAAGGTAGGTTTGAAATTATATAGAAAGATAACATGTAATGGTGATTAGGTTTTATGGTTATCTCCAGGAGTTCATTCTTGTGATCAGCTGGGCCAGAGCTCAGCAAGAATTTATCCAGTTTCCAAAAGTAAAGGGAGTTTCTTTTGAAAATTCACTTACATTTTTAGCAAAAATAATGTCCACCTAACTTACCATCTGCTCTAAAGTCTATCATGCCAGGGGTGCATATTCACTAAGAATAAATACAAAATTTAATGGCTATAAAGTAATGAAAGCCCCTTTAAATATAAATAATAATTATAAAATTTAATAAATACTAATAATATTATTAAATTCTATGTAAAAACCGTGAATAAATGACAACATTCACTGAAGGCTTTGTTCAAAACAAACTGATTCATTTGAAAGATTAGGAATTTTTACTATAACTACTTGTCTTGTGTAGTCGGAAGTGATCAGATTTGCCAAAATAGAAAAACTTATCTTCTTGAAACATTCATTCCCTTTTCTCAACACCTTTGTACAATGTCAGTCTGTGTAGATATGTCTCTGGTTTATTGTGATTCTCTCTGTCAAGGTCTCTAGAAGTAGGGGCTGGATAAGATAAGCTACATCCACTCTTTTTGTCTATTTTCTTCAAAATCAGTGGAGGAATCAGTCCTTGTTAACACATTCTAATTCTAGTCAATTTAAAAAAGTGAATTTTACCGCATTATTCCATTTGGTATGCAACATACACTGAATACTGTGACATATTCAGCAATAGAGCACCTCGCCTGACGGGGAACCATTCATTTTGCTTCTGCTGTTGCACACTGGATTGGATCATCAAACACTTGGCTCATGGCTGCTAGGAAGGCTTCCAGATCATCAAGTTGAGCATCATTAGTTTCAATAAGAGTGCTTGCTTAGGCTATAGCCTTATGTGTCAGAAGCATAATAATACACAACACCTTTCATCCACAGTATTTGTTATGATCATAATCAAACCTGAAAAGTAGAAGCAGACAGGAGGGTCATAAGGCTGGAGCTATTGATTTGTATATTTCAGGGTTTTCTCTGCCTTCCTTACTTTACACAACCTAAATGTTTATGCTAAAGAGAGCATCATTATGTAATGATAAAACAAACAATGTAAAATTACATTTCATTTGTAATGATCTATACTAAAAAAAAAACATTATTTATCTCTCCCTGTAAGGCTCTATAAAAGGAAAAAGTTACAACCCCTCCCCCACAAATAAAAAGTGACCTCAAAATGGTATCAGTAAAAATTCCGGCATGTCCGGTTAAATAACAGCCCTACATTGCTGTAGGAAAAAAGCTATGGCTCTTAAAGTATAGCAACTGGAAAACAAATAGTGTATTATTGCACATATGTAATGTCACTAAAAACCATGCTAGGTAAAGTATGGGACACATGAAATTGTAGTCCATTATTTGGAAATTTAAGCCCTCCTTGAAACACTTTACAAAATATTTGACAGAAAAAGGTTTTTACATTTCTAAAACTATGTGGTGTCCACAGTTCATACTGTACTGTAACAAGCACAATGTTTAGTGACAGCACACCGAGATTTGTGTCTTAACCCCTTGCCTCTAAAGCCTGTTTTGGCCTTAATGACAGGCTCATTTTTCAAAATCTGACCTGTCTCACTTTATACTCTTATAGCTCAGTGATGATTTAACGTATGCTAGCGATTCTGAGATTGTTTTTTCGTCACATATGGCACTTTATATTAGTAGCAAAATTTGGTCACTACTTTGTGTGTTTTTTGTGAAAAACATCAAAATATCATGACAAATTTTGCATTTTATGAACTTCTGAAATTCTCTGCTTTTAAAAAAGGAAGTCATAGCACATAAATTAGTTACTACGTCACATTACCAATATGTCTTCTTTATTCTGGCATAATTTGGTAGACAAATTTTACTTTTTTAGGCTACAAACCCACTTGGCGGGTCTGCAGCGAGTCCCCTCGCTGCGTATTTGCAGCCAGACTCGCTGCAGATCCCCGGCCCTATACTTTTAATGGCAGACAAACACGCAGCAGGGATGTACATCCCTGCTGCGAGTTTGTCTGCAGCCCACCCCATTAACCCCCCGGCCGTCGGAGCTGATACTTGTACTTGTATCAGCTCCGTTGTACTCAGGAGAACCTGCGTTACAAATTTTGGCATACTTTTTTTCTCATGTTCCTTTTGAAAATGAGAAACTTTAATCTAAACGTATATATTATTGGAAATTTAAAATTTTCGATTTTTTTTACGGCCTAATTGTGAATACTTTCCTCCAGCCCCTGAAGAGTTGAAATGCTCATTATACCCCTAGATTAATTCTTTAAGGTGTGTAGTTTCCAAAATGGGGTCACTTATGGGGGTTTCCAGGATACAAGCCTTCTAAATCCATTTAAAAAAAGAACTGTTCCCTAAAAAAAATCAGTTTTGGAAATTTCATGAAAATTTGATAATTTGCTGATACATTTCTATGCCCCATAACACCCTAAGGCTACAAACCCACTTGGCGGGTCTGCAGCGAGTCCCCTCGCTGCGTATTTGCAGCGAGACTCGCTGCAGATCCTGGTCCTATACTTTTAATGGCAGACAAACACGCAGCAGGGATGTACATCCCTGCTGCGAGTTTGTCTGCAGCCCGCTCCATTAACCCCGCCGGAGCTGATACTTCACCTGATCCCGGCTCCGGCGGTTCCCGTCTTCAGCAAGCCGGAGCGGGGACCAGGTGAAGTATATGCTCCAGCCAGCCGCCCGCAGCCCCTTTAACACCTCCCGCAGCCCAGGCCGCCCGATCGCCCCCCCCCCCCGCAGCACCGATAGCACGCCCCCCCCCCCAGCACCGATCGCTCGCACACACACCCAATCGCCCCCCTGCAGCCCCGGCCGCCCGATCGCCCCCCCCCCCCCGATGGGGGCTGCAGGGGGGCGATCGGTGCTGCCGGGGGGCGATCGAGCGGCCGGGGCTGCAGGGGGGCGATTGGGGGGGCGTGCGAGCGATCGGTGCTGCGGGGGGGCGATTGGGGGGGCGTGCGATCGGTGCTGCGGGGGAGGGGGGGGCGATCGGGCGGCCTGGTCTGCGGGAGGTGTTAAAGGGGCTGCGGGTGTTAATTAGACAGTAAAAATGAAAAACTCGAATTTTTCCAATAATATGTTCGTTTTGTTTGAAATTTCTCAATTTCATGAGGAACATGAGAGAATTCGCACTCCAAAATCTGTAACGCAGGTTCTCCTGAGTAGAATGGTACCCTATACGTGGGCATAAACCACTCTATGGGCGCACAGCAGGGCTCAGAAGGGAAGGAGCGCCAATTAGCATTTTCAGTGCAGATTTTTCTGAAGAAGTTTCTGAGCACCCAGTGCGTTTGCAGAGCCCCTGTAGTGTTCGCAGAAGAGAACCCCCCCAAAAGTCACCCCATTTTGGAAAGTACACCCCTCAAAGAATTTATCTTGGGGTGTGGTGACCATTTTGACCCCACAGGTATTAGAGGAAAGAATTCATAATAAGACAGTAAAATTGAAAAACTAGAATTTTTCCAATAATATGTTCGTTTAGTTTGAAATTTCTCAATTTGACTAGGAACAGGGGAGAAGCTGCATGCCAAAATATGTAACGCAGGTTCTCCTGAGTAGAACGGTACCCCATATGTGGGCATAAACCATTGTATGGGCACACAGCAGGGCTCAGAAGGGAAGGAGCGCCAATTAGCATTTATAGTGCAGATTTTTTCCGAAGAAGTTTCTGAGCGCCAGGTGCGTTTGCAGAGCCCCTATAGTGCCAGCAGAATAGAACTCCCCCAAAAGTCACCCCATTTAGGAAAGTGCAGCCCTCAAAGAATTAAACTTGGGGTGCGGTGAGCGGTTTGACCCCACAGGTATTAGAGGAAAGTATTCAAAATAAGACAGTAAAAATGAAAAACTCGAATTTTTCCAATAATATGTTCGTTTAGTTTAAAATTTCTCAATTTCACGAGGAATGGGAGAGAAAATGTACCCCAAAATCTGTAACGCAGGTTCTCGTGAGTAGAATGGTACCCCATATGTGGGCATAAACCACGGTATGGGCACACAGCAGGGCTCAGAAGGGAAGGAGCGCCAATTTGCTGGAGCAAAACCGCAGCTAGTAATTGTTATTAGAATAGCGCAGTTACTAAAATACAATAAAAAAATTAGATTACAGGTAATGTGGGGTGGTTACGGGCAAACTGCGGTGGTTAGGGGCAACCTCCGGTGGTTACGGGCAACCTGCGGTGGTTACAGACAATCTGGTGTGGTAACGGGCAATGTGGGGTGGTAACGGGCAAAGTGAGGTGGTAACGGGCAACGTGGGGTGGTAAGAGATAAACTAAAGTGCTTATAGGTAATCTGTGATGGATACATGTAATTTGGGGTGGTTACAGCCAATCTGGAGAGGGTCACTGGCAATTTGGGGTGGTTACGGGCAACGTACGGTGGTCAGAGGCAACGTGCGGTGGTCAGAGGCAATGTGCGGTGGTGAGAGGCAACGTGCGGTGGTCAGAGGCAACGTGCGGTGGTCAGAAGCAACGTGCGGTGGTCAGAGGCAACGTGCGGTGGTTAGAGGCAACATGCGCTGGTTAGAGGCAACGTGCAGTGGTAAGTGGCAGCGTGCGGTGGTCTCTGTCACTTAAAATTTTCAGAGCTGGCTGCTTCTGACGCGCATGCGCACATCAGAAGCACTCAGGACGTCGAGGAGGATGTACCTCCCTGGATCAGGTAACGTTTATGGGGAAGGGGGGGGGTGACTGGGGACGGGGGTGACTGGGGGGGGGGGGGGGGGGCAACTTGGGGGGCGACTTACTGACGCTTTTTATCCCGTCACCAATGATTTATGGTGACAGGGGACAAAAGGATAAAAAGTGCCGGGCAGCACTGGGAACAGGCGATCAGCGGTATATAGTATATACTGCCGATCGCCTGTTCCGGGACCCCACAGGGGGGTCCCAGATCACTGCCCCATGCTCTCCGCTACCTCCGGTGGCGGAGAGCATGGGGCTTTGATTCATTTTTTTATTTCCATCGCTGTGAACAGAGATAGTCTGTTCACAGCGATGGGGGCGGCCATCTTGGATCTGATGGCCGCCCGGGGAGGGGGGTTAGAGATCGCCCTACTAGGGGGGCTGATCTGAGGTCTGATTTACACTTATTTAATCTCCCCCCCACCGTGGAGATGAAATGCAGCGGCGGCGGCGGTAATGGCCGGTGCCAGCGGATCGCCGCTATAATGGTAGTAGCGGTGATCCGCCGGTACCGGGGGGACAGGGAACAGCTAGGGGGAGGATCAGTAGTGGCGGCGGGAGGAGGCAACATGCCACAGCCCCCTCCCACCGCCCGATCGCCTCCCAAGCAAGAAATATATCCATAGACGCTGCGGTCGCATTAACCGCGGCGTCTATGGGGTTAACTGCCTGGGGGGAGCGCGGCTCCCCTCCGGGCAGAGGCGGCAGGGGGATGCTGTGGGACACAGCCTCCTCCTGCTGCCCGATCTTCGATAGGGACAGAGGGGGGAGGCAGGGAAGCCATGACATTTGGGGAACGTCATGTTGCAGGAACTACCTGCTTTACATGACATTTCCCAAACGTCATTTTTCAACAAGGGGTTAAAGAGTCACTGTATTTAAAATTTTTTGCAGAAATCAAAAGTCCACTCGATTTTAAGAAACTTTGTAATTAGGTTTATTAGGCAAATATGCCATTATCTGCATTTAAAAAGCCTTTTCCCAGGTCCCCCCTCCTCTTCTTTCTGCCATCCACTGCTCACAATCAGGAAATCTCGACTTTTTATCAGTCAGATCCTGTCTGAGCTATGGAGAGGGGAGGGGGTAGGAGGAGGATTAGTCGGCAGCAGAGAGCAAAGAACAAAGGATTACACAACAGGGAGCTATTCAGAGTGCTATTCAGAGGTCAGAGAGGTCAGTGGTGACATCAAAAGAGAGAGCCTGGTGATGTAGCTGTAAATTAACTCTTTGTTGTCCTGTTTAGGTGCCTCATCTCCCTCTCTCCATAAGAAAACCATGAAGACAGTGGGAGAGCTTCAAACTGCTTTTTCATGACAAAAATTTATTTTTCGGCTAATAAACACAATTACAAAGTTTCTTAAAATCGCCTGTACTATGGATTTCTGCAAAAAATGTTAACGGCAGTGACAATTTTTGCAAAAAATATGCTGTGAAACCAGAAAACAATTATATGCACGGTGAAATAATAAAAAAAAAAAAAAACGCAATTCTTTTTTCTTTGTTTTTTTTTCGTTTTTACGCCGTTTGTCCTATGGAAAAACTAACATATTATTTATGTTCCTCAAGTCAGTACGATTAAAACGATATGCAACTTGCAAAACTTTTAAAATATTTGATGGCTTTTAAAAAAATATAACCTTCTACAGTAAAAAAAATGATCCCTAAAATTGCTCTATTACCATGCTTATAACGCCTTTATCCTTTGGTGTATGGGACTGATTGAGGTGTCATTTTTTGTGCCATGATGTGTTCTTGCTATCGGTACCTTGATTGCGTACATTGCAACTTTTTGGTCGCTTTTTATTACAATGATTCTGGATTTGATGCGACAAAAAAATGCGCTTATGCCGTTTACTGTGCGAGATCAGGAATATGATAAATTAATAGTTTGCGCGATTACGCACACGGCGATACCAAACATGTTTATTTATTTTTATTTATAAAATGGGAAAAGAGGGGTGATTCAGACTTTTCTTAGGGGAGGGGGCTTTTTATTAATTAAAACATTTTTTTTTTTCACTATAGCTGTATTACACAGCACCATGCTATTACCATGCTTATAACGCCTTTATCCTTTGGTGTATGGGACTGATTGAGGTGTCATTTTTTGTGCCATGATGTGTTCTTGCTATCGGTACCTTGATTGCGTACATTGCAACTTTTTGGTCGCTTTTTATTACAATGATTCTGGATTTGATGCGACAAAAAAATGCGCTTATGCCGTTTACTGTGCGAGATCAGGAATATGATAAATTAATAGTTTGCGCGATTACGCACACGGCGATACCAAACATGTTTATTTATTTTTATTTATAAAATGGGAAAAGAGGGGTGATTCAGACTTTTCTTAGGGGAGGGGGCTTTTTATTAATTAAAACATTTTTTTTTTTCACTGTAGCTGTATTACACAGCACCGATCCATGAGATCGGTGCTCTATTGCTTTGGTCTGCTGCAGACCATTGCAATAGAATACCGAGCCGGGATCAGCATCATTACGTCACTGAGGCCTGCCTGGTAAGACCGAGGGATCCCCCCCTCTGTGATGGCATCGTGGGGGGGGGGGGGGATTCCGCCACTAGACACCAGGGATGGGCTGCATATAACACTGTTAGATGCAGCTGTCATGTTTGCCGATCGCCGCTCCCGCTAATAGCCGCGGTCCCGTGCTGCAGATAGCAGTCGGGATTGCGGCAGTTCAGAGCGGGGTCGCGGTGCGGCCTCTAGAGGACATATGACGTACGGGTACGGCATATGTCCCTTAGAGGTTAAAGCACCCTATATTGCCTGGGCATCAGGAATCCCTTGGAAGTTATGGGCTTGCACCATCCATCAAATTTAAGATAACTTATGCCAGAAATTGTTGTACATTATGTCAGAAATCTACTCCAGCTTTACTTCCTGTGTTCCATCTCTTTGCTGCTAGCAATAGAATTCCCCTAATAGGAAGTGGACAGCAGTTTGCAGGTAAATGAGATACCTAGTAGGCAAGACTGTAGGGCTAATTCAGCATAAAACAGTGCAGTTACATCCAGTGACTCACAGGGGGCCTCTTCTCAATGTTGCTTACTCTTCATTTTCTTCTCCATCTGGCCTGGCCATCACAAAGACTTCTCCTGAGACCTTGGGGGAGATTTATAAAAGGGTTTAAAATTTAGACTGGTGTAAACTGCCCATAACAACCAATCATAGCTCAGATTTCAGCCCTGGTAAAATGAAATCTGAGCTGTGATTGATTGCTGTGGGCAGTTTACACCAGTCTATATTTTACACCCTTTCATAAATCTGGGCCCTTGCCTTCATTGATTCTGCCAATCATTTTAAGACCATTGCTCCAGCACCATCCTCACCTCATCACTTTTTGCCCCCTCTATGCTCTCATAGTAGAAAGACTGCCCCCAGTAGGTAATGTCCCTCCTGTAGCTATTACATCCCTTCACAAATATACATGCACATCCATAGGTAAGCATTCGGGTAGGTAAACCACCAGTAGTAATCCCTGATGTATGTACCATTTCCAATTTAGGCATTGCCCCTGTATGTTATCCCCCGATAGCCCCCTCCCAAATAGATAGAATCCCTAATTTAGGCATCCCCCTGTAGGTAATCCCTGTGGGTGTGCAGATAAGTGCCAATCAATATCTGTTGGGCAGAGTTTCCTGGAGCTGATGAATATCCAGGACTACTGAGCTCACGCAAATAATGGAGAGGACTAATTATTGTATGTTATTCAGGAGGATATACATTATTCTGTTAAATTCCGTGATGCTATAAATTATCCATGCGATTCTAAGATTGTTTTGTCATGACATATTATACTATGGGTTAGTGCAAAATTTTTGCCGATACCCGTACAATTTTCTTGTGAAAAATTGCAATGTCAAGAAAAAAAATAGACAAAATTAGAAATTTTCTAACTTAGAATCGCTGGTCACCGGGTGGGTTTAATAGTGTTATTTTATGTCCAACGTTGTTACACACGTAGCGTTACTGAATATGTGTACTCATTCCTCCATATTTATTATTGGGGCTATGTGGATTATGTTTACACTTATATTTCTATTTGTGTGTTTTTTAAATTTTTACTGTCTCACTATCTGATTTCCTGATGACAGGCAATGCACTTCTGCATTGCATTGTAATCTGCGTGTCATAGGCAAAGCTGATCAGGGCCTTGTGTCAACCATAGCTATGACACAAGGCGTCCTGCTGTCATAGCAACCATCAGGGCCGTGCAAACGCTTTGCACAACCCTATTGTGTTCTCCCCTATAGGTGCTGCAAGCGCACTGATGGCACCACCTATAGGCTTAAATGACGCAATCCGACCCGTGGTGGAAGGAGTGGGTGCAGCTTCTGCGCGCATTTCATCCAGAGACATAACTGTATGTTCCTGAGCGACAATACACAAAAAAAAAGGGATGTACAGTTAGGTCCCTGAGCCTTAAGGAGTTAAATAGGTTAGCATAAAGCTACTGCCAAAGCTTCTTTAATTTATGGCTGAATTAAGAAATGCCAGAGTTGGTAGTAAGTAAACCTGCGTTTACTTACTATAGCCACTGCACTTACCAGTACTACAACTGTGTATGTGAAGACACCCTCCAGCTCTTTTTTCTCACTTGAAAAAATAATACATTGCTTTGCCAGCAAATGATGTGCCTCTGCTGCCATCTGCTGGCAACACCTAATTTTAGCGTCACATGTCGATCATTCTGGACCTTAGACTTGGAATACACTGCTTTATGGCACTCAGTAATAAAAAGGGTCCTAGTTGGCTTAATAACCTGGTCCCTCTACCCATTAGGAAACAGCTTAATTTATATGAGAATACTAAATCCTAGCAGAGCTAAAGCATCTGATCCCTTTGCACACTTAAATAAAGCTTATTTTTATTGTCTCTGTAGCAATTCTATTGCTCTCTATTAGAATGCTACTGGGTTAAAGGATCTGGTCCTTCTATCCAATAGCTTGTTCTAAGCGAGAATTCTAGTAACAAGCAGCTGTGTTGAAGTTCAAATATTTTTGAAAAACCAAGACATACCTGGGATGGGAGTAAAGATAGTGGCCGATGTAGCTTATATAATAAAGTGAAAAGCATAATAATATAATTGCTGTTCTTTCCTTGCTGTTTCTGAAAAACATTGCATGAAAAAAATACAAAATGGAAACTGCCAGAAAAGATAAGAATGGTGTTCCTCTGTCCTATCACTTAGGAGCTGGCAGGAGAGTGCTGTGTCAGTGTAGTGTAGCTACACAAGCACGGGTCCTATATGATTGGTTTCCTTTAGGCTAGGTTCACACTATGTAACTGTGCGGCTGTATTTTTTATGCGGCTGTAAATGTGCGGATGAAACTACGGCCGTGGGAAAAAATAGACATGCGGCTCAAAACATACGGTCATTTACTTGGAAATCTGGTTCAACTAAAAATAACAAATAAAATCTTAAGAAAGTGATGCAAACACCTCTGGATGCATCTGGGAAAGCAGGGAACACAGTTTACATGAATTGCTATTACCGGGGTTTGCGATCCTCTGCACCAATGCCGATGTCTCTCATGGTTAATCTATTAAAATAATAAAACACATTTTCGTTGTAATAAAGTGCCTTTCGTTGTTCAATAATTAAATTTAAACGAATCCATCATTTTGCAATTAAATATACTGTTAAAATAAATAGATATATAAATAAATGTATATTTATATATATATTTATTTTTTGACAGTATATTTAATTGCACAATGATGGATTCGTTAGAATTAAATTATTGAACAACGAAACTGAATTTATTTAATCGAAAATGTGTTTTATTAATTAAATATTAATTAGTACAGGAAGCTCCATAAGCCGTTAATTCATATTGCCGGCAAAAGAGCATTCTGTACTAATCATCACTTTACTTTAATGAAAACATCAAATGTTTCTTCTAATTATGTTATCACAATAGCATTATTAGAAGAAACATTTAGAATTATATGTGCGCTCAGCTGATTGGCTGATCGGCTGAGCGCACATATAAAGAGCCGGTCCGCAGTACAGTGACTTCATTGTGCTGCGGACCAGCGAAGAGACAACATCGGGGTGAGTATAGAGCTCTCCCCACCCCCTCCCCAGCACTGCACCCCTCCCAGCAAGGAAGGGGGGTCACTTAACCTCTTCCTTGCTGGGATGGGTGCAGTCTGACATCAGTCTGGCCCCCAAGGGGTTAAGGGGGATGCAATACATCCTCCCTTAACCCCTTGGGGGCCAGACTGTAAGCAGCGATCTGTAAAGATGCTGCATACTGTATGGTGCACAACACCGCTCACAATGATGGGTGTTGTGCTCCTGTTTGTGTGTGTTTCTCCCTTTTTGTTTTTCAGATATCGGTATCCTGGGGATTACGTCGGATTCCGTGGACTACGTCGATGACCAGCGTTTTTTTTTATAAAATGGTCAATGAGGGGTGTGGGGGTGTTTTTATTTGAATAAAAAAAAATTTTAACTTGTGTCTTGTCTTTATTTCTTTACTTTATAGACTTAGTAGTGGAAGCCGTCTAATAGACGGAATCCATTACTAAGTTGGGGCCTAGTGTTAGCCGGTATAAAATGGCTAACACTAACCCCCTATTATTACCCCAGTACCCAATGCCACCAGGGGTACTGGGAAGAGCCGGGTGCCAGTGGTCCCGGAGCGTCAAAATTGGCGCTCCTGGACCGGGCGGCAGCAGGCTGGTAATATTTAGGCTGGGGAGGGCCTAAACCAATGGCTCTTCCCACCCTGGTGTTACCAGGCTGCTGTCGTTTGGTTTTTAACCCAGCTGGTTATAAAAATAGGGGGGACCCCATGCGTTTTTTTTTATTTTTTTTAAATAAATACATAATTTAAAAAACCGCATAGGGTCCCCCCTATTTTTATAACCAGCCGGGTTAAAAACCAAACGACAGCAGCCTGGTAACACCAGGGTGGGAAGAGCCATTGTTTTAGGCCCTCCCCAGCCTAAATCTTACCAGCCTGCTGCCGCCCGGTCCAGGAGCGCCAATTTTGACGCTCCGGGACCACTGGCACCCGGCTCTTCCCAGTACCCCTGGTGGCATGGGGTACTGGGGTAATAATAGGGGGTTAGTGTTAGCCATTTTATACCGGCTAACACTAGGCCCCAACTTAGTAATGGATTCCGTCTATTAGACGGCTTCCACTACTAAGTCTATAAAGTAAAGAAATAAAGACAAGACACAAGTTAACAAAATTTTTTATTCAAATAAAAACACCCCCACAACCCTCATTGACCATTTTATTAAAAAAATAAAAATAAAAAAACGCTGGTCATCGACGTAGTCCACGGAATCCGACGTAATCCCCAGGATACCGATATCTGAAAAACAAAAAGGGAGAAACACACAAAAAACACACAAACAGGAGCACAACACCCATCATTGTGAGCGGTGTTGTGCACCTTACAGTATTCCAACGCACAAGGCCGGGGGAGGGGCAGCAACTAGTCATCTGGGCGGGGAGCTGCCCATGACTAGTCTAGAGATGAGCAAACCGGCCGAGGTTCGGGTTCGTATGAATCTGAACTCTCGGCTTCTGATTCCCGCTGTCATACGAACCAGAACCTCGGCCGGTTTGCTCATCTCTAGACTAGTCACAGCTCTGTCTGTCAATGCGCAGGTATGATTGACAGGCAGAAAGACCAGTGGCCTCTCTCTGCAGATGCGGCTGGTAGCCTCAGGGAGCTGCACAGTAGATCTATACTGTGCAGCTGGGAACCATATCAGCACAGATGCTGATTTTTATAAACCACATAAAAAATTTATTTGTATATAAAGCTAAACACAAATACCAAACAAAGTAGTAACATATTGTAAACTGTTATATAAACCCATTTAGGCTAGGTTTACACTGAATTTACTGTTCCTATTTAGGTACTGTTTAAATACCAATTTAGCATTCGTGGGTTGGTACGATTATGATGACCAAACCTAATTTGTATAGTTTTCATGTTCATGTTTTAGTACTTTAAGGGTGGGTTCACACATACTGTATCCACTGTCATCCCGCTGCGAATATGTAAATGCCGGACCCCTTAACCCCCTGCCCCAATTTCTCCTGCTTTTGTGCCAATGAAACAGACAACAGGTAGCCATGATAGACAAATAGCAGGACACCCCTATAAAGGAGAGATTCTGCAGATAGGGACCACTGACCATTTCTCTGTTCTCATCCCTTTTGGCAGTTTTTTCATCACTTTAGCATTATGTCATTGCGCTCACCCCTAGAGGTATCATGAGGTGATGTCTACAACCCACAGAAGGTGCTCAGGTAGTACAGCTCCATCCAGGATGGCACAGCAATGCAAGCTGTGGCAAGCAGGTTAGTTGTGTGTCAGCACAGTGTCCGGAGCATGGAGCAGATACCAGGAGACAGGCCAGTACACCAGGACACATGGAGGGGGCTGTAGAAGGGCAACAACCTAGCAGCAGGACCGCTAGCTCCTCCTTTGTGCAAGGAGGAACAGTGCCAGAGCCCTGCAAAAAGACCTCCAGCAGCCACTAATATCCATGTGTCTGCACAAACGGTTAGAAACTGACTCTGTGAGGGTGGTATGAGGACCCAAAGCCCACACATTGGAGTTAGGCTTACAAGAACAGTTGAGGGAGACTGTCATTTGCCAAAGAACATTAACCCTTTTAAGACCAGGCCAATTTTCTTTTTTGTGCTTTCGTTTTTGCCTCCTTGTGCCTAAAAGGCCATAGCACTTGCATTTTTTCACCTAGAGACCCACATGAGCCACTAATTGTACTTTGCAATGACAGACTTATTTTTTTGTTGCATAAAATATGCTGTGAAACCAGAAAAAAATTGTGTGTGGTGAAATGGAAAATAAAACGCAATTGATTGTTCCTTAAAATTGCTTATAATACTTTCATTTTTTGGTCTATGAGGCTATGTGATGTGTCATTTTTTTGCACCATGATCTGTACTTTCTAGCTGTACCTTGTTTGCATATAATATTTATTACAATTTTTATGGATTTGATGCGACCAACAAATTAGCAATTTTCCCCCTGGGGGACTTCTAGTATCACTACATTGATCTCTCTTTGATATCAATGCAGTACATATATACTGCATAGAGCAGTGGTTCCTAACTGGGGTGACGCGTGCTCCCTGCATCCACACAGCCCACATTAGGTATGTTTTGTGAGAGGCACAACACGTGGGACATTTACTACGAGGGACAGAGCATGGGGGACATTATTACTATGAGGAGAACAGCAGGAGAGACATTATTACTATGAGGGTGGTACAGTGGGGGGCATTATTACTGAGAGGAACAACATGAGAAGCATTACTACTATGAAGGGTAAGGTATAGGTATAAGGGGAAAATTATCATTATTATGCAAGACAAAGCAAGGGGAACATTATTACTATGGAGGGCACAACAGTGGGCATTTTTATTATGATGGACACAGCAAGGGCATTATTACGATATGAAGGGCACATGAGGTGCATTATTTCTATATCAAGGGTACAGCAGGGGGAATTATAACTATATGGGGGTACAGCAGGGGGTATTATTATTGTATGGGGGCACAGCAGGGGTTATTATGAGTATATGGGGGAACCTACATACAGAAGGCAACCCACATACCTACTCACTTTACTTCACATAGCACCAAACAACCAAATTACTACAGTTTAGGAGCCTATAGGAGGAAGAAAGGGAAGCAAGTAGCTAGAAATGTGCAGAGCCTAAGATGTTTGTCTGTCAGGTTCTGAAGAGATAAATTGTAGCTGGAAGAAATCATCATGGTGGTCTGGGCCAGATGGAGAGAAAAATGGAAAGTGATGCCTCAGATCAAAGAAAAAGTTACCTGTGAGTTACCTGAATGGCGTTTTTTGTATTTTGTAGAACATTATTTGATAGGGGTGCCCCAAGCAAAAAACTTTTGCAAAGGGGTGCCCCGAGGTGGAATACCTTGGGAAGCACTGGCATAGAGCAATGAGATTGGCAACCTATTGCTCTGGCCTGCTGCAGCCGAGAACAGTAGATTGCCAGGATCAGCGCCAATATGCTGCAACTAGAGATGAGCGAACTTGATGGATTTCTGGTTCCCGCTGTCTGCTCACTCCGTGCAGCGGGTGGATACAGCGTAAGGAATGCCTGGAAAACTGGAGTACAGCCATTGGCATTGGCTTTTCTAGGCATTCCTTACACTGTATTCACCAGCTGCACGGAGCGAGCAGACAGCGGGAATCAGACGCCGAGATTTCTGGTTCATACGAACCAGAAATCGGCCAAGTTCGCTTATCTCTAGCTGCAACCACACACAGCTAATTTTGGGAAAACTGCAACTGCAGTTTTTGTGCCAAAAGGAAAAGTAAATTCAAATGGGATGGAAAATATAAAGGGTGGAATTGTGCTTCTTTTTAATGTTGGATCCTCATCTGGTTTTGGCACAAAAACTGCAGTGGCAGTTTTCCCAAAATAAGCTGTGTGTGTGTTTGCAGCGGGACAAGATGGAGGAAACCACCAGGTACAAAGAAAAGCAGCCATTTAAATGCAGCTGTCAGCTTTGACAGCTGCATTTAAATGGCTAATTGGCGGGCACGGCAAGCGGACTGTGTGCGCTAACTGCCGCAATCCCGCATAGCAGCTGGGATCATGGCAGTTCAGAACGTGGTCGCCGTGCGACCCCCTTTGCACTCCTCTAGGGGTACCAGGACGTACATTTACACCATGTGTCGTCAAGGGTGTGCAGCTGTCATTACAAAGCCGTAGAGATTCAAAGAGTTTCGCGCTGGAAACACTCCATGACAGGGATTCCACGTCCATGCTTTACAAAGCGAGCATGGAGCGTGTAAATGCAGCCTAAGGCTATGTTCACACTACGTAAAAGCACGGCCATTGTTGCCGATGGAAACAACGGCCGTACTTTTGGCGCGGTGGAACAATGCCTTACTTTCAAAGGGAGCCCGGCCGGAGCGTATACACATCGTACACGCTACGGCCAGGATCCCATACGGGGCCGCAAATAACTGACATGTCAGTTATCTGCGGCCGGAATTCAGTGAATTCCGGCCGCAGAAAACCCTGTCAGTTCACACAGTGAAGTGAGCGGCTCCGGACGCTTGCTTCACTGTGTGCTATGGGAAGCTCTGATGCGGGCGCGCGCTGATGCGCCCGCATCAGAGCTCTGCGGCCGGAAAGATCATCCGGCCATTCCGTGACCCGGCTGGGGTCACGGAACGGCCGGTCTCTCACGTAGTGTGAACATAGCCTAAACCTACAGTCCCAATATCTGCAGAGCATTGCCTAACAGTGCTCCCACCCTCCCCAGTACTTCTATAGCATTGTATAACAGTCCCCAGTACTTCTATAGCATTGTATAACAGTCCCCCACCCTCTCCAATACTTCTATAGCATTTTATTACAGTCCCCAGTACTTCTATAGCATTGTATTACAGTCCCAAGTACTTCTATAGCATTGTATTACAGTCTCCAGTCCTTCTATAGCATTGTATTACAGTCCCCCGTACTTCTATAGCATTGTATAACAGTCCCCAGTCCTTCTATAGCACTGTATTACAGTCCCCCGTACTTCTATAGCATTGTATTACAGTCCGCCGTACTTCTATAGCACTGTATTACAGTCCCCCACCCTCTCCAATACTTCTATAGCATTGTATTACAGTCCCCAGTACTTCTATAGCATTGTATTACAGTCCCCAGTCCTTCTATAGCATTGTATTACAGTCTCCAGTCCTTCTATAGCATTGTATTACAGTCTCCAGTCCTTCTATAGCATTGTATTACAGTCTCCAGTCCTTCTATAGCATTGTATTACAGTCTCCAGTCCTTCTATAGCATTGTATTACAGTCCCCAGTCCTTCTATAGCATTGTATTACAGTCCCCAGTACTTCTGTAGCATTGTATAACAGTCCCCAGTACTTCTATAGCATTGTATAAGTCTCCGGTCCTTCTATAGCATTGTATAACAGTCCCTAGTACTTCTATAGCATTGTATTACAGTCCCCAGTACTTCTGTAGCACTGTATAACAGTCCCCAGTCCTTCTATAGCATTGTATTACAGTCCCCAGTCCTTCTATAGCATTGTATTACAGTCCCCAGTCCTTCTATAGCATTGTATTACAGTCCCCAGTCCTTCTATAGCATTGTATAACAGTCCCCAGTCCTACTATAGCATTGTATTACAGTTCCCAGTCCTTCTATAGCATTGTATTACAGTCCCAGTCCTTCTATAGCATTGTATTACAGTCCCCAGTCCTTCTATAGCATTGTATTACAGTCCCTAGTACTTCTATAGCATTGTATTACAGTCCCCAGTCCTTCTATAGCATTGTATTACAGTCCCCAGTCCTTTTATAGCATTGTATAACAGTCCCCAGTACTTCTATAGCACTGTATTACAGTCCCCAGTCCTTCTATAGCATTGTATTACAGTCTCCAGTCCTTCTATAGCATTGTATTACAGTATCCAGTCCTTCTATAGCATTGTATTACAGTCCCCAGTCATTCTATAGCATTGTATTACAGTCTCCAGTCCTACTATAGCATTGTATTACAGTCCCCAGTCCTTCTATAGCATTGTATAACAGTCCCCAGTACTTCTATAGCATTGTATTACAGTCTCCAGTCCTTCTATAGCATTGTATTACAGTCTCCAGTCCTTCTATAGCATTGTATTACAGTATCCAGTCCTTCTATAGCATTGTATTACAGTCCCCAGTCCTTCTATAGCATTGTATTACAGTCTCCAGTCCTACTATAGCATTGTATTACAGTCCCCAGTCCTTCTATAGCATTGTATAACAGTCCCTAGTACTTCTATAGCATTGTATAAGGGTGCACCCATAGTGTAGCTTCCTTCGTGTTGATGCTAACCCACTGCATAGGAAACCCTGTCAGACTCTGGAAATGCTGCTCTCTACAGCTGCTACACAGGAAACCGGGGAGAAAGCAGTCAAAGAAGGCTCCGCCCACACACGAGGCTGGTCACATGAGCATGACGACTCCGCACTCTAGGAAATCATTTCTGTCTGATGGAAAGCCGTGTTTCACGACACCGGCAGGCAGGAGTGTGCAGTTTCCGGCAACATGGTGGCATCAGTGTTAGGTTCTGGAGTAGTGAGCAGGTGAGACTTGCCCAGTATTCTGTGCACTACCCGGACTATTCACTTGTCATTTACCCGCTATGAAGCTGCTGTGTTACGTGGTGGTTAGTTTAGTGTGTAGTAGTAGTGTATTCCACATAGACACAGCATGTTATTTATCCTGTATACAGGTAGGTGACATAGATATCATTGATGGTAGAGCCTAGAATGTATCCTCTCCTTTGAGTTTCTCACTGTAGAGGATACATTCTAGCATCTTCAGTAGTGAAAATGCTAGAATGTATCCTCTCCTTTGAGTTTCTCACTGTAGAGGATACATTCTAGCATCTTCAGTAGTGAAAATGCTAGAATGTATCCTCTCCTTTGAGGCTCTCACTGTAGGGGATACATTCTAGCATCTTCAGTACTGAAATGGCTAGAATGTATCCTCTCCTCTGAGTGTATCCTCTCCTCTGAGTGTCTCACTGTAGGGGATACATTCTAGCATCTTCAGTACTGAAATGGCTAGAATGTATCCTCTCCTCTGAATATATCCTCTCCTTTGAGTTTCTGCAGGGGATACATTCTATCATGTTTAGTATTGAAATGTCTAAAATATATACCCTCTCAGAGGAGAGGATACATTCTAGGCACTATAATGAATCCCCTATAGTGAGACACTCAGAGAAGAGGATACATTCTAGCCATTTCAGTACTGAAGATGCTAGAATGTTTCCCCTACAGTGAGAACCTCAAAGGAGAGGATATACTCAGAGGAGAGGATACATTCTAGCCATTTTAGTACTGAACATGCTAGAATGTTTCCCCTACAGTGAGAGCCTCAAAGGAGAGGATACATTCTAGCATGTTCAGTAGTGAAAATGCTAGAATGTATCCCCTACAGTGAGAAACTCAGAGGAGAGGATATACTCAGAGAAGAGGATACATTCTAGCCATTTCAGTACTGAAGATGCTAGAATGTATCCCCTACAGTGAGAACCTCAAAGGAGAGGATATACTCAGAGGAGAGGATACATTCTAGCCATTTTAGTACTGAACATACTAGAATGTTTCCCCTACAGTGAGAGCCTCAAAGGAGAGGATACATTCTAGCATGTTCAGTAGTGAAAATGCTAGAATGTATCCCCTACAGTGAGAAACTCAGAGAGGATATACTCAGAGGAGAGGATACATTCTAGCCATTTCAGTACTGAAGATGCTAAATGTATCCCCTGCAGTGAGAAACTCAGAAAAGAGGATACACTCAGAGGAGAGGATACATTCTAGCATGTTCAGTACTGAAGTGTCTAGAATGTCCTCTCCTCTGAGTTTCTCACTGCAGGGTATGTATCCTAGCATGTTTAGGGCTATGTTCACACATAGTATTTCGGTCATTCTTTCTTCGACCAAAACCGAGTGCTGTGTTTTATGTGTGAACATAGCCTAGTAATGTAAAGTCCATTGAGTATCCTCTCCTCTGAGAGGGCATACATTCTAGAATGTTTAGTACTGAAATGTCTGGAGTGTATCCTCTCCTCTGAGAGGGCATCTCCACCAGGTGTACCCTCTCCTCTGAGAGGGCATCTCCACTAGGTGTATCCTCTCCTCTGAGAGGGCATACATTCTAGCAAGTGCAGTTTTGAAAGGTCTAGACCACAGGTGTCAGACTTCATCCCTCGGCTGTTACAGACTACATTTCCCATCATGCCTTACTTGTCCAGACATGGTGGGAATTGTAGTTCTGCAACTGCTGGAGGGCCTGAGTTTGACATCTCTGGTCTAGAATGTTCTCTTTTCTAACTGCAGGGTATACAGTCTAGTATGTATCCTCTCCTCTGAGCGTATCCTCTCTTCTGAGCTTCTCCCTGAGCGGGTCATATTACACAGCATGATTAAGAGGTGAAAACGAGCGGCGATGTTTTAGGTCAGTGCTCGCTTCCCCTTTGTTCCCTGCACATTTTCTGTGTTATTACACACACAGACAGTGACTGGGGGAACTGCGGGCAGCTGCGGGAGGGGCAGCCCAAAAAATCCTTAGATTGTTCAAGCTGCCCATTGTAGACAGCAGCACTATCGTGATCTGGATTACTCGACCAGTTTGAAGACCACAATCAGCTGATAACATGGATTATTACACCAAATGATTATCAGACGTAACGGCCAGGAAACCTTTGGTGTAATACACCATTGTCTGTACAAGGAACAGGACTGGTGTGTGGGGTCTGTATACAGGGGAGAGGACTGGTGTGTGTGGGGTCTGTATACAGGGGAAAGGACTGGTGTGTGTGGGGTCTGTATACAGGGGAGAGGACTGGGGTGTGTGGGGTCTGTATACAGGGGAGAGGACTGGTGTGTGGGGTCTGTATACAGGGGAGAGGACTGGTGTGTGTGGGGTCTGTATACAGGGGAGAGGACTGGTGTGTGTGGGGTCTGTATACAGGGGGAGAGGACTGGTGTGTGTGGTCTGTCTACAGGGGGAGAAGACTGGTGTGTGTGGTCTGTATACAGGGGAGAGGACTGGTGTGTGGGGTCTGTATACAGGGGAGAGGACTGGTGTGTGGGGTCTGTATACAGGGGGAGAGGACTGGTGTGGGGGGGGGGGGCTGTATACAGGGGGAGAGGACTGGTGTGTGTGGTCTGTATACAGGGGGAGAGGACTGGTGTGTGGGGTCTTTATACAGGGGGAGAGGACTGGTGTGTGGGGTCTGTATACAGGGGAGAGGACTGGTGTGTGTGGTCTGTATACAGGGGAGAGGACTGGTGTGTGTGGGGTCTGTATACAGGGGAGAGGACTGGTGTGTGTGGGGTCTGTATACAGGGGAGAGGACTGGTGTGTGTGGGGTCTGTATACAGGGGGAAAGGACTGGTGTGTGGGGTCTGTATACAGGGAGAGGACTGGTGTGTAGGGTCTGTATACAGGGGGAGAGGACTGGTGTGTGTGGTCTGTATACAGGGGAGAGGACTGGTGTGTGGGGTCTGTATACAGGGGGAGAGGACTGGTGTGTGTGGGGGGTCTGTATACAGGGGGAGAGGACTGGTGTGTGGGGGTCTGTATACAGGGGAGAGGACTGGTGTGGGGGGGGGTGAATACAGGGTGAGAGGACTGTGTGGGGGGGGTCTGTATACAGGGGAGAGGACTGGTGTGTGGGGTCTGTATACAGGGGGAGAGGACTGGTGTGTGTGGGGTCTGTATACAGGGGAGAGGACTGGTGTGTGTGGGGTCTGTATACAGGAAAGAGGACTGGTGTGTGTGTGGGGGGGGGGGTCTGTATACGGGGGAGAGGACTGGTGTGAGTCTGTATACAGGGGGAGAGGACTGGTGTGTGTGTGTGGGGGTCTGTATACAGGGGGAGAGGACTAGTGTGTGGGGTCTGTATACAGGGGGAGAGGGGACCAGTGTGGGGTGTCTGTGTACAGGGGTTCTCTCCCCCTGTATACAGACCCCACATACCAGTCCTCTCCCCTGTATACAAACCCCACATACCAGTCCTCTCCCCCTGTATACAGACCCCCCCCCCACACCAGTCCTCTCCCCCTGTATACAGACCCCCCCACACACAAGTCCTCTCCCCCTGTATACAGACCCCACACACACGCCTGTACTCTCCCCTATATACAGACCCCACACACCAGTCCTCTCCCACTGTATATAGACCCCACACACCAGTCCTCTCCCACTGTATATAGACCCCACACACCTGTCCTCTCCCCCTGTATACAGACCCCACACACCAGTCCTCTCCCCCTGTATACAGACCCCACACACCAGTCCTCTCCCCCTGTATATAGATCCCCCACACACCAGTCTTCTCCTCTGTATACAGACCCCACACACCAGTCCTCTCCCCCTGTATACAGACCCCACACACCAGTCCTCTCCCCCTGTATACAGACCCCACACACCCGTCCTCTCCCCTGTATACAGACCCCACACACCAGTCCTCTCCCCCTGTATACAGACTCCACACACACCAGTCCTCTCCCCCTGTATACAGACCCCACACACACCAGTCCTCTCCCCTGTATACAGACTCCACACACACCCGTCCTCTCCCCCCTGTATACAGACCCCACACACCAGTCCTCTCCCCCTGTATACAAACCCCACACACCCGTCCTCTCCCCCCTGTATACAGACCCCACACACCAGTCCTCTCCCCTGTATACAGACCCCACACACCAGTCCTCTCCCCTGTATACAGACTACACACACCAGTCCTCTCCCCCTGTATACAGACCCCACACACACCAGTCTTCTCCCCCTGTATACAGACCACACACCAGTCCTCTCCCCCTGTATACAGACCCCACACACCAGTCCTCTCCCCTGTATACAGACCCCACACACCAGTCCTCTCCCCCTGTATACAGACCACACACACACACCAGTCCTCTCCCCCTGTATACAGCCCCCCCCCACACACCAGTCCTCTCCCCCTGTATACAGACCCCACACACCAGTCCTCTCCCATGTATACAGACCCCACACACCAGTCCTCTCCCCCTGTATACAGCCCCCACACACACCAGTCCTCTCCCCCTGTATATAGATCCCCCACACACCAGTCCTCTCCCTCTGTATACAGACCCCACACACCAGTCCTCTCCCCCTGTATACAGACCCCACACACCAGTCCTCTCCCCCTGTATACAGACCCCACACACCAGTCCTCTCCCCTGTATACAGACCCCACACACCAGTCCTCTCCCCTGTATACAGACTACACACACCAGTCCTTTCCCCCTGTATATAGACCCCACACACACCAGTCCTCTCCCCTGTATACAGACCCCACACACCAGTCCTCTCCCCCTGTATACAGACCCCACACACACCAGTCCTCTCCCCCTGTATATAGACCCCACACACACCAGTCCTTTCCCCCTGTATACAGACCCCCCACACCAGTCCTCTCCCCCTGTATACAGACCCCACACACACCAGTCCTCTCCCCCTGTATACAGACCCCACACACACCAGTCCTCCCCCTGTATACAGCCCCCCCACACACACCAGTCCTCTCCCCCTGTATACAGACCCCACACACCAGTCCTCTCCCATGTATACAGACCCCACACACCAGTCCTCTCCCCCTGTATACAGACACCACACACCAGTCCTCTCCCCCTGTATACCCCTCCATGTTACTGTGGATATTGCAGCTTCCTTCCCTCTGTTTCTGCACAGTGAATGGTGCAGCAGCTCACTACTTCCTACTTCCGGTCGAGGCCCCGCCCCTCCTGGTGACATCACACCTCAAAGGAGAGGATACACTCTAGCATCTACCATCATTGATTGTTCACAATCCCCCCTTTGTGCCATGACTGCCTAATGTGGGGGCTGTATATGAGCTGGGGCAGGGGAGCAGTGCAGCAGCCTCCCACAGCTTTAACCCCTTATTTTCCAGGGGCAGTTCACAAAATGAAAGCTGTAGCATGCTTGGCTGCCATGCTAGCTCCCCCGCTTCTCTCCACCCATTCCATGGAGCTGTAACAACGGTATCCATGTATCTTTTTATGTCGCTTTATTTTGGCTGCTGCGGCACCGTATTGGCCTTTGTAAGTATATCCTATATATGTCCTCCTGTTTTCACACAATTGTAATATGGACAGAAGTGTCGGCCTGAACTGACAGCTGTGAATGAGAGATGAGCGCATGCTGAAATTGCACTCATCTGTACCGTGAATGTTAAAGGGGTTGTCCAGCAGAAATCTCTTTCTTTCAAATCAACTGGTGTCAGAAAGTTATACAGATTTGTAATTCACTTCTATTAAAAATTCTCAAGTGTTCCCATACTTATAACCTTCTGTATGTCCCGCAGGAAGTGTTGCTTTATTTTCAGCCTGACACAGTGCTCTCTGCTGCCACCTCTGACCGAGACAGGAACTGTCCAGAGCAGGAGAGGTTTTCTATGGGAATTCATAGAAAACCGAGACAGAGTCTCGGCCAGAGATGTCAGCAGAGAGCACTGTGTCAGACTGAAAATAAAACATTTCCTGCAGGACATACAGCAGCTAATAAGTATAGGAAGACTTGAGAATTTTTAATAGGAGTAAATTACAAATCTGTATAACTTTCTGACACCAGTTCATTTGAAAGATAGATTTTTGCTGGACAACCCCTTTAAGGGGCATCATGGAAACAACTTAATAGCTGCTTTCAGCTTTCTTCTCACCTCCAGCAGCCACAACCAGGCAGGAGGAAGCTTGAGGCCTAGATCAATGTACAGAAATGCACAGGCATTAACTTGATACTTGAGACATAAGCAAAGATCAGGCACATGTACCTCCTCCCCCCTACCGGATTTATACTCCATGGGGGAGATTTATTAAAGTAGAATTGGCTCAGTTGCCCCTAGCAACCAATCAGATTCCACCTTTAATTTTCCAAGGAATCTGTGAGGAATGAAAAGTGGAATAAGGTTGCTAGGGGCAACTGAGCCAGTTCTAATGTACACCCCTTCGATAAATCTCCCCACCCCTGTGTAGGAATTTCATAATATACTAGTGTGTAGCGGATATGTTTATGGAAATAAGCCCATGTACCGTATTTGCCCCTGCCCTGTGTCCTATGGGGCTCCGGTGTCCCCCTGCCTCAATCTCTGAGATGGACTCATCTTGGGGGTGACAGCTCGCTCAGCCAATCACTGAGATGGGCAGCTCTGTGGCCAGTGATTGGCGTAGCGGGCTGTCACCCCTGAGACAAGTCCACCTTAGAAGTGGGGGCTGAATCATTCAGAGGAGGACCTCAGGGGGGAGGTAAGCATAGCTTCTTTATTGTATAATTGCAGCCCTATTGATAAAGTTTTCTTAATTCAGATAACCCCTTTAGGAGTTGCCTGCCAAATTAACGGATTACCATATTTTAACACTGCCTTCGATTCTTTTTATTTTTTATTTATTTATTGCTTTGTAGAAATGCCATATGTTTCACAAATGCCCCCCCCCCCTTTTAGAAATACCAAAGGAAAAACGCCAGAAAAAAACAACACCTCTAGAGCATACGCTCTTAGGGAAAAAAATAGTTTATAAAGACTGTCATGCCTCTGCATCCATGTACACTGGAGCTGTCTGTACGCAGTCAGTGACACCAGCTCAGGGCTGGCACAGGTCTCACACTAACAGTTTACCCTGGCAATTTATGGCACAAACTATGCAAATATGTGCCCTCTGCGCCACTTGTGCAGCATGATAAATTTCACCCATGTGTAAAATAGCCCTCTTAGCTATGTGTGCTGTCTTTTTACATGGTCCTTTTTAAAATGGGTGTACTATGTTTAATGTAAATAAAAGCAGAATGTTTTATTTGCTTCTGTGTGCACTGCATAACCAGAAGGATAGGAAAATGAATGTAGCAGTTAGAACTGTGTGGATATTTAGGTATAAAGTGTTTATTGCATTGCTTCCTACAGAGTCAGTTCAGTTCTACAACGGGATGTTAAGCAGTTTGGCAAACAGTTTCTTTTTGACCGCAAGGAAGAAACATGCTGGAACTCTGATCAGGTACAGTCATGTTATATGTTCTTTAGGGTAGTAGTAAATGGGCAAAAATACACATATTTGCACTGCCCCATATAATACTGACGCCTCATATACAAGTTAAGCTGTATACTCAGCCAGGGGCGTAACTACCACTGTAGCAGTCATAGCAGCTGCTAAGGGGCCCACCGCATCAGGGGGCCCTGTTGCCTGCTCCTGCAATGCACTGGGCCCCCTGAGTTGTCATCATTTGCAGATTCTGCATCATTTGCAGATTCTGCAAATGCCCCTTTAACTGCAAGCACTCCTGACAAGCCCTTGCAGTTTTAACCCTTTAAGGACGGAGCCAGTTTTCATTATTTTTTTTTTCTATTAGTGTTTAAAAGGCCACTGAGCTTGCATATTTTCCCCTACAGACCCACATGAGCCCTAATTTTTTGCGACACCAATTATACTTAGCAAATACAGACTTAATTTTTCTATAAAATATGTTGAAAAAACAGAAAAAAATTATATGTGCAGTGAAATTTGAAAATAAGTGCAATTCCTTTTATTTTGAGGGGTTTCATATTTACGCCGTTCGCCCTATAGTAAAACTGACATGTTATCTATGTTCCTCAAGTCAGTTCGATTACAACGATATGTAACTTGTATAACTTTTATATTTGACTGCTTTAAAAATTTTTTAACCATTTAAAGAAAACTAAATGTGTTTAAAATTGCTCTATTCCCATCCTATAACGCTTTCATTGTTTGGTCTATGGGGCTCTCTGAGGTGTCATTTTTTGCGACGCGATCTGTTCTTTCTTTTGGTGTCTTGTTTGCGTATATGCGACATTTTGATCACTTTTTATTAAATTTTTTCTGAGTTTAATGTAAACAAAAATGCGCAATTTTGCACTTTGGTGGGTTTTTGCGCTTACGCCATGTACCGTGCAAAATCAGAAATCTAATTATTTAATAGTTTGGTTGATTACGCACGCAGCGATACCAAATATGTTTATTTTTTATTAATAAAAACACTTTTTTTTTTCACTAACAGTAATTAGAAGCCCCCTGGGGGACTTCTATATACACAGCACTGATCTCCCATTGAGATCAATGCTGTGTATATAATAGAGCAATGATCCATCAGATTGGTGCTCTATTATAATGGGCTGCAGCAGACCATCTACATGGATTGCCGAGCCGGGATCAGCGTCATTCCGATGCTGAGCCCCGGCCGGCTCATTACAACGGATGTCCCCTCCGCGATCGCATCGCGGGGGGGAGATCCCCAACTAGACACCAGGGAGAGGGGGCACAGATACTATTCAAATGCAGCTGTCAGCTTTGACAGCTGCATTTGAATAGTTAATTAGCCGGCCACAGCGGCTAATACCCGCGGTCCCTGGCTACACATAGCAACCGGGGACTGCGGGCTGCAGAGAGGGCTCATGCCGGGAGCCCTCTCTGATCCCCCTTAACGGCCGCATGACGGGTATACCCGTCATGCGTTGTTAAGGGGTTAAGTTATCTTGACGACTTTGTGGTCAGCCTGGAAAGGGGGGGGGGGGAAGCAATCAAAAGTTTGCTATGTGGTCCAGTCATTTCAAGTTACACCCCTGTACTCGGCATATTCAGTGCCATATGGCATTCCAAGATATAATAGATCTGACAGCAACTTTTATGCAGTTTGACACTTTCAAACCATTAACAGGAATCTCAGTAATGTAGCTATTATCTACTTCTGGCCACAGCAGGTTATCTGTTGGCTGCCATGTCCTGTAGTAGGGTCACTTACAAAAGTTCTGCAGAAATACCTGCCCTTGATTATCATGTTTACCTGATAATTGGCTATGTTCACATTGAAGATTTTTGAATTTAAGGAAATAATTGGCTTGTGTAAAAGGACCTTAAAGGTGCAACTAAAGGGGGTTTAATGGCTCCTTTAAGGTCCTTTTACCCTGGACGATTATTGTTAACATTTGCACAATTCACTGCAAAATAGCAAACATTAATTGCTATGTTTGAACATAGCCTAAAAAGGCCAGCGATCAAGTATTGGATTGGATCTTTTGTGCAGTTGGTGAAATCATCATCACTATCGGACACATAGCTCTCTGTGTGGCTGATAACAGTGCATTTAAATGGCAACACAAATGATACAGCGATCATTTGTACGGAAACCTGTGTTAGTCCAGAAACCTGTATAACTTAAAGGGGTTACCATAGTCAACATCTTCTTTAGTGATGGAGTTATAGTACTGATGACTATTTTGACTAGTAGACTCAGTGACTTGGTGAGTAATAAATGTGCTTTCTTGCCCTAGGGATCATCCCAATGGATTACACTAGAATTCCCACACAAAGTCTGCATATCAGAAATCCATATCCAGTTCCAAGGTGGCTTTTCCAGTAGGAGCTGCATACTAGAAGGTAATTGGAATAAGGTCTTTCTTGACAAGAGATTTTCCTGAATGGCAGGCACAAAAGAATCTTCTTTTCATTGGCTTTTCTTATTTGCAGGATGCCTTAATCAAAGTGAATTGATGAAAATTGCTGAATTTTACCCAGAAGATAAGAATGCCCTTCAAATATCCTTTTAAGAATAGCAATCATAATGCACCCAACTTTTTACAGTTTATTTCCATTAACACATAGAGGGAAATTTATTGTATTCTCCTTTTTATTGTATTCTCCTTTTCCAATTTTTCAAAAATTGTGCATGGCTTGAAGAAATTGTGCAAAGAATTTTTTTTGTCAATCGAAAATAAGTGAAATGTATTTACCTGATCCTGACCAGATATAGGCCTGCGCCTGTGGAATGCAAATTTTAAATTTTTGCGTACATGATAAGTAAGGAACAACTGCCTATTTTTATGTGAATGTTTTGGACAACAAGACATAAAGATAATTACATCCAAACAAATTTTTTGCACAACAAATATTCCTTAGTAACTACCACTACATAAAAAAATGGGTACAAACCACATATATTCAACTAAAAATAGGCACAAAGCCCATGATAAATGTCCCCCATACTGTCTAGTACATGTATCTGCTTACAAATGTTCCCTAAAAAAGTCATCCCCATTTGTCAAACGCAAAATCTAAACTACTCACGAAAAAAATGGTGGAGGTGTCTTAAAGGAGAAGTCCGGTGAAAAGTATTGTGTTGCCCCACAAAAGTTATACAAATCACCCATATACACTTATTACGGGAAATGCACATAAAGTGCTTTTTTCCCTGCACTTACTACTGCATCAAGGCTTCACTTCCTGGATAACATGGTGATGTCACGACCCAACTCCCAGAGCTGTGCGGGCTGTGGCTGCTGGAGAGGATGATGGCAGAGGGATGCTCACTGTCCCTCCAGTAGTGATGCATGATGCACCGAAATATCGATACTAATATCGATATTCGGGGCAAAAAAACTGTTCGGTACCAGGATTTCCTGGTATCGATACTTTATGTTAAGATGTGCAATAGCGCAGCTTAACATAGAGTATAGTGCAGAGAACACGGCGGCTATCTGAGCGCCGGCCGTGCTCTCTGTGTGCTTCCCACCCCCTGCGCGGCTCACAAACTCCTTCTCCTTGCTGCCCGGTCCAGGTGTCATCTCGGACATCTCTCTCCCCCTCCCCAGCAACCAGCGGAGGCCGCCCGGGTACGGCATGCCGCTGTCACTATGGAGCGCTATTCATACTGGGCTGTGCTCTGTTGTGACTCCCGGCCCCCGCACACAGGCCGCAGCCTCCTCACTACGGAACAATCTCCAAAGCCATCGGCTGCGGGGCACGGAGCGGCTCGGATGCTGCTGACACTTCACAGCGGCATTTACACAGTTAAACCGGCTATTTAACTGTGTAGATGCCGCTGTGTCAGCAGCATCCGAGCCGCTTCGTGTGCAGCAGCTGATGGCTTTGGAGATTGTCCCGTAGTGAGGAGGCTGCGGCCTGTGTGCAGGGGCCGGGAGTCAGAACGGAGCGAGGAGAGTGACGCCGGGATCGGGCAGCATGGAGCAGGAGGTGAGGGTTCTGCTCCACTACAACTATTACTATCCCCAATAGACTATACTAGTGCTGGGTCAGCACTAGTATAGTATGTTGGGGGTAGTAGTTGTATGGCTAACATATAACACTAGTACAGCATGTTGGGGGTAGTAGTTATATAGCTATATGTCAGCCATACAACTACTATCCCCAATATACTATACTTGTGTTATGTGTCAGCCATACTAGTACCCCCAACCGACTATACTGTGCATCTGCCATACTACTACTACTACCCCCAACCTACTATACTGTGCATCTGCCATACTACTAGTACCCCCAACATACTGTACTGTACATCTGCCATACTACTACTACCCCCAACCTACTATACTGGCATCTGCCATACTACTAGTACCCCCAACATACTGTACTGTGCATCTGCCATACTTCTACTACCCCCAACCTACTATACTGGCATCTGCCATACTACTACCCCCAACTTACTATGCATCTGCCATACTACTACTACCCCCAACCTACTATACTGGCATCTGCCATACTACTACCCCCAACTTACTATACTGTGCATCTACCATACTACTACCCCCAACCTACTATACTGGCATCTGCCATACTACTACTACCCCCAGCATACTATACTGTGCATCTGCCGTACTACTACTACCCCCAACATTCTATACTGTGCATATGCCATACTACTACTACCCCCAACATACTATAGTGTGTTAGCCATACAACTACTACCCCAAACATACTATGCTGTGAGTCAGCCATACAACTACTAACTCCCAACTACTATAATAAAAACAAAAAAAGGGGGAAATATTGGCATCACCACATGCGTAATTGCACGTTTAAATGATCACCGTCCCAATCTCGCACAGTATACAGTGTTCCAAAAAAAGTCATATATGCAAACATGGTACCAATCAAAGCTGCAAATCATTGTGCACAAAGACTCTCAGACAGCTCTATAGGCTGAAAGATATGGGAATCAGAAAACAGCAATTTTTAACACATGTATTTAAAAAAAAAAAAAAAAACATAACTTTTGTAACATTTGTACAGTGTACAGTGTAAGTTGTAAATTAAAATGAAAATATATTGTACCATTGTAATAGTGCGGACCTGAAGAATATAGATAACATGTCAGGTATATTACATAGTGAACATTGGAGAGTGTTATATCTGCAGTTGAGGGGGGGGGGGGGCATTATATTGAATTATTATTGGGGGGGGGGTTATACGCTAAGTATCGAAATGGTATTGAGTATCGAAATAAAAAAGTTGGTATTGGTATCGAACTCAAAATTTTGGTATCGTGACATCCCTACCCTCCAGTGCCCTGTGTCCCTCAGTGTCCCCCTGCCATCATCCTCTCCAGCAGCCACAGCCCGCACAGCTCTGGGAGTCGGGTCGTGACATCACCATGTTATCCATGAAATAAAGTCTTGATGCAGTAGTAAGTGCAGGGAAAAAAGCACTTTATAAGCATTTCCTGTAATAAGTGTTTATTGGTGATTTGTGTAACTTTTGGGGGCAATACAATACTTTAATAAAAATTTTTGCTGGACTTTTCCTTTAACCCTTTGAGGACCAGGCCCAAAATGACCCAGTGGACCGCGCAAATTTTGATCTTAGTGTTTTCGTTTTTCCCTCCTCCCCTTCTAAGAGCTCTAGCACTTTCAGTTTTCTATCTACAAGCCATGTAATGGCTTGTTTTTTACTGGAATAGTTGTACTTTGTAATGGCGCCTTTCATTTTACCATAACATGTATGATGGAATTCCAAATATATTATTTATGAAGATATAAATAGGTGAAATCGTAAAAAAGAATGCAATATGGTAACGTTTGGGGGGTTCCTGTGTCTACATAATACACTATATGGTAACAGCGACATGATACTATTATTCTATAGGTCAGTCCGAACACAACCATATGCAGGTTTACACAGATTCTCTAATGTTATATATATTTTTTAAATGAAATCCTTTTTTTTGGCAATTAATTATAAATAAAATAGCCCTATTGTGACGCTTATAACAGTTTTATTTTTTCACCTACTGGGCTGTATGGGGTGTCATTTTTTTCCGCCATGATCTCTAGTTTTTATTAATACCATATTTGTGAAGATCGGACGTTTTGATCACTTTTCATTAATTTTTCTTTATATATAATGTAACATAAAATCGGTAATCCGCGCACTTTTTTCCCTCTTTTCGTGTACGCCGTTCACCGATCACAATGACGCTTGTTATATTTTAATAGATTGGACAATTACGCACGCTATGGTATATGTTTATTTGTTGATTTATTTTTATATGTTTTATTTATATAATGGGAAAGGGGGGTGATTTCAACTTTTATTGGGGGAGGGGTTTTGCGGTAGTGTGTTAGTGTTTTTAACTTTTTTTTTTTTTTACACATTTGAAGTCCCTTTGGGGGACTTTTACATCCAGTACTTTGATTTTTACACTGATCATTGCTATGCCTTAGGCATAGCATTGATCAGTGTTATCGGCGATCTGCTCATTGAGCCTGCCTGTGCAGGCTTAGTGGAGCAGATAGCTGATCGGACCGCAGGGAGGCAGGTGAGAGACCTCCGGCGGCCCGTTTTACCGATCGGGACCCCCGCAGTCACACTGCGGGGGTCCCGATTGGTAAGTGACAGGGGACTCCCCCTGTCACTTACACTTAAACGCCGCTGATTGCAGCCGGCCCCCACCTGCTATGAAGCGCGCTCCGCTCCGGAGCATGCTTCATAGCCGGAGAAACACCCAGGGCGTACAGTTACGCCCTAGGTCGTCTGGGGACAGACTTCCATGGCGTAACTATACGCCCTGGGTCGTCTAAGGGTTAAATATTAAAATGTGATTAATCCCACACATAAGTATAAAGTGTATAGGGAACGTAAAGGAGCACTCCACTTTTTTTTTCTTTTTATTCTTCTTTTCAAATCAACCGGTGTCAGAAATTTATACAGATTTGAAAATTGATTCTTTTTATATCTTAAGTCTTCCAGTACTTATCAGATGCTGTATGTCCTGCAGGAAGTTGTGTATTCTTTCCAGTCTGAAACAGTGCTTTCTGCTGCCACCTCTGTCCGTGACAGGAACTGTCCAAAGCAGGAAAGGTTTTCTATGGGTGTTTTCTACTGCTCTGGACAGTTCCTGTCAATGACCGAGATGACAATCACAGATGGGGGTACATAACACATTTAAAACATAACTTTTAATGTCAGTCGCTAAAACAACAATCCCCACATGACAAACATCGGACACAAACTGCTCGCTCAGGGTCTATGGAACACTCGTCCTAAGAAGGGAAACCCCCTACCCTGATCTACCCCTTGGTCTGTCCCTAGTAGTAGACCCTCCAAACATGTGCTCTACTTGCGTCTCCGACTCTTCCATACTTATGAGTCCTTAGGGAGAAAAAACGTAATAAGGCAAGGAGGAAATAAACAGTAGATAATATACACGCAAGACGTGTTAATGTGATGAGGTCCCAGCAGCTATAGGGCCGACTAGTGAGTCGCTCTATGGGGGTAATGATGCACACAGACAGTGGTCTGACTAACATCCAAAAGACTACCTACTCACACTGGCAGAGTCTAGGCGGTCTCGCAGTGTCTCTCCCACTGAGCCTCTCCCTGAGGACTCCTAAGGGCCCTATTCCACCGGGCGATTATCGTTTGCATAATCGTTAACGATTAACGATCTCAAACGACCGCTATTGCGAAAGAACTGAAAACGTTCACTCATTTCCATGGAACGATAATCGTTACTTATGATCGTAACTGCGATCGTTTTTTCTTCGCTATTTATTCGCTATTGCGTTCGTATCTATTGCGAACGACCGAACGATGTCTTATTCAATGCGAACGATTTGCGAACGAGCAGCGATAAAAATAGGTCCAGGTCTTATAAAGCGATCAACAATTTCTCTTTCGGTCGTTAATCGTTACTGCATTTCAACCGAACGATTATCGTTTAGATTCGAACGATTTAACAATAATCTGAACGATAATCGTCCGGTGGAATAGGGCCCTTAGTATGGAAGAAACACGTCGGAGTCGCAAGTAGGGCACATGTTTGGAGAGTCTACTAGGGACAGACCAAAGGGTAGATGCTCCATAGACCCTGAGCAAGCAGGGGTAGTTCATCACATCAATAGGGCATAATAGGGTTAATTTGTTCTTGTGCCCTTTTTCTATCTATTTAGTATGGTGTGGACATACCCTGCCAGAAAGCCAATTATGAGTCTGCATTAACTCATCTAAGTGGTAAGAGATCACATTTATGATTGTTGCTATATATGTATGTGACTCGTATTTGGTATTGTAGGGAGCTCTTATAAGCCACTGGCTCCTTATCATTTTAGTTTGTGTCCGATGGTTATGTGGGGATTGTTGTTTTAGCGATTGACATTAAAAGTGATATTTTAAATGTGTTATGTACCCCCATCTGTAATTGGTATTTGAGCATTTGAAGTGCGCTTTTTCTGCTGACCACGATTTGGCTTGGTTGCACCATGTCAGACTGAAAAGAATACACTACTTCCAGCAGGACACACAGCAGATTATAAATACTGGAAGACTTGAGATTTTTAAATAGAAGTAAGTACAAATCTGTTAAACATTCTGGCACCTGTTCATTTAAAAGCATTTTTCTCTGGTGTACTCCTTTAAAGCGACTCTGTGACCACAATCTGACCCTTCCCCCCCCCCCCCAATCTCTTGTACCTTCGGATAGCTGCTTTTAATCCAAGATCTGTCCTGGGGTCTGATCGGCAGGTGATGCAGTTATTGTCCTAAAAAACAACTTCAAAACTTGCAGCCCTGTGCCCAACGGCCGTGGCCTAGATTGCGTATGCATTAGGTTGGCACAACCTCTCTGTCCCTCCTCCCCGCCCTCCTCATCATTAGGAATGCTCCAGGCTGATTGTCTCCTATTCATCAGCTGTGTGAATACTGAACATGGGTACCTGTGCAATGTTCAGACAGGAGAAAATGTTCCAGTGGCATTCCTAATGATGAAGAGGGTTGGGAGGAGGGATAGAGGGGTGGTGCAAAGTTAGGGCACAGATACTACAAGCCACAGCCGTTTGACACAGGGCTTCAAAGTTTTTTTAGGACAATAACTGCATTACCTGCTAAACGGACCCCAGGACAGATCTTGGATTAAAAGCAGCTATCTGAAGGTACAAGTGGTTTGGGGTGGGCAGATTGTGGGTACAGAGTCGCTTTAAGAAAGTACCCTGTCAGCCTGAGACATGTTTGTCTACCCCTTATCAAGAGCACAATAGAGCCGTCACTCTGACATTCCAGACCCACCCATTATTACAATGAGGACTACCTTATAGATACTATCTTTCAGCAGCAGTAAAGTGAGAATAGCTTCCCCTACGATTTAGCAGCTTAAAGCCTGACTGCTGGCTGAAGGTAGAAGTACAAGAATGTGTGTTTAATTTTTAATTGCATAGAACTTGCAAAAGGAAAAATATTGTTTTCTATAAATAATGAGTTAAGAAGAATACCCCTGACATTAGTGTCCTTTTAACTTATGTTCATGGATTTTTCCTTAATTACAACGCTGCACAGATTTGATTTTCCAGAGCAGTATGTCGAAAAACTACGACTATGTTTTCCAAGCAGTACAGATTTTTTTGGAAGAATTGTGGTTTACCACCTAGATGTGCTGGGCCACAAGAATTAAAATTACAATACACTTTGGTGTACACAAAAATACTTTCAACTCACTACTTCTGCACGGATCCTCGCTCAGCTGACAATTCCACAAGTATTATCCAGCATTCCCTAAAATCTTTATTTAGTCCATTCTGGATCATACATCTCTGCATGAGTAGACTTTGGTATTAGGCCATGAAGATCTTCCCGCCATCTGTACCATACCTCAATGATGTAGATGTCTGTATTTTCAAGCATATGAGGTTAAAACAATGAAAGTTATAATTATTCGTGCTACAAGTAGCCAAAGGAACGGTACTATGTGCCTTGTATATTATGCTTGGACTTTTCTATTGAACTTTTACAGAAATATGTCAACAGCTTGTACATTCAAGGTTGTAACACCGAGAAACAAACCTTGCTTCAGTCTTCAGTTACAAGGCAACAGTGTTATTTTATTATTAAAATGAACCAAACATTGTATCATGGGAGTTCTTGTTAGACGTGGGGCTGTGAAGTCTGAGACTGTTTTGGCTGGAGTCGGAAAAAATGTACCAACACCGATTCCAACTCCAGCTTTAAAAAAATCTTTCAAAATTTTATAATTGAATTTTCATAAGAATATTATAAATGTTCCTCATTAATATTTTAGGTCCTATCGATCTAAAGTCCTCATTTATAACAACCAGAAAACCCTTTCTCACATACATTTAGTTTTTTCCATATATCAGTAATAAAGCACTGGCCCCATTATATGGGGAGATCTGTGCTGTTCTCTTACCGGATGCTGGATGATTATAAATGAGCAGCAGTGTAATATGAAGATATCCTGTGTAATATAGAGAAGGAGAAGCCATAAGTAGTGTAGCAGTAACCTCTGTCCTCAATGTGGTGTTTTCTCTCTGGGAGAAGATTGTGTGTTTTTCTTCAGCGTGCTATGGCTGCAGCAAGCTGTGTGTGTGTGCGTGCCATGGCTGCAGTAGGCTGTGTGTGCGTGCTCTATGGCTGCAGCAGGCAGCGTGCATGTGTGTTTGTGTTATAGCTGCAGCAGGCTGTGTGAGAGAGGCAGAAAATAAAGGGGTATTCTGGGCAACAGTGAAAAATCCAGGGAGGACAGGGGGTTGTGGGATCATAATAAAGAAGTCCTATTTGCCTGTCCCTATGCCCCCATAGTGCAATGTCACCCCTTATGGTCCCCAGCTGGGCTCCTGATCCTGTCATGTCATGGCCCAACTCAGCCAATCAGTGACTGAGGCGGGACAAGGCTACAGTCAATGACTGGCTGAGCGGGTAGTTTCTGATGACTAAGGAGTGCAGGTGCTGACAGCGGATAAATCTGGGCCTATGTCTGACCTCTATATCACAGGTATCTGGGATTGTTAGCAGTGTTTCTTTGTGTATGGTGAATATTTAGTTAGAAACATAGAAGATTGTCAGCAGGAAAAGACCACCTGCTCCATCTAGCCTAGTTCTGAGTTCTTCAGGACATTGAGGCTGGAGACTAGTTGCATCCACTGCACACACACAATGGAGAATCTGCTTTGTATCTTTGCCTTATTCACTCAGAAGTCTCCACAGAATCATGTAGGACCTTAGGAAGAAGCTGCTTAGCCAGTTCTACTCTACACTAGTTTGATAAATAACTCCCTGTCTGATTGGCCATTTATGAAGGAGCTGGAGTCAGAGTCCCTGATAAAATTAATGATTTGGAATTGCGGCTTACTGACTCCACAGCCCAGGTTAGGAGATGGACTAAAAAGCCGCCTGCTTTTTGGATCTAAAACTTTTTCTCCCCTACCCCCTTCTTAGACATGGGCAAAACACAAAATATCGGAGACACTGCACCTATTTGAAATCACATGTGGGCGTAGCTTTGCTGGACTTAGCCCAACCCCTCAAGGGCTTACTTTGAGACATGAAGTCTCAGGAAGTGAGTGATGAGGAGCAAAGGACTTCAGCTGTCTTCTGCTCCCCAGACAACCACTTTAAATGGTCGCTGTAGTTTCGAACAACCTCCCACCTTGTGATAACCAATGGGATTTCTAACATACCAAAATTCACTCCTTATCCAAGGAAAAAGCTCTAAAATCTTGGCCACCAGGTTTCTCACTTTTCTTCAATTTGCTGTCTACTGCCAGTTGTTTGAGAAATCTGTCTGTAGTAACAGCGAGATCATGGCAGAACACAGGAAGTAGGGATGTGGTTTTGCACATTCTATGTGCAGGAGAAAAAGGGACCCTGGGTTGGTACCTGCCAGCTGAGCTATTCCACCTGCTGAAGATGATCCACAATGTAAACTAATGCTTTTCTTTCAACAATAACCATCCATAAAGCTCTGGACAGGTTTCACTTGTGTGAATATCAAAGTAAATAGGTACTGTGGCCCCAATTTATAAGGCTATATAAAAAAGAAACTGGCCATAGCAACCAATCACAGCTCAGCTTTCATTTTACCAGAACTGAATAATGTTGTGCATGGTTGCTATGGGCAGTTTACACCATTTTCTGTTTTACACACCTTGATATACTTTGACCTTTATGTCCACAGTGTGGCAGTATAATTTCCCCCTTCCTTTAGCTTTTGGTTTCTTTCACTTTCTTGATGTAATACATATAGAATGGTCCCTCAACTTACAATGGCCTCAGGTTACAATATTTTAAACATTCAACGGTCTGGATCATCGTAACTTGTGACCAGACTGCTAGAGAAAGTCAGGATCTGTAGTTGTAAATAGATAAATGTTCGATCAATAAGTATAACTCCAGTATAGTCTAGTAGCACCTCTCTAAAGTTGTGATACTACATGTCCTGTACTGCTGTGTATGTAGTATCTCCTCCCTACAGTATGTTGTGATACTACATGTCCTGTACTGCTGTATATGTGTGGTATCTCCTCTCTACAGTACAGTGTGATACTACATGTCCTGTACTGCTGTGTGTGTAGTATCTCCTCTCTACAGTACACTGTGATACTACATGTTCTGTACTGCTGTGTATGTGTGGTATGTCCTTTCTACATTACAGTGAGATACTACATGTCCTGTACTGCTGTGTGTGTGTAGTATCTCCTCTCTGGAGTGTAGTGTGTTACTACATGTCCTGTACTGCCGTGTATGTGTGGTATCTCCTCTCTACAGTACAGTGTGATACTACATGTTATGTACTGCTGTGTGTGTCTAGTATCTCATCTCTACAGTACAATGTGATACTACATGTCCTGTACTGGTGTGTATGTGTAGTATCTCCTCTCTACAGTCCAGTGTGATACTACATGTCCTGTACTGCTGTGTGTGTCTAGTATCTCCTCTCTACAATACAGTGTGGATGAGTTGCTCCTTTGGACCGGCTTCATTTGATTTTTCTGGGACCCTGTGTGCTAAGAACTGGACACAGAAAATGCTCCAGTCGTCTACATAGAAAGGAGCTTCCAGTTTCCAGTAACTTTCTGTTATATTTAAGGACTTGCTTTATCCATCTGCTTATTTTATTTATTTTTTTTAATCTTCATTTTCGCTTAATTTGAGATGACATTTTGGGGGGGCTTCAGAACCAATTTTCCATAGTTTTAGTAGTTCAACTTACAGTGGTCGTCCTGGAACCAATTAATATTGCAACATGAGGGACCACTGTATCTGCCGACTATATGGCAGGCCTAGTGTTAACCCCTTCCCCCAATATGACGTCCAGGGACGTCATGAAAAGCAGTGCTAGAACGCATCATGATTTCCCTGCCTCCCGCCACTATCCCTATATGAGATCAGGAAGCAGGAGGAGGCTGTGTCACACAGCCTCCTCCTGCTGCCACTGCCCGGAGGGGAGCCGCACTCCCCCCGGGCAGTTAACCCCATAGACGCTGCGGTCGTTGTGACCACAGCGTCTATGGAGAGATCTGCAGGCTCCCTCGCCGATCGGGCAGCAGGAGGAGGCTGCGGCACATTGCCTCCTCTCCTGCTGCCACTGCCGATGTCCTCCCCGGGCCCCCCTTCCTGCTCCCTCTGCTCCCCCTGTCCTCCCCGTGCTTCCAGCAGCCCACCTTCCCCGCTGCCCGGAGCTTGCAGCACCCCCCTCCCCCCCGCGCACGCACCCGGAGGTTCCAGTACACCTCCCCTGGAGCCGGCCCCCCGTCCAAAGTAAGCCCCCCTCCCGGAGAAGCCACCCGCCCAGAGCTTCCAGCGCCATCCTCCACCGCCCCCACGCCCGGAGCTTCCAGGGCTCCCCCCTCCCCAGAAGCAGCCCCCCGTTCTGAGCTTCCAGCACCCCCCGGGGGTTACCATAGTAACCCAGACTCTACTCGGTGCGTCTGGGTTACTATGGCTAGTAACGATCAGGACCCTGCACAGGGACCTGATCGTTTGAATGAGTGGTCAGTGTGTTACACTGACCACTCATTCAGTATATAATGCTATAATGCAGTACAGCACAGATCAGGTGCTGTACTACATTATATATATACCTGTAAAAGTAAAAAAAAAACACACACACACACACACAGATAAATAAATAAATACATACATACTTAAATTAATTAAAATAAATAAATAAATACATACTTACATTAATTAAAATAAATAAATAAATAAATTAAATAAATAAATATACACATTCCCCATCCCCCTTTATAAATGATCCCCTATAAATAAGATGCATATGTTTGGTATCACCACGTCCGTAATGACCCCGTCTATTAACCAGTTACATTAATTATCCCGCCTGATTAATGCCATAAAAAAAATAAATGAATAACTAACCAAAATTCAACATTTTTGTTAATCCCGCCCCCTAAAAAATAAAGAAAACAGCTATCAAAACGTCACATGTACCCAGAAGGTGTACCACTAAAAGCGTCAACTTATGCCGCAATAAAAAGCCCTCACATAACTCCATTGGTGAAAAAATTTAAATATTGCTGCTCTTACATTATGCAAGACACAAACAGTTTTTATAGCATAAATGCCATAAACTATAACAAAAGCTATATAACATGGATATCACTGTAATCGTACTGACCTGACGAATAAAGATAACATGTCATATATAATGTATAGTAAATGGCGTACAAAAAAATGGTGAAAAACTGTTGCTAAATTGTGTTTTTTATTCATACCAGCTCATAAAAAATTTAATAAAAAATTATCAGGTTGTCATATGTCGTACAGAATGGTACCAATGGAAACGTCAACTCATCTTACACAAATATTTTGGCACCCCAAGGCCTCTGTAACATGGTTTAATGGCTAAAAAAAACCTGAAATAAAAAAAAGGCCCCAAAATTCCCCAGGTCTCTGTCATGTCTGATGCCTGTGGTTGAGTCAGGTGACGCACTGCGGCCACATATGGGGGATTTCTAGAAACACTGGAATAAGGGGAATCAATATTGAGTTGCATTTCTCAGTTAGTATTTGCTGTGTTAGAGGAAAATAATTGATTAAAATAGAATATCTGGCAAAAAATGAAAATTTAAAATTTTCCCTCCAACTTGCTTAAATTTCTGTGAAATACCTAAAGGGTTAATAAACGTATGAAATGTTACTTTGAATACTTTGAAGGGTGCAGTTTTTACAGTAGAGGGATTCATGGGGGTAACTAACATACAGGCCCCACAAATCTACTTCAGAACTAAACTGGTCCCAAAAAAATGAGAATTTGAAATTTTCCTGAAAATTAGAAAAATCGCTGCAAAATTTCAAAGCCCTCTAACATCCTAAAAAGTAAAAGGACGTTCACCAAATGACGTCACCATAAAGTAGACATGTTGTAGATGTTGCAGTAATAATTAGTTCATGTGGCATGACTATTTTTCTTAGAACAAGAGAATTTTGAATATAAAGAAACGTACATTTTTCAAATTTTTGCGCAAATGTTGTGCTTTTTACAAAAAACTAATGAGTGTATCAACAAAAGTATACCACAAACATAAAGAGGAATATGTCAAGGAAAAACAATCTCAGAATAACCCCAACAGTTAAAAGCATCACAGAGTTACCACTACATAAAGAGAGACAGGTCAGATTTGAAAAATAGGCCCTGGTCATTAAGGCCAAAACAGGCTGTGGAGGCAAGGGGTTAAACAGGGGCATGTGTAATAGCACATCTTTCTTTCGTTCTTTTATAGTATTCGCTTTTCAAATGACAATCTCTGAGGTCCTGTAGGTATCAGTTTTAAAGCGACACTGTCACTTCCTTTTTGCATTCTGACATCTCTACACAGGTGTAAAGGGTAAATTTAGCAGTTTTCATACCTTTTTATTTTTTTTCAATTTCAAACTTTTATTATTTTCCAACAAAATAGCGAACACAATATTCCCGGGGACACAGCCCACTTATAAAATTACAAGTACATTAACCTATTTACCCTAGAAAAACACAACCCTCCCCACAACCCACCCACCTAATGCCCGAAACGAAGAAGGAGGAGGAAAAAGAAACGCAAATTAGATAGATAGAAAGTAACCATTCACCTAAGTCTGGTCTATCCAGTTATTCAATCCTCTAACCAAGTTCTGCCATACCTTCCTTCCCTTAAAATAAAGGATCTCATATCTCCCAACTTTAATCGTCAGTTTTTCCCAACGTGAGACCTGTGACGGGGAGACATCCAACCAGTGTCTAACCATCTCAAACCTAGCACGATGCATCAGTTTTCCAATTAAAGTTATATCTCCAGTGGGCAAACCCTCCATATAGCCCAGTATTACACACATTGGGTCCCAAGGTATCTTCACCGTTAATCTATTCTCGATGTTATCTATAACTCCCCGCCAAAAGTCCCACGCCGCAGAGCAATCCCACATTATATGCATGAGATCCACATCCTCCATACTGCACCTCAAACAGTACTTCAGGTCCTGATCCTGTCTACGCATCTTATTTATTACCCTAGGAGTATAATATAGTCCATAAACCAGTTTTAACTGAATTATCCTGTGATTTGCATTAATTGAAACTTTTGCTATATTAGCAAGGATACTTCCCCATGTCTCGTCTGTTATTTCCCCCAACACCCCATCCCAGTATTTTTTATTTTTTTGGTTTAGTTTTTTCCGCCGTAATCACCAACAATCCTTTATAAAAATTGGCCAGCACTTTGTGATTACCCCCTACATTACCTATAATATAATCAATTAAACGGTGAGTGTGTACTTTGTACTTATGTGTTTTCACCCAAGCATCATATATCTGAAAATAATAAAATCAATACGATTCAGCCAATCCAAACTCACTTTTTAATATTTCAAAAGGTCTAATTACCCCGTCTACAAAAATCTGAGAAACTTTAATCCCATTTCTTTACCCATTTCTTGTATCTTCACTAACTCTTTCAACTCCATATTCTCCCAGTATTTTCTTAAATACCCTCCAGTTCCTCTGTAGAGCTATAAATGTATAATTATTAATCTTACTGCTGTATTTTTTTTCCAAACATTGTGTCAATGTGTAATTACCCTTTTCCTTTTTTTCCAAACATTGTGTCAATGTGTAATTACCCTTTTCCCATTGAGAAGTAAATCTATTCCCTAAGTCTGTGCTAGCCAATCTTTAAGATACGCTCAGGAGGAATCCCAGGGAAACCTGACTAAATTGAATCAAGCCCAGGAAAGGTTAAAAAACTTAGTATGGGAAAAGGCCCAACATAGGAGGTTCTTTAGGGGGACAAAAAGCATATGTGGAGGAGGACAAGCCTAGGAAATTTGTCCTGGACTTGCTTAATGCACAATCTCGGAAAGAAAAGGAAATAACCCAGATCACGAATGATAGAGGAGTAATAGAGACAGATAAACAAGCAATTATGGAGGTCTTTAGGAAATTTTATTCCAACCTATATGAGGAAGAACAAATGGTGGATATTAAAGAGGTAGAGCATTATCTAGAGGAGATTTCGTTGCCTAAATTGTCTAATGAACAAAAGAGAAAACTGAATGCGCAACTAACATTAAATGAGTTAGAGAGAGCTCTAGCTACAGTCAGGAATGGTTCTGCACCCGGCGCGGACGGCCTCCCATATGAGATTTATAAGAAATATAAAAAGTCCCTTCTTCCTTTTCTCTTGTTAGTTTTTAATGAGGCATGGGAGACAGGAGAACTGCCCCAATCTATGAAAGAGGCGTTAATTATTGTGATCCCAAAAAAGGGGAAGGATCGTTTAGATTCGGATGCCTACCGTCCAATCTCGCTTCTGAATGCAGATTTTAAAATCTTAGCAAAAGCCTTGGCAACAAGACTCTCAGAGGTGATGTGTAGTATAGTTGGAGAGGAACAGAATGGTTTCATACCGGGACGGTCCACATTTAACAATATAGAGCATGTGTATTTAAATATGCAGGTTCCAGCTGATGAGCATCCAAGGGCGGTATTGAGCTTGGATGTATCCAAGGCGTTTGATAGAGTCACTTGGCTTTTTCTCTTTCAGACCTTGGAACGATTTAATTTGGGAGAATACTTCGTAAAATGGATTAAGATATGTTACAATCAACCAATAGCAAGAGTTTTGGTTAATGGGGATACCTCCGGAGTCGTGGCGTTGACCAGGGGGACAAGGCAAGGTTGCCCTCTGTCTCCCCTCCTCTTTGCTTTGACTATGGAACCAATGGTGTGGAAAATTTAAAAAAAAGTACTGATGTTGAGGGGTTTGGTCTGGGAGGTAGTATGGACTAGTGATGTCACGATACCAGAATTTTGAGTTCGATACTAATACCAACTTTTTTTTTTTCCAATGCTCGATACCAATTCGATACTTAATAAATTATATTTTTTTTTAAAAAAAACACAAGAGTAGAGATCCCTCCCCCCCCCCCCGACTGTCAGGTTTGTACGAACCATATTACTTTATAAATAAAGTTTCCATTATTTAAAATAAATGTTCTTAAAAAAATAGCCCTATGCTGATTCCTAACATGGCTATGGGGCAATCTGTAGTTTTATTTAGTACCACGTTTTTATGTGGTACTGAATTTGGTGGTTTCTCCGCTTGCACCATTTACCGTGCGTCATCAGGAAGGTGATAATCTTATAATATGCACAATAACACTTCAGCTATCAGGGGGGATGATGGGAACGGTAGTCCTGTAATACACTTCAGCTATCAGGGGGGATGATGGGAACGGTAGTCCTGTAATACACTTCAGCTATCAGGGGGGATGATGGGAACGGTAGTCCTGTAATACACTTCAGCCACAAGGGGGATGATGGGAGCTGTAGTCAAGTAATACACTTCAGATATCAGGGGGGATGATGGGAACTGTAGTCATGTGATACACTTCAGCTATCAGGGGGATGATGGGAATTGTAGTCATGTGATACACTTCAGCTATCAGGGGGATGATGGGAACTGTAGTCATGTAACACACACTTCAGCCACAAGGGGGATGATGGGAACTGTAGTCCTGTAATACACTTCAGCTATCAGGGGGGGTGATGGGAACTGTAGTCATGTAATACACTTCAGCCACAAGGGGGATGATGGGAACTGTAGTCATGTAATACACTTCAACTATCAGGGGGATGATGGGAACTGTAGTCATGTAACACACACTTCAGCCACAAGGGGGATGATGGGAACTGTAGTCCTGTAATACACTTCAGCTATCAGGGGGGGTGATGGGAACTGTAGTCATCTAATACACTTCAGCCACAAGGGGGATGATGGGAACTGTAGTCATGTAATACACTTCAGCTGTCAGGGGGATGATGGGAACTGTAGTCATGTAATACACTTCAGCTATCGGGGGGGATGATGGGAAATGTAGTCATGTAACACACACTTCAGCTATCAGGGGGGGTGATGGGAACTGTAGTCATGTGATACGCTTCAGCTATCAGGGGGGGTGATGGGAACTGTAGTCATGTAACACACTTCAGCTATCAGGGGGGGATGATGGGAACTGTAGTCATGTAATAAACTTCAGCTATCAGGGGGGATGATGGGGGTTGTAATTGCACTATTCCAGCTGGATTCGGGCGGCAGAGTAATGTGCAGGCTACTGCCCCCCTCCCCCTTCCCTTCACAGTCGCAGCCAGGCCGACCTTTTGTTCACCCCACACATTGCTGATGCCGGCCCCGGGAGTGTCCTGACGGCCCGGCCTCACAGCTACCTCTTGTCAGATGATCTCCTCGCCTCCTCCTGCGTTCTCCTCTCCCGGACCGTGCAGCTCTCAGCCGCTCTCCTCCCTCTCCTGCCGCCGACCCTGTGCTGCCCCTCTGCCCTTGTCAGACACTCACCGGCCCAGCTGTGTCTCATGCTCTGTGCCTGTGATGGGGGGGGGGGGAAGGTCCTCATCTTAGCCCATAGGACCCGCAGCTGCCAACCCCGCAGTGACACACGTGTCCCGGGGCTGACTATGTCAGAGGCAGGAGCGGCGACGGAAAATTTGCCGGCAGCAGCTGCATGGTAGGTGGAAGATCTGGGCCCGAGTGAGCGCGCAGGGTCCCGGGTCTGTGTCCGCAGAGGTGGCAGAGAGAACATGATAGGCGCTCAGGTAGCCGCCTGTCATGTTCTCGGCACTATATGTTAAACTACGCTATTTGGTAGTTTAACAAAGTATCGATACCAGGAAATCCTGGTATCGAACAGTTTTTTTGCCCCGAAAATCGATAGTAGTATCGATTTTTCGGTGCATCGTGCATCCCTAGTATGGACAGTCTCTTATTGTATGCAGAGGAATTTTTTTTCTTTAAAAACCCGCAAAAGGTTGTCCCTAAGTTAATAGAGATGATGGAACAGTACGGTAGGTTAGCCGGTCTAAGTATAAACTGGAGTAAGTCCTCTCTTCTGAAGTTGGACAATGGCCCTATCCAGCTTGGGGGTGAACTAAAGCTAGTGGAGAAGGAGGACCACAGAGAGTATTTGGGAGTTAAGATATCGGGGGAGATACAAGACTTTGTAAAGTTGAATATTAAACCCCTTATTTGTAAATTAGAACAGAAGGTTTTGGTTTGGGGAAAATTCCCGTTGTCCATGGCTGATAAGTTGATGTTGGTTAAGAGTCTAGTTCTCCCGCAATTTCTGTATTTGTTTCGAGTAGCTCCTATAGTTATAAAGGACAAATACTTTAAACATGGAAGTAATCGTAAACCATCTAATTTGGGGAAGGAAACGTACGCGGATTGAACAACATTACTTATGTCTCCCATGTGACAAGGGTGGCTTAGCACTCCCCAATTTTAGATTGTATTATTTATCGGCACAACTAACAATGATCAAAAGGTTTTATACCTTATTTTATATCATACGTCATGGTGCTTGTCCAAGTAAAAAGTCATCTTTTATCAACTGCAGATTGTGTTAAGTGGGCAGGACCTCGCGGCATTAGCGCCACTTAGCCCCGCAACGCCACAGTTGGCCCCGCCCCCTCGCAGGCCATTGGAACAGGCTGGCCGAAAGGTCTAGACCCCACCCCCTTTATGTCGGCCAACCAATGGGCGTCAAGGGGGCAGGGGCAACGGTGCAGTTGTGGGCGGGGCTAAGTGGCGCTAATGCCGTGAGGCCACGCCCACTTAATACAATCTGCAAGTGATAAAAGGGCACTTTTTATTTGAACAAACACCATGACGTATGATATGAAATAAGGTTTGAAAAAAAACTAAATTTACCCTTTACACCTGTGTAGAGATGTCAGAATGCACAAAGGGGGTGACAGTGTCACTTTAAGGTATATTAGCTGTACTATTAAAGGAGAAATCTGGCGAAAATATTAATAAAGTATTGTATTGCCCCCCCCAAAAGTTAGACAAATTACCAATATAGCAGAGCTGTGCGGGCTGTGGCTGCTGGAGAGGATGATGGCAGAGGGATGCTCCGTGTCCCTCAGTGTCCCCCTGCCATCATCCTCTCCAGCAGCCACAACCTGCACAGCTCTAGGAGTCGGGTCGTGACATCACCATTTTATCCAGGAAGTGAAGCTTTGATGCAGTAGTAAGTGCAGGGGAAAAAATTACTTTATAAGCATTTCCCGTAATAAGTGTATATTGGGGACTTGTATAACTTTTGGGGGGCAATACAATACAATAAACAATAAAAATGTTTGCTGGACTTCTCCTTTAAAAGTAGTATTCCATCTTAACATGTTTATAACAAAATAATCGCTGGACCCCCAGGAACGCAATTGCCTCACAATATAAAATACACTTAGTGCACCTGTGCAGCCAACATTCCATTTATCCTCTATGGGGAGTGGAGCGGTGGCTGTGGGACGGAGTCCAAGCGATTTAGCTTATCATCCTCTATGCTATGGATAGGGGATAACAATCCCAGATCGGAACACCCCTTTACAATTAATACTTTTACCTCCCCTTCCTCTCATGTTCATTTCTCAGCAGCATGCACAAGTTTAGATATCGATATATACTGCTATGTACTGTCTGTTGCTTCTTTGTTCTCTAAAATCTCTTTAGTTCATCGGTGAACAGTTGTCACCTAGACAAGGCTTCACCACCCCCTCTGCCCAATGCCATAGTCTCTGGCCCCCCACTGGTGTTGCATTTAGGACCGTTCCTACTGCAGCCTGAGCGCCGGGTTTTAATTCAGTGGTGCAGGCAGTAAAGTCTCCATTTCCTTAGCTGCCCTTACCGCGACTGTGCCACAGAGATTAAACCCAGCTCTCTCACTGCACAAGGAGTGGCCCTCAACAGTGCAAAAGTTTTACCTACAAAACAGACAAATAGTGTGCAGATATATTAAACTATATTGAGCTGATGAGTGTAAACCAGTTTAAAATATTTAGCAATGAAAGGGAAGTACAAATGATGCAAAACCATTACTTTATTTTAAAAGCATAAAATAACTCTGTATTTTCTGGGGGAAAAAATTAATTTGAATCCCACTTCGTATTTTCTTGTCTTACAAACTATACATAAAACCTGACTTGAGTAACTGGAATACCTGATTTTTATGTATGAATACAATAATCTGCAGTAAATCGGACACTAAGGTAGGTATTATAACTTACACTTTGTGAAATGGTTATGAATTGTGCTATGTGTTTGTAAGCCTGCATATTTTAACTAAAACATTTAGCTTTTTAGGTAAATTAAATTTATTCACAGTATAATAATAAGATTACAACTTTCTATTCCATCAGCAGGCTATACTAATCTAACCGGATTACGCATGGGGCACTGAGGATGGAGGTTAGGGTCCTTGTACTTACACAGATATCTGACAGATTTTTGAAGCCAAAGCCAGGAACAGCCTATAAACAGAACAAATCTAAAGGAAAGATTGAGATTTCTCCTTTTCAAATCCTTTCTTGGTTTTGGCTTCAAAAAAGTCTGTCGGATAGCTTTGTGTGTAAAAGGACCATAAATCTCTTCCCTTCATCCTCTGCAGTTTCTGTGCTGTTTGTAGTTTAATCCAGCACCTAGTAAGGCTGGAGAGCTAGGGGCAGGGCTGCCGCACCCAGAGCACTGATCCGTCCCTGGTTCAATCCTTCTAATGATTATCAGTGGAGTGAGCCAGACAGATTAGTTCTTAGGGTTGATATCCTCCGCCTTACTAGACGCCAGATTAAAGTACCAACAGCACAGAAACGGCACAGAGGATGAAAGTTCAAGAGTTACCTTCATCCTTGGTGCGCTGTGCGTATTAGGGAGCGATCAGCAGGTTAGATTCGTCTACACTGCTGATAGTTAACAATTAAGATCTCTATTGCAGTCAGTCAGTTGAAACAACCAGGGTTTCCAGTATTTTTGGCAAGATGGCAGATTTTTAACAGAAAAGTGACAGACCCCAATATCAGGATTAATGTAAAAGTGGCCTTGGATTGGGTATGAATATAATATAATTTGTACCCTGTGTACCTATGTTACTTGGAAATGATTAGGGCAGGTTTAACCCCTTTATGACTATAATAATTAGTTTTTTTGTCAATATATAAATATAAATTTATTTTCCCTATTGAAAATAATTTTCTTCATATAAAAATGCATATTGCCACATCTGTAACAACCTGATCTATGAAACGGTCTAATTTTTTAGCCCACATGGTTTAACAAAAAAAAAAACCCTTGCCAGAATTGCTGTACTTTGTTAATGCACCTCCCCCCCAAAAAACTACCGTATTTTCCGGCATATAAGATGACTTTTTAACCCCGAAAAATCTTGTCAGAGGTCGGGGGTTGTCTTATACGCCGGGTATGGTTGCCCCATACGGTGAGGGGGGCTCAAAAAAGGCCCGCATCCCCACCGTATGGGGCGACCATTTAAAAAAAAAACAGTTAACTCACCTGGGCCCGGTCCCGGCCTCCGCACGTCTTCTCCTCCGCTCCCGTTGCCGGTGCAGCCAGTGTGACGTACACTGACTGTGCCAGGGATGCCCGAAACTCCCCAGCAGCCGAGCGTCTATTCGAAGACGCTCGGCTGCTCGGGAGAGCTTCGGAAGAATGACAGAGGCTTCGGAAGTACCCAAAGCCTCTGTCATTCTTCCGAAGCTCTTCTTAGCAGCGGAGCGTCTCCGATTAGACGCTCGTCTGCTGGGGAGAGTTTTGGGCATCCCCGACCGATGAGCGGAGGAGAAGACGTGCGGAGGCCGGGAACGGGCCCAGGTGAGTTAACTGTTTGTTTTTTTTTCATTAGTTTACCTGCAGTTAACATTTTCCGGTTTATAAGGCGAATCCCTGAAATCAGGGGTTGTCTTATACGCCGGAAAATACGGTAGACACAAAAAGTCATATGTACCTTAAATTTGTGATCACAAAAGAAAAACTCAACTGGGTACAATATGATGACAGGAAAAGTAAGTAGGTATGGCTCTTGAAAGGTGACAAAAAAATAAAATAAAGAAAATTGCATGGTAAAAGTGATTGTTATAAAAAAAAAAAATCTTTTGACCTGTCAAAAGTTTTGATTAGTGGAGTGTACATGCCAATCACTTAAAGAAATGGGAAGAAGTACTACGCTTCTTACAGTCTCATTTCTATAGACCATGATGGGAAAAGAAAAGCACTTTTCCCTGTTCTAGCTATCGGAAGTCTCAGCACCAAGACCGCAAGTCAAAACTTTTGACATGTCAAGTCTTTTTAAATGAATATAGTAACATGCTTTTTGTTTTTTATCCCATGCAAGCAGAGATCTTGAAAAGAACAAGAGAGACTGAAACAAAATAGTAGAAGTTTGCATAACGGAATCTAAACAGCACTGGAATGGATGTACACATTTCTGAAATAAAGCAAGGCTGAATTTATTTCCTCTGATGTGTTGTAGTGGAATGGAAAGTTATATCTTAGTAGACTTGCCCTCTGTATCCTAAAGAGGGCCTGTCAAGAGTGCACAATGCCACTAGATAATAATACTTTTGCCTCTGACTTCAATAATGTTTCAGATGAGGTTTCCTCCTTTTCATACAATCTGTAATGTGAATATTCCCCATGAAAGGTTCTGAAGCACTGACACATAACACAGGCTTCCAGAACATGTTAATTCAAGACAGATCCACCGTAAAATTGTGTGCTTTATTCCCAGCCCTGGCATTGTTTCTTGTGGCTTTTCGTTACTATATGTAATCAAATATTAACTAACATGCTGATCTATGTGACAGATCAGTTTCATGTCATTTTAGAGGAATTTTCTGTTAAAATACATTCAAATATCTACAGTTTAAAAGTTTGGAGGGTGTTAAACTAGCAGCTATTAAATATGGAAGGGGACCCATAATGCAGAACACACAGTTCACCTGATCTGTTCTGCAATTGTTGTTTACCAAGTGCCAATATTCTGATCACTATACTGAAAACAGGGTCGACCTTTCTGTGTTAGACACACACAACTTGCCTTAGCCTTGTGGAAGTGTTAGAATGATACATGATTAATTGATGTATGTATATATGTAATGAGATGTTTATTTTTTTTTTCTTTAATACTGAAACCCTAACTTAGTACTGCTGGAGATTCTGATTTCCCATTCACAGAGGCCCGTAACCTTCCAGGCTGGGCAAGGCACATTTAGAGAGGAAAATGGCAATAATTGGCTACTGCTCCTTCAAGCCGAATAATACAGACCATTGTTTCCTATTTAGCTAATTCTTCATCTTGAACTATATCTCTGCAAATGAAGCTTAAATTAAGTTCTTGATAGATTTCTTAGAAATTGGATGTTAATGCTGCATTGTCCACTGTGCGTTACAGAAATTTTCTACGTTGTTCTGTCTCCATGAAATAAAGGTTAACTGGCAAACAATTCTCTTCTGCCCTTCATGATTGATTCTGAAACAGCTTCAGGATGTGACTTTCAATTACTTGTTGAACTAAAGAAACAAAATAAATATTCTTAATAAAACCGTTTGTATTGTTTATGCTTTGCCTATGGCAGGCCACACCATGCAACATGTCAATTCTTTGAGGGGAGAGCGAGACATCACGTTGAGACAGTGAGGCAGGCAGGATTTCAGGCGGCACAAGTTCTGCTAGGAATTTCCGCCTGTTTTGCTTAGTGTGAACTGGCCCTGTAAACAGTGAAATGGATGGGAAAATGCAGTGTGAACCTAGCCTAAGTAAAATCCCACTGGTGTTAGATTCTCCAGATTAAAGGGGTTATCCAGCGCTACAAAAACATGGCCACTTTTCCCCCTACTGTTGTCTCCTGTTCAGGTGCAGTTTGCAATTAAGCTCCATTTACTTCAATAGAACGGAGTTTCAAAACCCCACCAATCTGGAGACAACAGTAGGGGGAAAGTGGCCATGTTTTTGTAGCGCTGGATAACCCCTTTAAGCGGTGCATGCCTTGAACAGGACCTGAGCTGCAGTTACACATCGCCACCACTACACGGTTAAGAGTAGTATAGTGTGGGTGCAAACTAGTCCATTATGCCCAGTAAACCCCTTTAAAGGGGTTATTCAGCGCTACAAAAACATGGCCACTTTCCCCCTACTGTTGTCTCCAGTTTGGGTGGGGTTTTGAAACTCTGTTCCATTGAAGTAAATGGAGCTTAACCTCTTAAGGACATATGACGTACCCCTACGTCATATGTCCTCACCTGCACTTCAAAGCGGGGCCGCGCGGCGGCCCCGCTTTGAAGTGCCGCGATCCCGGGTGCCGCGTGTAGCCCGGGACCGCTGCTATTAGCGGGCACGGTCTGATCGCCGTGCCCGCTAATTAGCTAATCGGAGGCAGCTGTCAAAGTTGACAGCTGCCTCCGATTACCGGAGGCAACGTTTCCCTGGTGTCTAGTGGGGGAGATCGCTCCTCCGGGACCTTGTCCCGGAGGAGCGATCTCCGTTACTGATGCCGGCCGGGGACGCGTCTAAGATGGCGCCGTCCTCGGCTCGGCACTCGTTCGTTTTCGGCTGCAGCAGCCGAAAGCAAACGAGTGCCGATCTCATGGATCTCTGCAGCATATCTATGCTGCAGAGATCTCAATGAGAGATCCAAGTGTATATACTAGAAGTCCCCTAGGGGGGCTTCTAGTATATGTGTAAAAAAAAAAAAAAAAAAAGTGTTGTTAATAGTAAAAAGCCCCCTCCCCTAATAAAAGTCTGAATCACCCCCCTTTTCCCAGGTTTTAAATAAAAGTAAACAAATAAATAAATAAATAAACATGTTTGCTATCGCCGCGTGCGTAATCGCCCGAACTATTAATTAATCACATTCCTGATCTCGTACGGTAAACGGCGTCAGCGCAAAAAAATCCCAAAGTGCAAAATTGCGCATTTTTGGTCGCATCAAATCCAGAAAAAATGTAATAAAAAGCGATCAAAAAGTCGTATATGCGCAATCAAGGTACCGATAGAAAGATCACATCATGGCGCAAAAAATGACACCTCGCACAGCCCCATAGACCAAAGGATAAAAGTGCTATAAGCCTGGGAATGGAGCGATTTTAAGGAACGTATATTGGTTAACAACGGTTTGAATTTTGTACAGGCCATCAGATACAATATAAGTTATACATGTTATATATCGTTTTAATCGTAACGACTTGAGGAACATGCATAACAAGTCAGTTTTACCACAGGGCGAATGGCGTAAAAACACATTTCCCCCAAATAAAAGAAATGCGTTTTTTTTTTCAATTTCACCACACTTTGAATTTTTTTCTGGTTTCGCAGTGTACTTTATGCAAAAATTCAGCCTGTAATTGCAAAGTACAATTAGTGAAGCAAAAAATAAGGGGTCATGTGGGTTTCTAGGTGGAAAAATGCAAGTGCTATGACCTTTTAAACACAAGGAGGAAAAACCGAAAACGTAAAAACGAAAATGGGCCATGTCCTTAAAGGGTTAAAGGAGAAGTCCGGCCAAAATTTATTTTTTATATGTTATTACTGATGGAAAGTTATACAATTTTCTAATGTACATTAATTATGGGAAATGCTCATATACTGCTATTTCCCTTACTTTAGTGTATCAGGAAGTGTTAGAATTATCTCCGAAGCAGTGACGTCACGACGAAAGGTGTAATTCCTATGGAGTGTCCAGCAGGGGGCGCACTATATATAGAAGTCAATGAGTACCATTGACTTCTATATATAGTGCGCCCCTGCTGGACACTCCATTGGAATTACAATGGATGTGTATGTAAATGTAGTATACAGTGTTTTTGATTGAATACATTTATGAAATACTTTGGGGAGCAAGTGTCCTTGCTCCCCAAAGTATTCCATAAATGTAAGCAATCAGTACATAACAGTAAGCCCGCCGAACCGCCGCCGCCTGCCGCTACTGAACGCCGCCGCTCTGGAGTACTGAACTACTACTCTCCCCACCTGCTCATAGCATGAGCAGGTGGGGAGAGTAGTAGCTGGGTTATATCTCCGAGATCGCCGCCGCTGATGCTGCCGTGCAGGGGAGCCGCTCATCACTGCAGCCATCATCCCCCTCTGCTTCCTTACTCTATCTGATGGCTGACTCCCCGCCCGGCTGCCGCTCTCCGATCACACGTGCCGGCGGCCGGGCGGGGAGTCAGCCATCAGATAGAGTAAGGAAGCAGCAGGAGGGGGATGATGGCTGCAGTGATGAGCGGCTCCCCTGCACGGCAGCATCAGCGGCGGTGGCGGCGATCTCTGAGATATAACCCAGCTACTACTCTCCCCACCTGCTCATGCTATGAGCAGGTGGGGAGAGTAGTAGTTCAGTAGTCCAGAGCAGCGGGCGTTCGGTAGCGGCAGGCAGCGGCGGTTCGGCGGGCTTACTGTTATGTACTGATTGCTTACATTTATGGAATACTTTGGGGAGCAAGGACACTTGCTCCCCAAAGTATTTCATAAATGTATTCAATCAAAAACACTGTATACTACATTTACATACACATCCATTGTAATTTCAATGGAGTGTCCAGCAGGGGCGCACTATATATAGAAGTCAATGGTACTCATTGACTTCTATATATAGTGTGCCCCCTGCTGGACACTCCATAGGAATTACACCTTTCGTCGTGACGTCACTGCTTCAGAGATAATTCTAACACTTCCTGATACACTAAATTAAGGGAAATAGCAGTATATGAGCATTTCCCATAATTAATGTACATTAGAAAATTGTATAACCTTCCATCAGTAATAACATATAAAAAATAAATTTTGGCCGGACTTCTCCTTTAATTGCAAACTGCACCTGAACTGGAGACAACAGTAAGGGGAAAAGTGGCCATGTTTTTGTAGCGCTGGATAACCCCTTTAAATAGAACATACTCTACTAGTGACTACTTTCAGTCCATTTACCAAAAGTATATTTTATTTGCAGGACACAAAAGCATCTAGCGTGCTTTTGAGTCTCACAAATAAAATGTATAGGGTTGTGAAACTATATGTAGTCACTAGCAGACAGACAACTGGTCTGTTAAGGTCTGGGGCCACACCACTATATATCAAAATACTTTTTTGAAGTGTGGTCTCTTGCAACAGTACATCCAAAATATGATGTAAACCACCCTTAGATTGGGAAACAACATTTTGCTCTTTTTGGAGTGAACCGCTCTAACTTTGTACAGTATAATACTATATATAATACCATACCTTTTTTATGTCCCAGCGCAACAGCTAAATCCATTGGAGTGTATCCAGAATCTGCCTCCATTGTTAAATCAGCTCCTCGCTCTGTACAAACGCAAGGGACATTTAGTGTGAAAGCCTATCTTAAGAATGGTAAACTTACAGATCACTAATCACATTCTGTAATGCAATGACATTTCAGGATACATGCTGGGGCACACCTGCCAGCATGCTTTCCTTTGTGAATAGTGACCACTGTGCTTGGCCAGTCCCCCACCCGGATCGCGTCTCCCCTGTTCCATGTACTGCAGGGTGTGCTGGTTACGCATGGGTGGGCTTTCATCCATACACCCCAGTGCTGGATAATCATAGTGGAGTCGGTGGTGCAGGGCCAGGACGGCACAGCGGCGCTAGTACTTGCTACTATTGTCTTCATAATGAAGATGGTAGTAGCAGGTACTAGATAGCTGGTACATGCTACAGCGCTGGCCGCTGTGCCGTCCTGGCCCCGCACTGTCGACTCCACTGTGAGTATTCAGCACTGGGGTGGATGGATGAAAGCCTGCCCGCGTGTAACCAGCACGCAGTAAGTGTAATTTGGGAGGCGCCATACCGGGGGGGGGGGGGGGGGGGGGTTGTATTAGGCCATGTGATTAGAGTGATAACATGACCCCTATCCCAGGAGCCGACACTCTCTGATCACATGACTCCGATCCCAGGAGCTGATACACTGACATCAGGTCATGTGATCAGAGTGTCAGCTCCAGGCATCATGTGATTAGAGTGTCAATGTATAGGAGAAAATATATACACACAGCATCATGTATATATACAGCATTATGTATAGGAGAACTATATATATATATATATACACACACACAGCATCATGTATAGCAGAGCTCCCTATACAGTGTATAGAAGAGTCCCCCTATATACATTGTACAGTGCCACCAGTGTACATGAAGTAGAAATTATTTTATGTTATTTATAATTGAAGGTCTGTTATTTAAAGTGTTAATACATAAGAATAGTCAGTGTTTTAATGGAGAATCATAGATATATATATATATATAGATATATATATAGATATATATATACACACAGTCTATTACTAGCAGAAGCATACCAGCTTTACTGCAATTATCCAAGGAAAATAAAAAAATATGCAGTTTGTCACACCCAAATGATTGTGTCTTTTGAAAGAAGTGTGGCTTATAAAAGGGGTGTGTCATAATTATCGTTCAGTTATAGTTACCGAGTCTACACGTGTGATTAACAGTGATACTGATTTAGGCCATTATCGCCCAGCCCTAACCGACAGCCATTTTTCAAATGCTTCCACAAGTATTCTTTTTATATTTTTATTCATGCACAAATCACAACAGTACTTATAAGAAACATAAAAAATACAGGTACCTAGCAACACCTCCACACATTTTACATGATTCCCTCTGACTGCATACAGTAATGGTGTTCCTCCATTCTGGGGGTGAAAAAAAAATAAACAAACAAAAAAACACCTTAAATGCATGCGTATTTCTGCTTCATCTATCATAAAGCCTAGTATTAAAGGGATAGTTCACTCAAAATTTTATTTTTTTTAAGTCAAAAAATCAACTGGTGCCAAATATTTGTAATTTACTTCTCTTGAGAAAAACTCAAGTCTCACAGTACTTATCGGCTGCTCTATGTCCTGCAGTGGTTCTGAAGTGGTTTTCTTACCAGTCTGACACGTTGCTCTGTCCAGGTCAGGAACTATCCAGAGCAATAGCAAATCACCATAGAAAACCTCTCCTCTCCAGACTAGAGAGAACACCACTTCCCACAGGACATACAGCAGCTGATAAGTATTGGAAGACTCAAGATTTTTTAAGAGAAGTAAATTACAAATCTCTGGCACTTTCTGGCACCAGATGATTGGAAAGATTTTTTTTGCTGAACTACCCCTTCAACCAATCCCGTTGTAAAACAATGCATCTAATGAATGGAAATCTACAAACCCAATAGCAGAAAATGACAGCCCAATGCTTTCTCATTTTACAATGAATGGTGATGGGCTTTATTTTACATTGAAATTTTGCTAAATTATTAGGCACTGGGGTTATCCAGTGCTACAAAAACATGGCCACTTTCTTCCAGAAACAGTACCACTCTTGTCTCCAGTTTAGATGATGTTTGTAACTCAGTTCCATTGAAGTGAATGAAGCTTAAAGCGAATGTACCACCAGTACATGGCTTTTCTGATAGTTACATGGATAGACTGGCGCCTGTGCGGGGATGCCCGTTCCTGCGTATGGCGTGGGTCTATTCCTGAGCACCAGCCAGGGGTTAAGCACTGGAAGCTGCCCAGCCCGCCCTTAGTGGGAGGGAACCCCCTGCCCCTCTATAACACAGCTCCATTAGAATCAATGAACCGTTGTGCCAGCATCCCTGCATTGGCGCCAGTCTATCCATGTAAATATCAGAAATGCGATGTACCAGTGGTACATTCACTTTAACTGCAAACCGCACCTGAAATGGAGACAAGAGTGGTGCTGTCTCTGGAAGAAAGTGGCCATGTTTTTGTAGTGCTGGATAACTCATTTAATGGCTTTCCACAAATACGGTGTGTCCTGTTTTCTGCAAAAAAAAAAAAAAAAAAAACTTTTTTGATCACGTGCATTGCACACTTTTCATAAAGAAGGGAGGAAGCAAAGAGGGGTGAGCCTCTTGTACCCCAACAGATTTACTATAATTGGTGTTAATTATAGTGGAAATCTATATAGCTCATATCTGCCGTTAAAGGAGAAGTCCTGGGTCCACCTCCTCCCAGGCTTCAGCCACCTCCTCCCAGGCTGTTTACAAAAAATGATGGACCCTGGAGCTCCCCAAACATACCAGCCGCATCTGCAGCAGGAACTTTACATCAGGGAAAAAAATGCTTTTTGAAGTTTAGGGGAATTAAAGGGAACCAATCAGCATGATTGTTACAAGGAAACAATCAGACTCATGGCTCCAGGCTGCACGCTATAGATCTACTGTGCAGTTCCCAGAGCATACCAGCTACGTCTTCAAGAGGATCTTTACATCAGAGAAAAAGGCGTTTTACTGCAGCACCTGAGGCCAATAAAGGAGCAGCGACTAGTCATCTGGGCAGAAAGTCGCCCATGACTAGTCACTGCTGTCTTTTACTACAGTCATGGCCAAAAGTTTTGAGAATGACACAAATATTATATTTTCACATGATCTGCTGCCCTCTGGTTTTTATGTGTGTTTTGTCAGATGTTTTTATCACATACAGAAATATAATTGCAATCATATTATGAGTAACAAAAGCTTATAATGACATTTAGAATGAGTTAATGCAGCAAGTCAATATTTGCAGTGTTGACTAGAGATGAGCGAACCGGGTTCGGGTTCAAGTCGATCTGAACCCGAACGTTCGGTATTTGATTAGCGGGGGCTGCTGAACTTGGATAAAGCTCTAAAGTTGTCTCGAAAACATGGATACAGCCAATGACTATATCCATGATTTCCACATAGCCTTAGGGCTTTATCCAACTTCAGCAGCCACCGCTAATCAAATGCCGAAAGTACGGGTTCGGATCGACTCGAGTATGCTCAAGGTTCGCTCATCTCTAGTGTTGACCCTTCTTTTTCAGGACCTCTGCAGTTCTCCCTGGCATGCTCTCAATCAACTTCTGGACCAAATCCTGACTGATAGCAGTCCATTCTTGCACAATCAATGCTTGCATTTTGTCAGAATTTGTTGGTTTTTGTTTGTCCACCCGTCTCTTGATGATTGAGCACAAGTACTCAATAGGATTAAGATCTGGGGAGTTTCCATCCATGGACCCAAAATCTCTGTTTTGTTCCCTGAGCCATTTAGTTATCACCTTTGCTTTATGGCAAGGTGCTTCATCATGCTGGAAAAGGCATTGTTGATCGCCAAACTGCTCTTGGACGGTTGGGAGAAGTCGCTCTTGGAGGACATTCTGGTACCATTCTTTATTCACAGCTGTGTTTTTAGGCAAGACTGTGAGAGAGCCGATTCCCTTGGCTGAGAAGCAACCCCACACTTGAATGGTTTCAGGATGCTTTACAGTTGGCATGAGACAATACTGGTGGTAGCGCTCACCTCGTCTTCTCCGAATAAGCTGTTTTCCAGATGTCCCAAACAATCGGAAAGGGGATGGGGACTTTACCCCAGTCCTCATCAGTCCACTCCCTGTACCTTTTGCAGAATATCAGTCTGTCCCTGATATGTTTTCTGAAGAGAAGTGGCTTCTTTGCTGCCCTCCTTGAGACCAGGCCTTGCTCCAAGAGTCTCCGCCTCACAGTGCGTGCAGATGCATTCACACCTGCCTGCTGCCATTCCTGAGCAAGTTCTGCACTGCTGGTAGCCCGATCCCGCAGCTGAAACACTTTTAAGAGACGGTCCTGGTGCTTGCTGGTCTTTCTTGGGCGCCCTGGAGCCTTTTTGGCAACAATGGAACCTCTCTCCTTGCAGTTCTTGATGATGCGATGGATTGTTGACTGAGGTGCAATCTTTCTAGCTGCGATACTCTTCCCTGTTAGGCCATTTTTGTGCAGTGCAATGATAACTGCATGTGCTTCTTTAGAGATAACCATGGTTAACAGAAGAGAAACAATGATGCCAAGCACCAGCCTCCTTTTAAAGTGTCCAGTGGTGTCATTCTTACTTAATCATGACAGATTGATCTCCAGCCCTGTCATCAACACCCACACCTGTATTAATGGAGCAATCACTGAAATATCTGGTCCTTTTAAGGCAGGGCTGCAATGATGTTGAAATGTGTTTTGGGGGATAAAGTTCATTTTCTAGGCAAATATTGACTTTGCAAGTAATTGCTATTAAGCTGATCACTCTTTATAATGGTGCGTTTACACAGACAGATTTATCTGACCAATTTTGGAAGCCAAAGTCAGGAATGGACTTGAAAAGACAGGGAATCTCAGTCTTTCCTTTATGACCTGCACCCTGTTTATAGTCTGTTCCTGGCTTTGGCTTCAAAAATCTGTCAGATAAATCTCTCTGTGTAAACGCAGCATTACATTCTGGAGTGTATGCAAATTGCCATTTTAAAAACTGAAGCAGTAGACTTTGTAAAAATTAATATTTGTATCATTCTCAAAACTTTTGGCCATGACTGTACAGTGCAGTGATGCTTCACAGGCAGAGAGACCCGGTAGTGGCCTCTCTGACTGTTAATCATGACAGATTGATCTCCAGCCCTGTCCTCATCAACACCCACACCTGTATTAATGGAGCAATCACTGAAACATCTGGTCCTTTTAAGGCAGGGCTGCAATGATGTTGAAATGTGTTTTGGGGGATAAAGTTCATTTTCTAGGCAAATATTGACTTTGCAAGTAATTGCTGTTAAGCTGATCACTCTTTATAACATTCTGGAGTGTATGCAAATTGCCATTTTAAAAACTGAAGCAGTAGACTTTGTAAAAATTAATATTTGTATCATTCTCAAAACTTTTGGCCATGACTGTACAGTGCAGTGATGCTTCACAGGCAGAGAGACCCGGTAGTGGCCTCTCTGACTGTCAATCATGCCCGCAGAGCGCGCTGACAGCTGAGATTAGTCATGGGCGGCTCTTCGCCCAGATGACTAGTGGACTTCCCTCCTCCGGCCTCGCTTGCCACCATAAAACTTCTTTCTCCTTCCTGTAAAGCTAATGCTGCAGACGCGGCTGGTATGCTCAGGGAACTGCACAGTAGATCTATAGTGGACAGCTGGGAGCCATATCAGTCTGATTGAACTAATACTGTGGGTGGAGAACACTTATTGACGTCTAGGGGGATTAAGTGAAACCCCTAAACTTCAATAAGTGTTTTTCACCCGGACATTTTTGAACTCTTCATGTATTTTATACACCTGTTCTTAGGTCCCCCTTCCACACAAATTACAACTCATTGTTGGTGGAAAAATCCTGCCGCTTATTGTTTGGGAACTCTTCACATAAAGAGATTACCAAGTTCAATCAACCTCTTTAAGACTAGATTCACACCTAACGGATCCGCAGCGGATTTAACGCTGCGAATTTGCAGCGAAACCTGTCATTCTGAATAGGGTTACATACTCACAGCGGTTACATACTTTCAATCCGCTGCGAGTATGTAAACGCCGTCCTCCTTAACTCACGGCGGCCCAGTACATAAATTACCTGGTTCGCACTCCGGCCTCTTGACGCAGCCTCTGACTGGCTGAGCGAGACATTAGGGTGCTGGAAGCCACAGAGGGAGGCCAGAGCGTTGACCAGGTAATGTATGCACCAAACCGCCATTGGGTTAAGGGGGACGGCATTTGGACTCAAACATTTTTATCTTTATTTCAACGCATCTCTTATCTTTAAGAATTTTTTCCCTAAAAGTACAGTTATTTGAGGCCCTGTTTTTTATAAAAAAAATGTAGGCATCATTATGTTTAAGTCAGTGTTTAAGGTATGTTTTTTTCTTTATAAATGACATAATGCATAAAAAATTAGGTAAATTACTGTATAACAGTCATTACTGCATATTAACAATGCATTGCCTTACCCAGTCATAAATATTTATATCTACTTTCTTATTCAGGAGTAAAGTCACAATATCAGAATATCCTCCAGTGCTTGCCAGAGACAAGGCACTTTCTCGTTCCTTGGCCAAGATGTGAGGGTCTGCTTCCTGTGGACAGATATTAATATTGCAGCAATGTGCTTAGTGTGCATTAACAATATTAAAGGGGTATTCCCATTTCATTTTTTTTTTTTTATTATCCTGGGGGCATGATGAAAAAAAGTGATAACCACCAGGGTCCTCCACAGAACCTCTATAAACAATTTCCAGTCTCCTCTTGTTGCTACTTTAAAGAAAAGCTGTCTCAACAGGACTTATTCAGTTGGCCAATCACTGGCCACAGAGGTGGCTCGGCTCAGTCCTGTTGAGATGGCTTGTCTCGGAAGTAGCAACCAGTAGAAGACTGGTATAGGAAAGTATAACTCTTACCTTACCACCCCTGGCATAATATAAAAAAAATTATATTGGAATACCCAATTGTTAATAAAGTTTTTCCTTCATAATGCTAGCTGGCAGTTTATTATTGTTAACATCCATCTGTGAACAATACAGCACCAAGCTTACCGATTTATTTATTTTTTCATGATGAAAAACAATTTTAACAATATTAATTTTACAGTGTAATGAAGCGTTGTACGTGATACTTGAGGCATGAAGTTCTCCAGGAGGTTTTTTATTGCTAATTTGGTAAATGATGTCAGTGACCCATGAAGGCCCTTTTATATGGGCTGATTATTATTCAGGGGGCAGTGATCAATCGATGAGTAAGCAAACATTCGCTCATCAGTTAAATTGTTTTTTTGTGTAGCCAGTAAAATCATTGTTATCGGCCTCACATCTCTCCTTCTAAACAGGAGATGTGTAATCAATAACAATGCATCCGAATGGCCGCATGACAATAGTGATTGTTCTTGCAGCCTGGCCACTTGATTAATCATGCAGTGTAAGGGTACGTACACACCCATTTCATAGACTCCATTTTATGCACAGGCGGATTCTGCCCTCTGTCCAAAGAATGAACAGGGCAGGTACGAGCTGTGGAATGCGCAACAGGTTATCCGTCGTCATTCTGTAGTGTGCACATACCCTAAGAGTATGTGCACACTACGGAATAAGCACAGAAATTCCAAGCCGAGTCCATGCAATGGACTCCGCTTGAAGTTCCGCCTGTCCCATAGAATTGACACGTTGCGTGGTCTCCACTTGAAATTTCTGTGTATTTCATAGCATGCACATACTCTATAGACACTGCAAATGAGCGGTGATGCAGTTGATTGGTGCTTGTTTGCGGCTGCGCACAGCAGCGTAAAAGTGCCCTAAGGATTCACAATGCCCTGTAAATTAGGCCGAGTGATCAGCTGGTGAATGAGCAGTTTTATCAAAAAAAAAAAAAAAAAAAAACACATTCATCGGCCACACACCTTCCCATGTAATAGGGAGAGTGGTGTCAATAAAAGATGGAAGTAAAGGGGTGCATAGACAATTCAGCAGTCATCTGTGCAACCCTACATGCACAGAGGTAGGCCGATCTACGAGATCAGTGCTCATTAAAAGGAACGGGAAGTCTGTTTCTGCATACTGTCTTCCTGGAAGCAAAACAGTAAAAATGTGTCTTATTTACCATATCCAGGAGGTAGCGGACAGTCTCTATCTCACCAAAAGCAGCCGCCCACATTAAAGGAGTAAATCCTCGCTCATCTGGTCGGTTTAAAAATGTGTCATCTTGATGAAAATTAGAAGACTCAAATAAGAAAGGAGTTTGTCCATATACCGTACATAGACAAGTTATTGGGTTTATAAGCACATACCTTTTTGCAAATATTCTTTTAATTGAGTCAGCTCTCCTTGGGCTGCAAGTTGCTGTACAGAAAGGGCTAGTGAGGCAATATACACAATTAATAAATGGTGCTTCTGTAGCCTACACTACAAAAAACTAACTCTGTGAGAAGTGTATGGGAAACAAAGACTGCACAGTTTAAAGGGTTTGACCATTTTTAAACCACCCACTATAAAAGAGTTGTGTCATAGAAGGAAACTCCTTTTCTGATTGCAGCCAGCTAACAAGAGCTTTGGAAGTTGTAGCAAGCCATATACTGTATTACCATTGTAGTAGCCCACTATGACCTAAAATCCATGGACCCTCAGGGTGTGCTCTCATGTTTTTTTTTTTTATTTAAGTTGGTCAATGCAGTTTTTGAAGCTACAGACATGAACAGATGGAGGACAAACATAAGGAAAAAGATTGTTCCTGGCTTTAGATTTGAAAGCTGCATTTTAAAGGGAACCAATCAGCGGCACAGTACAGACCTACTGTGCAGCTCATGGAGCATACCAGCCGCAGCTGCAGCAGTAGCTATACATTGATGTTTTAAAAAGACGTTTTATTACGCAAGGCCGGGAGATGGACAGCAACTAGTCATCTGCGCAGGGAGTCGCTTTTGACTACTCACAGCTTTCAGCCTGTCAACGCGCAGTGTGGGGATGATTGACAGGCAGAGAGAGACCGTGGCCTCTCTGCCTGTCAATCATCCCGCACTGCGTGCTGACAGGAAAGAGCCGGGACTAGCCCTAAGCGGCTCCCCGCCCAGATGATTAGTTTCTGGCCTTCTCCCGGCCTTGCGCAGCTAGATTAAACTTCTTTTTCTCCCTGGCAGAGCTACTCCTGCAGCAACAGCTGTTATGCTCCACGAATTGCACATTAGCTCTATACACTGCTGCAGGGAAACATATCAGCACAATTGTGCTGATATGGTTCCCTTAAAAGATATCCAAATTATAAACAAATAAGACCAAATATTAATCTTGATTTATTCAGAAATTTTGTTTAAATACTATTATTATGTTAAACATATTTTTAAAGTGACTCTGTACCCACAATCTGACCCCCCTAAACCGCTTGTACCTTTGGATAGCTGCTTTTAATCCAAGATCTGTCCTGCGGTCCATTTGGCAGGTGATGCAGTTATTGTCCTAAAAATTTACTTTTAAACTGGCAGCCCCGTGCCCTATGGGAGTGGCCTAGAGTGTGTATGCATTAGGCTGGCACAACCTCTGTCTCTCCTCCCCGCCCTCCTCATCATTAGGAATGCTCCAGGCAGATTGCCTCCTATTCATCACCTGTGTCAGCCTGGCACATGGGCTGGATCGTTAAGGACCTGTGCAGTGTTCAGCATGGAGAGAATGTTTCAGTGGCATTCCCAATGATGAAGAGGGTGGGGAGGAGGGACGGAGGGATGGTGCTAAGTTAGGGCACAGATACTCCTGTAGGGCACAGGGCTGCAAGTTTAAAAGTTGATTTTAGGACAATAACTGCATCACCTGCCAAACGGACCGCAGGACAGATCTTGGATTAAAAGCAGCTATCCGAAGGTACAAGTGGTTTGGGGGGGGGGGGGGGTCGGATTGTGGGTACAGAGTCGCTTTAAAGAATTTTTTGGTGATGTTTTTTGTAATTTTCCATTTTTCTACCTATATTAACCCCTTCAGGACTGGGCAAATTTTAGTTTTTTCTTTTTTCACCTACAGACCCACATGAGCCCACATTATTTTGTGCCCCACTAATTGTACTTTGCAATGGCAGACTTAATTTTTCCATAAAATATGCTGCAAAACCAACAAAAAAAATATTTGAAAATAAAACACAATTTATTTTTATTGGGGGGGGGGGGGGTATGTTTACACTCTTTGCCCTATGGTAAAACTATGGAACTGTTATCTATGTTCCTCAGATCGGTACAATTACAACATAGCCATTTAAATGCAGCTGTCAGCTTTGACAGCTGCATCTAAATGGCTCGTTAGTGGGCGTGGCGATAAGACCACGCCACGCGGCCCCACTCAGAGCTCCCCTACCCGGCCCAGGACGTACATTTACGTCCTGGGTCATGAAGATGTTATAAAATAATCTTGATATGTTGCAGTTTTCATTCTGTAAAGTCATCTGTACAGCATTGCAGCTACATGTGACACCAATAGATAGATAGCATCAATAGAACACAAGAGCAGCCCCCTGTGGAATGACCTCTTTACAGGTCACAGAGCATGCTCAGTAATGCTTCACTTTAATCTCAAGGGAACAGGTTCTGTCTATTGTCCGCTATGTCCATGAGGCTTGCTCTAAAACATTTCACTAAATGCTGTTAAAATCTGCCCAGGAACAATGGCAGCCCACAACCTTAGAGCTTGTCCTTCTTGGTGTTGCAATTGCAATGTTTAGAAGGAAAAGTCCTACTCCTAGGATATGGTGTTTGGCAACTCTGCAACGCAATTTGCAGTGTGTCACTTGGTTACTATGCCTGCTGGAGGCTTTTTACTAGGCCTCTATACCAGGCATAATGGTTCTGCTCATCAAGTCTGCCTGAGGAAGACTTTACTAGCTGAGCATCCATCTCACTGGTCAATGCTATGCAACAGTAATCTTTGCAAACCATACTCTACTAAGTTATAACAAATGACTAAACTATATCTACAGTACTAAAGAGATTGTCCAAGGTTAAAAAAAAAAAAAAAAAAACACCACACCACACCTGTCCCTTGGTTGCGTGTGGTATTATAATTAGGCTCTATTCACTTCAATAGAATGGAACTGCAAAACCACACCCAGACAAGAGTGGTGCTATTTCTGGAAAAAGAGCAGTCATGTTTTTCTAAGCCTAAATAACCTCTTACTGCAGAAAAAACATTAGATTTGTAACTCACAGTCCAGAGTTGCTGGTAATACAGATACCATGTTTCCTCGCTGTCTGTTGGTTAGAGTTGTGGAATACTTCAATGGGCCAACTGTGAAAATAAAAATCAGCATTCATTCATATCACAATAGCTAGACAGATTGGGTCTGACAAGTAGTGCTCAGAACATCTGTATTAATTACCTATGCATCCAGTAAATAAAAGTATGATGTTATATATACTTTTTTTCTTTTTACATGGGAGCCATTAGACAACATATGCATAATAATATATATTGAAAGCATCAGAGGTATAAGTTAGGAAACCCTTCTAAGGTTCCACGCACACGGAGCAAAAGTGGCAGAATTCAGCCAGCCTCCCTGTCATAATGATACTGTATGGGAGGCTTGAGAGCCTCCTCTCCCCGGGCTGAAGAATAACATGTTCATTCTTCAGTGCGGAGAAAGGAGGCGCGCAAGCCTCCCATAGACTGTCACTATAACAGGGAGGCTGGCGACATTCTCCGCCGCGCAATTCCGCCACTTTTGCTCTGTGTGCACGGAGCCTTTAATGTCTACCACCAATGTACACTACAGTGGGGATAGTTACTTTTATTATGATTTCATATTCACATTACCGTTTAACTGAGTGACCTCTTCCTCAATGTCTGAGCCATTCTGGGTTTCGGGATAAATATTTAAGATGACAATGCTCTGATCATCAATAGTGGGACAGACCGCGGTATCTGTAATATGGTCTCCCATTGCTGAAAGAGAAAAGATTTCACATTTTTTTTTTATATATGAGATTATTCCACATTATATTGCACAATTATAGAACAGCGCTTCCGCTTATAGTATTTTTATACTTTCAGGCTGCCGTCATACACTGCAGTGTTTGGGCCAAAACTAACAGTGCATTTAAAAGCAAAGGAAATATAGGTAGGACTTCCTGCTGTATGCGCTGAGCAATTCCACCTTTGGCTCAAGAACTGCAGTTTTAGGGTGCTTTTACACACACCAGATCCACTGCAGATTTCACGCTGTGGATTCGCAGCGAAATCTGCTGCGGATCCAGTGTCAGTGCATCCCTATGAGAATACATTTTCCTAGCGGGGTTGACATCCCGCTGCGTGTATGTAAGTTAACCCCCCCGGCGGTCAGAGCACACATCACCTGCTCTGTGCTCCGGCTAGCTTCAGGGCTCCCGGCGTCTGCTGGTCCTGCTCAGCCAATCAGTGCGCTGCCTCGCTGCATCCACTGATTGGCTAGGCTGGACGTCCTGCTGAGAACCCCCGAAGCAAGTCGGTGTGGGGAGGAGGTGATGTATGCTCCAGCCACCGGGGAGTTAACTTACATACATGCCACGGGATGTCCCTATGTATTCTCATAGGGATGCACTGACACTGGATCCGCAGCGGATTTCGCTGCGAATCCACTGCAGATCCAGTGTATCTGAAGACACCCTAAAAAATTTTTTTAAAAATGCCATGTGTTATAGCAGCCTTACAGACAAATCTAACTTCCAGATTTCTGTAATTACACGCGCAACCTAAAGGGGTTTTCTGCGAATGAAGTGTCTTTTTTTTTTCAGTGAGGACCTTGGGTGCTGAAAAAAAATGAAAAATGACACACACTCATCTGCCCCAATTTCCCAACCCTTTCCCAATCATCCTATTAATGCAGTGAACCATGTCAGCCAGTGACTGGCTAAGCAGGCATTTTGTACAAGGTTGGCACATCAAGACAATATGGTCATGTAGTCACCAAACTATAAAACAGTGGTCTGGAAAAAGTGTTGTATTTGTAATGTAAGTATATACAATAAAGTTTTGATATTTTTTTGCATGTTTGTGTTTGGAAAAAAAGTGGTTTGTTAAGGCATTAAAGGGGTAGTGTGATGCTTGACATTTATTCACTAAATAACACACATTACAAAGTTATACAACTTTGTAATGTGTGTTATTTAAGTGAATGGTCCCCTTTGCCGTGTTCCCCCCACCCCGGAAGTGTGATGCATTGTACTCACCGACCCCAGCCGCCATCTTGGGATGCAGTGATTATAATGCACAACACTTCCGGGGGTGGCGGGGAACACCGGGAAGGGGGGCAATCACTTAAATGACACACATTACAAAGTTGTATTACTTTGTAATGTGTGTTATTAAGTGAATAAATGTCGAGCACTGCACTACCCCTTTAAGCTCAGTTTATACAATCAGCACAAATCTGTCCAATATACACATGAAATCCACTTACAATCTGTCCCCTACTGTATTCTATGGGAAAGCTGCATGTCCATTCACATGCATCCGATACTGCTAATGGTTGTTGGCCCAAAAAATAGAAATGCACTTAAAAGGGGTGGAAATAGAGAAGTAGAGAACCTTAGTAGTGGGAAAGCATCCCAGGAGCAGCCACACTCTACTAGTAAGGTTATTGATGTTGAAGCCCTAATTTCCAAGTGAAATAACAAAGTTTTTTAAAATGTTTTTTCAATAGCAGATATGTATAAAAAGGTTTACATTTTGTTGCATAAAGATGATTGATAGTTGAGCACATCAGCTATGAAAGACTCAGGAAAAAAAGGGTTGCTGCACATAGGTTCTTTGCATATCCATGTATTTTAGGGATAGTATATGCACGCTTGTAGCAAACATTATAGATTACTACAGCTTGGATATACACTGCTTAAAGAAAATAAAGGGAACATTTAAATAACACATCCTAAATCTGAATGAAATATTCTTATTAAATACTTTGTTCTGTTGAATGTGCTAACAAACAAAATTCAAACAAAAATTATCAATGGAAATTAAATTTATTTACCAATGGAGGCCTGGATTTGGAGACACAAAATTAAAGTTGAAAAACACACTCAAGGCTGATCCAACTTTGATGTAATGTCCTTAAAACAAGCCAAAATGAGGCTCAGTATTGTGCATGACCTACAACGCCTGGGCATGCTCCTCATGAGGTGGCAGATGGTCTCCTGAGGGTACCCCTCTTAGACCTGAACTAAAGCATCTGCCAACTCCTGGACAGTTTGTGGTGCAACGTGACGTTGATTGATGGCGCAAGACATGATGTCCCAGATGTGCTCAATCGGATTGGCGTCTGGGGAACAGGCAGGCCAGTCCATAGCTTCAATGCCTTCATCTTGCAGGAATTGCTGACACACTCCAGCCACTTGAGGTCTAGCATTGTCCTGCATCAGGAGGAACCCAGGGCCAACTGCACTGTCATATGGTCTCACAAGGGGTCTGAGGATCCCATCTCAGTACCTGATGGCAGTCAGGCTACCTCTGGCAAGCACTTGGAGGAATGTGCAGCCCTCCAAAGAAATGCCACCATTACTGACCCACTGCAAAACTGGTCATACTCAAGGATAATGCAGGTAGCAGATCGCTCTCCATGGCGTCTCCATCGCTCTCCATGTCACGTCTGTCACATGTGCTCAGTGTGAACCTGCTTTCATCTGTGGATGTCGGGCCCTCGGTTTATAACCATTTGTGCACACACATGCACATTCGTGGGGTTGTTGCCCTCCTACAGTCTCCTCCACATCTCCTGGTGTACTGGCCTGTCTCCTGGTAGCGCCTCCAGCCTCTGGACACTACGCTGACAGACACAGCAAACCTTCTTGCTACACCTCACACTGATGTCCCATCCAGGATGAGCTGCACTACCTGAGCCACTTGTGTGGGTTGTAGAGTCAGCCAAAAAGCATAGGTACAGAGAAGTAATCTGTGGTCCCCACCTTTATTAAGTGTGTCTTGCTTATTGCCAATAATTTTCACCTGTTGTCTATTCCATTTGCACAACAGCATGTGAAATTGATTGTCAGTCAGTGTTGCTTCCTAATGCTAGGTTTACACAGAACGATAATTCGCCCGATCGTACGATTAACAATGTCGGAGTAACAATTTTTTTTCATAACGATCAGCGTTTAGACGGTACGATATATCGTATGGAAATTCATTTTGCGATCACTTAAAGCCTATCTCACACATTGGTTAAATCGGTGAACGACTGTTCACACGGAACAATCTGCTAATTTTTGGGAATTGATCAACGACAATTTGAGAACTTGTTGAAAGATCAAAATGAGCGATTTCTTGCTCGTCGTTTGATCGTTCGCTGCGTTTACACGTACGATTATCATTCGAATTTGATCGTTATCCTGCGAATTTGCATGATAATCGTTCCGTGTAAACGCAGCATAAGTGGACAGTTTGATTTCACAGAAGTTTGATTTACTTGGAGTTATACTATATTACAGTAGTGCCTTGGATTACGAGCTTAATTTGTTCTGGCTTGTAATCCAAATCCACTCTTAAACCAAAGCAAATTTTCCCATAAGAAATTATTGAAATGCAGACAATTGGTTCCACACCTCAAAAATAATGAATTTATTATTCTAAATAACATGTAGAACACATGAAACAAACATTTAGAAACAGCTGAATATTTCATATAATAGGTTACTGTACAGTATACTGTGATCACATGGGTTGGCGTGCCTTCCTTCCAGGCTTGATTTATCATTATTTATGCCCGCTTGCAGGCCTTTTTGTTATATACAAATATACAGCTCCTGTAAGCAGATGTAGATTTGTTGCACAGAGCCTGCACCAGGTACTGGCCCGGTCGGGTTTACTAAGGAGGTGGGCTTTATTTAAGACCAGCATCTTTATAACTAGGCACCCCTAGTTTTTATAGTGGTTATAAAAAATACAGTTTTAGAAAAAATTAATTCCTGTTTTGAATATCTATTGACTACACATATAGATAGATCACTCTCAGGGTAAAAAACAAACCTATTCCAGGTTAAATTAATACAATTTCTGGAAAGATACGATGAGGATGACTGATTGAAATCTTCAGAATAGCAGTGGCCTATTACTAAATCTTAATAGGAGATCCATTAATTGAGACAGGCTGCTTGCCATAAAGATGGGAATTCTTCCCCTCATGAAGTTGTCCACAAAAGTATCTCCTACCTGTGCATAAGAGGCCAGGTTGACTTTGGAATCAATGAAAGCTGTTTGTTTCCCCCACTGGTGTGTCAGGGCTCTCATAGTCCTGCTCAAGAATTGTGTATAAATTGTCCATAAAGTTTCTCTAGCTCGGCCTCGGGCTAACTCTCCTCCAGTTATCTGTACCCCTCTGTAGGTAAGCAGATTGGGCATCAGCATAAAGGCCTTATGAATTAGTGAAGGGGACTGGATTTGTTATCCACAGAGGAGGTCACCTGGTCTTCCAGTACTTGCTGCCCATCTCTCAATGTCAGTAGCACCCTGGGAGCCACCGATAATACCACAGGCACAGACTTTGATGGCAACAGCCACTGCCATTAGGATGACAAAGTACTTTGTGTAGTTGAGGTAATGTGATCCTAAAGGATGCTGCTTACCATTAACAGTTCTTACAAAGTTAACACATAAAAAAATGCACAAAATCTTCTGGACTGGAGTTGTGAGGAGCATGTGCCACTTGATTTAGGCTGCATTCCCATGTTCCTAACGGAACACTGGAAACGGAATGCCAGTACCGGAGTCCCCCCGTGCCCGGACAGCATCTGTAATTAGATGCTGGGAGTTGGGGAACTGTATTCATAAGAGCTACGCTGTGATGAAGCAGTGGCGCGGTGCTGTTACGACAGCGCGGCGCTTATGAATACATTTCCCAGACTCCCAGCATCTAATTACAGATGCTGTTCGGGCACGGGGGACTCTGGTACTGGCCTTCCATGTCCGTGTTCCGTAGGAATGCAGCCTTACAATTCCAGGAACAATTGATTTACCAGCCCTAATGCAATCGATGCATAACTCTCGCTAGTGGCCAAGAATCTGAAAAAGAAAGAAAAGGAAAACTAAATTTACAAGCCCCTGCTGACCATGGTCACCAACAAAATTACACTGGTAAAGATTATCAAGATGGATTTTTTTTTTCAGTAGTTCTATGATCTTTCACTGGCAGCAGGATACGCTGTAAAAATCCTGCTATCATGCTCTCCCTGTGCAGGCACACCACAGACAGAATTCTCCTGGCAGCGCCACTTGATACAATGCTATCAACAGCGCTGTTGGATTAATTCTGTCCCCAGCGTACACCTGCACAGGGAATGCAAGGCAGCAGAGTTTGGACAGCATACCCTGCCACCAGCGAAAGATTAGTTACACTTCAGCGTAATGAGCAACTACCTAGTTACATAGATGGACCTTCCCATCACAGTGTCTTCCCTGCAATGGTGCTCTTCCTGGAGGGAGAAAAAATTGTCAAATGCTTTTGTCAGCATCTATCAAAAGTTTAAATATTTTCCAGGAAATCTGAGAAGAACAACAAAATAATTACACTCCACAACAAACTCCATAACTACAAACAATAAGTAAATAATATAACATACTGATGACAGGTACATACCTGAGACATTGTTCAATGACGTACATCATAAATAAGAATCTTATATAATATTATCATAAGGATCTGCGGTTCGGATCTCCTCATCTTAAAGGGGTTATCCAGCTCTACAAAAACATGGCCACTTTTCCCCCTACTGTTGTCTCCAGCTCAGGTGTGGTTTGCAATTAAGCTCCATTTACTTCAATGGAACAGAGTTTCTAAACCCCACCCAAACTGGAGACAACAGTAGAGGGAAAGTGGCCATGTTTTTGTAGCGCTGGATAACCCCTTTAATCCTTCACTCTGTGGTAGTAAAGGTCCCCTGCTTCTGGAAATTACCATTTTCTGTCCAAAAATCGTACAGCTATGCTCTACAAGCCTTGTAGGTTCAGCATGGCACATGGAGGAGCATGGATAATGTTTTCATGGTGATGCAGTGGTAGCTACTACAGATAAGAGGATCCATCGGAACCCCAGCGTGCATCATTTGAATACCGAAGGCTGCAGAAGTTGGATGCAGCCCTAGGGAATCCTGGAAAACATTTAGGGAGGCATTTATTAAGTCCGGCGTTTTTTACGCCGGACGTAAAAATGCCCCCGCAGCTCCGGCGCTACGGAGATTTATGTAGAGGCGGACTGCCTCTACATAAATCCCGTGCGCCGTTGCGCACCGCCGAAAACCTACGCCAGCTGAGGACTGGAGTAGGTTTTCGGCGTACATTTTGGCGGAACGGATGATAAATCGCGTGGACTCTGAGTCCGCGCCCTCTGTTCCGCCCACTCTCCGCCCCTTTTCCGCCCCCTGGCGTACTCGGCGGAAAGTGCCGATTTGCGAATATTTTATTCGCAAATCCGCCATTTTTGCTTAAAAAAAGACGCAAATCGGCACTTTCCGCCGAAAATCATCCATTCGCCGGATGATACATGTGGCCCTTAGGGTACAAACACACACAGCTTATACGCTGCATATTTACTGCTGCGATACGCAGCAGATATGCAGCAGATACGCAGCAGATTAGATCTAAATAACTGAACACAGTATCAAATCTGCTGCGTATCTGCTGCGTGTTTGTACCCTTATACAACTTATGGCTGTATCCATGTTTTCCACAAAGTCTTAGGGCAGCATCCAACTTCTGCAGCCACCAGTAATCAAATGACGCACGCTGGGGTTCGGATGTACCTGAGCGTGCTAGAGATTCGCTCATCTCTAGTGCTAGCACGACCTCCAGGAGGTGTAGCGCCAAAATCTCTACACAATTTATGTTACTAATTATAAATTTAGAGCCCAACTCTACAGAAGAAAAAAAAAGGCGGCTTTTGGGGAAGATTTCCCTTACATACATTTAGAATTTTTTTTACTTAAGCAGGGATTGATATTAATAAAAACTTTCTGCAGTGGACTGCAATCAATCAAGAGAAGTGTGCAGTGTATGTTGGCTTAAACATCGTACCGTATTGCCAAACATGGAGGTTCTCAGATACACAACATTCCTCTAGGTCTGTGTTCTCAGACTGTATCTATCCACCTGCTACAGAACTACAACTCCCATGATGGGAGTTGTAGTTTAATGATGGCTGAAGGGCCAGCAGCTGGGGTGCTGGGAAGAATGGTAACTGGTTCACACTGAGGAATAGGAGCCAGTTCACACTGAGTAAACACAGCGTAATTCCACGGCGGAGCTCTCCGCCGCGCTCAGTGTGCTGCTTTGAGAGAATGGGAGAGCGTGCGCTCGTCCGCTTCCTCTACTCTCCGCTCAAAGAATTAACATGTGATTTCTTTTGAGCGGAGGCAGCGGACAAGCGCGTGCCCTCTCTTTCACTCAAAGCAGCACACTGAGCGCGGCGGAATTTTTCCGCACAATTGCGTCTGGGTGAGGAATTAAAGAGCAACACGCTCTTATTTCAGCTTGAAATTTCTCCCGTAAAATATGTACAGAGCAATGTCCTATTGTGTTCAATGGGATTTCTGCTCTGTTGTTCACACTGCAGAATTTCCTAGCAGAATTTTCTGCCGCTGATCCACTTTCTGCATATAGGGGTATGTGCACACTGAGGAAAAGGCGAGGAATTAGGTGAGGAATTGAAGAGGAATTTAAGCTTGAAATTCCTCCTGTAAAATATGTACAGAGCAATGTCTCATTGTGTTCAATGGGTTTTCTGCTCTGTTGTTCACACTGCAGAATTTCCAAGCAAAATATACCAAAAGAACACTGAATGAGCATAAATTCCTTAATTCAAAAATATTCCTTTATTAATAAAAATATAAAGTGAAGATGTCATACATAAAAAATGAGGGAAAAGGTGATGACAGTACAAAAAACCAGGGGATACAGAAACAACTATGGGTCAAAAGACTATTTGTGTAGATGTATTCCATATACAAAGGGCGCAAATAAGTTAATATAATAAATACCAAAATCCCAATAAGTCTATCATACAAGGTGCATCAATACACATTATAACTCATTCTCTAGACACAAATGGGATCTGTAAACATAACACACATAAATTTGCCACCAGCCCGAAAGAAATTACTGTGAGATGTTTAAAAATGCAGATTAACCAGTCTTACCCATATTGCTGTTCCCCTGGCACACCCCGACGCGCGTTTCGCAGATGACCACTTTATCAAGGGGCATCAAGGGGCCCCTTGATAAAGTGGTCATCTGCGAAACGCGCGTCGGGGTGTGCCAGGGGAACAGAAATATGGGTAAGACTGGTTAATCTGCATTTTTAAACATCTCACAGTAATTTCTTTCGGGCTGGTGGCAAATTTATGTGTGTTATGTTTACAGATCCCATTTGTGTCTAGAGAATGAGTTATAATGTGTATTGATGCACCTTGTATGATAGACTTATTGGGATTTTGGTATTTATTATATTAACTTATTTGCGCCCTTTGTATATGGAATACATCTACACAAATAGTCTTTTGACCCATAGTTGTTTCTGTATCCCCTGGTTTTTTGTACTGTCATCACCTTTTCCCTCATTTTTTATCTATGACATCTTCACTTTATATTTTTATTAATAAAGGAATATTTTTGAATTAAGGAATTTATGCTCATTCAGTGTTCTTTTGGTATATTTTGGTAGTGTATTGAGTTTTCCTTGTAATATTGGTACTGATTGATATGCAGGATATATTGTTTTGCACATGCGACTTATTTAGTATTTACCTGCAAATTGGAATTATTTTTTGTATTAAGAATTTCCAAGCAGAATTTTCTGCTGTAGATCTGCTAGAGGAATCCTATAGAAGTCAATGGGAGGCTTAAATTCTGCTTGAATTCTGCCTGAAAACTTTCTGCTTCAATTCCTTGAGAATTGCTCAGTGTGCACATACCCTAAAGAAGTGACATGTCAATTATTTGGGCAGGTTCTGCTAGAGAAATCCTATAGAAGTCAATGGGGGCTTAAATTCTGCTTGTATTCTACTCAAATTCTGCTGCTATTATGCCAGAGCTAAATAGGCGAAGAATTTCAAGCAGAAAACTTTCCTCTACAATTCCTCAGTGTAAACCCACCCTCATGCACACTGAGCAAAAGACGAGGAATTGAAGAGGAAAGATTTCTGCATGAAATTCCTGTTCTGGCAGAATAGGAGCAGAAGAGAAGCTGAATTTGAGCAGATTTCAAGCAGAATGTAAGTGGAATTTAAGCTGAATTTTAAGCAGAATTCAAGCCCCATTGACTTCTATAGGGTTCCTCTAGCAGAATCCACCCAAAGAAGTGACATGTCACTTCTTTGAGGCAGAAAGCAGATCTGGGGCAGAAAATTCTGCTCGGACATTCTGCAGTGTGAATAACAGAGTGGAAATCCCATTGAACACAATAGGACATTGCTCTGTTCATTCTTTTACGGGAGGAATTTCAAGCAGAATTTAAGAGCAGATTCCTCTTCAATTCCTCGTCTTTTGCTCGGTGTGCATGAGCCCTTAAAGATAACACTCCTCTTCTTTATCTTTGCTTTTCTCCTCTCTTCTTGCCCTTGTTGTATTGCCTTTGTGCTCTTTGTACACTGGCTATATCCGAATGGCCTGCCAAGGGCACTCTGCTTTTCCGTACTTATCTTTATAAAAATTATAGCACCTAAGGGTGCTTTGGTTTGCATATTTCTACAGTGCTGACGCGTAGCTATAGTGTGTTACATTATTCGTTTTACTCTGTTTCATATGTTATGGAACACATGATGTGCTATGTATCAAGGTTGTACTCTATGCCTTTGTAACGTACCTTCTGTTCACTGATTTGAGTTGTCAAGTTTATTTGCTGGCTTTCTGCTAATAAATTCTGAGTAAACATAAAGATAACACTCCTCTTTCTTAAGACCCTATTACACGGAACGATTATCGGCCGTATTCGTCCGATAATCGTCCCGTGGAGTTGACAGCAACGATCAGCCGACATCGTTCATGTCAGCTGATTGTTGCAGTCGTTTGGCTTCCAACATGTTGAAAACCAAATGACTGATATAGCAGCGATCTGCTGCCGGCGCTCCATGGAATAGGAGCGTCGGCAGCAGACGCTGCTGTATCCTATGGGCTGCCCGGACGATCAGCGATCACCCGGGCAGCCCCCCCGCGGCCCCTCCCACACTTACCCGCTCGCTGCTGCCGTGTGGAATAGCGGCAGCAGCGAGTGGTGAACGAGGAGTAAACAAGCGCTAAAAGCGCTCGTTTGCTCCTGTCAGTAGCCCGTGGAATAGGGCCCTATTTACATGAGGCTTCAGGTCTCCTCCACCTGTATATGTACACCTCCCCCGGTGTATACCACAGTGTACTCACAGTGTGGCCGTACACTTTAACGGACCAAACATAGTATATGTGACTACATTCAGTTTGCTTCACAAGCTTCTATATTTTACTTGTAGACAATAAAACGTAGTCTACCGTGTCTTTATACCCTATGAGGCGGCGTTCACACTTACGCTTCCATAACATAAAAACATACATTAAAAGATGCCAAAAAAATGCTGTATGTCACACCACAGAATCCATTTCCCATTGGCCTATACTGCAACATATACTTTTCTGTTAGGCACCAACTAGATGACTTATATACAGCAAAAGGAAACAATCTAAAACAAAGACAAAAACTACATATATACAGTGGGGATCCATCTGTCACAGAGTAGGTGTATGCTGCAGGGCGAGAACTCTGTGGTACAGCCTGACATATACCAGAAGGTGGGGGGGACCTGAAACGTGATGTGAACGGGGCCTCACAATGATGGTATGGCTGATAACAGAGAACAATAGAACGAATCCAACCACATAGACATGCAGCTGAGCGGCAATGCCCCATATATAATGAGGGAAATCCCAACAATAATCCCATACCAACCACCCGTGTATTGGAGCGGTCAGCGTCCGTCTTATCCCGGCTCTTAAAGACGCAGCTCCCTCCTGATGGGCAGCATGGCAAGAGTTAAACCAGCCAGATCCGCGCGCGCACACTTCCTGGTTCGGATGTGAGGCGCCTTCTGATTGGACGGCAGCACGCGGCCTCTGATTGGCCGATAATACAGTCCCGCTCGCTATTCGCTATAGTTTAGTTAGATGTATCGTTTTCCTGGACAAGCTGTGGTGATGTAGTGTAGCGACCTGCTGGGATCAGTGGTGTCCCTGCAACAAGTGGAGTGCTGGGGGCGCGCAGCTCTCAGAGCCGGAACTGTAAACCTTGTTGTGTCCGGACTGCAATTGGGGACGGACCAGTGGTGCGCCGGCCGGGAGCAGCTATCATTAGATCTGCCCGGGTGAGCGCTGGTCATGGAGGAGCAGGAGATGCAGATAAAGGTTAAGAAAGGTATATGGGGGAGATTTATAGGGGGAATCTGGATCCACCACCCTGCCGCAAACCTTCTGCAAGTCCCAAGCCGCCCAGGTGGGAGCCACAGATGAAATGCCCAGGGCGGGCTGCACGGCTGTGTGTAGGTGTAACGGGCATCCTTGTCTAGTAGGCTGGGGCCCCCTTTTCTATCGGCTCCTACAAGCACCATCGTTGGTTGGACCTTGCAGCACACTGGATAAGGATCTGTGACCCATAATCCTTTACAACATCATAGAAAACGTCACATCACTGGGGTCATGTACCTTTTATGGCCAGACTTACACCACCATGTACCTGATATGGCCAGACTTACACCACCATGTACCTGATATGGCCAGACTTACACCACCATGTACCTGATATGGCCAGACTTACACCACCATGTACCTGATATGTCTATACGGCCAGACTTACACCACCATGTACCTGATATGTCTATACGGCCAGACTTACACCACCATGTACCTGATATGGCCAGACTTACACCACCATGTACCTGATATGGCCAGACTTACACCACCATGTACCTTTTATGGCCAGACTTACACCACCATGTACCTGATATGGCCAGACTTACACCACCATGTACCTGATATGGCCAGACTTACACCACCATGTACCTGATATGTCTAAACTTACACCACCATGTACCTGATATGGCCAGACTTACACCACCATGTACCTGATATGGCCAGACTTACACCACCATGTACCTGATATGGCCAGACTTACACCGCCATGTACCTGATATGGCCAGACTTACACCGCCATGTACCTGATATGGCCAGACTTACACCACCATGTACCTGATATGGCCAGACTTACTCCACCATGTACCTGATATGGCCAGACTTACACCACCATGTACCTGATATGGCCAGACTTACACCACCATGTACCTGATATGTCTAAACTTACACCACCATGTACCTGATATGGCCAGACTTACACCGCCATGTACCTGATATGGCCAGACTTACACCGCCATGTACCTGATGTGGCCAGACTTTCACCGCCATGTACCTGATATGGCCAGACTTTCACCGCCATGTACCTGATATGGCCAGACTTTCACTGCCATGTACCTGATATGGCCAGACTTACATGTGCATGATATGTCTATTATGGCCATACTTAGGGTCCTATTCCACGGGCCGATGGGGGCCCGATCAACGATGTAAACGAGCGCCGATCTGCTAGATCGGCGCTCGTTTACTGGGCCTATTCCACGGCCCCGATCGTTAAGTGAGGGCTGCAGGGACATAGTTATCGATGTTCTTGCACCATACATTACCTGTCCGGGCTGCAGGTCTTCTCCCGTGGTCCTGCGCGCAGCAGCTTCGGTGCGGGGCTGTCTGAACTGACAGACCGCTCAGCCAATCACTGTCCGGGACCGCCGCTCTGAAGCTGCTGCGCGCGGGACCCCGGGAGAAGGAGAAGACCTGCAGCCCGGATAGGTAATGTATGATGCTGCTAAAATCGTCGGTCGCCGCCGCACATTGCTATTCCACCGTAGCGATGCGCGGGTGGCGAACGATGATTTTAGGTCTGAACCTAAATGAACGATCAGCCGATGACACGATCATCGGCTGATCATTCTCTCTATTCCACGGAGCAATAATCGGCCGAATTGGGCCGTTTCGGATGATTATCACTCCGATTCGCTCCGTGGAATAGGCCCCTTACACCACCACGTGCATGATATGTCCATTATGGCCGTACTTACAGCACCATTTTCTACGTTCTGTGATGAACAGGGTCCCGCAGTAAGTGAGCACCAGTAATTGTGGTGTTTTGTGACGGTGGAGTAGAGCTGGGCGATATGGCCAAAAAATAAAATCTCGATTTTTTTAAAAAATTTTGGACGATTCTCGATTTAAATCTCGATTTTTTTTTTTTTTTTTTCCTTTTTGCTAAATAAACAGAATAGTTTTGTCCTTGCAGCATCAGATACTATTTTAATGACATTTGAGACAACTGTATTGCTTCTCACTGTAACAGTGCTCCCCTGTAGTAGACAAGCCCCCTGTGTGCCATTCTGGGCCCCCATATAGTATAGGAGATCTTCTTTGTGTGTTTAGTAGTGGAGGTATAGTGGATAAGGGGTGTAGTAGTAGTAGTACAGGTAAAGATGAGGGGTGTAGTAGTACAGGTATAGATGAGGGGTGTAGTAGTAGTAGTACAGGTATAGATGAGGGGTGTAGTAGTACAGGTATAGATGAGGGGTGTAGTAGTAGTAGTACAGGTATAGATGAGGGGTGTAGTAGTAGTAGTACAGGTATAGATGAGGGGTGTAGTAGTAGTAGTACAGGTATAGATGAGGGGTGTAGTAGTAGTAGTACAGGTATAGATGAGGGGTGTAGTAGTAGTAGTACAGGTATAGATGAGGGGTGTAGTAGTAGTACAGGTATAGATGAGGGGTGTAGTAGTAGTACAGGTATAGATGAGGGGTGTAGTAGTAGTACAGGTATAGATGAGGGGTGTAGTAGTAGTACAGGTATAGATGAGGGGTGTAGTAGTAGTACAGGTATAGATGAGGGGTGTAGTAGTAGTACAGGTATAGATGAGGGGTGTAGTAGTAGTACAGGTATAGATGAGGGGTGTAGTAGTAGTACAGGTATAGATGAGGGGTGTAGTAGTAGTACAGGTATAGATGAGGGGTGTAGTAGTAGTACAGGTATAGATGAGGGGTGTAGTAGTAGTACAGGTATAGATGAGGGGTGTAGTAGTAGTACAGGTATAGATGAGGGGTGTAGTAGTAGTACAGGTATAGATGAGGGGTGTAGTAGTAGTACAGGTATAGATGCGGGGTGTAGTAGTAGTACAGGTATAGATGAGGGGTGTAGTAGTAGTACAGGTATAGATGAGGGGTGTAGTAGTAGTACAGGTATAGATGAGGGGTGTAGTAGTAGTACAGGTATAGATGAGGGGTGTAGTAGTAGTACAGGTATAGATGAGGGGTGTAGTAGTAGTACAGGTATAGATGAGGGGTGTAGTAGTAGTAGTACAGGTATAGATGAGGGGTGTAGTAGTAGTAGTACAGGTATAGATGAGGGGTGTAGTAGTAGTACAGGTATAGATGAGGGGTGTAGTAGTAGTACAGGTATAGATGAGGGGTGTAGTAGTACAGGTATAGATGAGGGGTGTAGTAGTAGTAGTACAGGTATAGATGAGGGGTGTAGTAGTAGTAGTACAGGTATAGATGAGGGGTGTAGTAGTAGTAGTACAGGTATAGATGAGGGGTGTAGTAGTAGTAGTACAGGTATAGATGAGGGGTGTAGTAGTAGTACAGGTATAGATGAGGGGTGTAGTAGTAGTAGTACAGGTATAGATGAGGGGTGTAGTAGTAGTAGTACAGGTATAGATGGGCAGCTAGGGGGGGATGGAGGGGGACTGGGGGTGACGGAGGGGGACTGGGGGTGACGGAGGGCGACTGGGGGGTGACGGAGGGCGACTGGGGGGTGACGGAGGGCGACTGGGGGGTGACGGAGGGCGACTGGGGGGTGACGGAGGGCGACTGGGGGGTGACGGAGGGGGACTGGGGGGTGACGGAGGGGGACTGGGGGGTGACGGAGGGGGACTGGGGGGTGACGGAGGGGGACTGGGGGGTGACGGAGGGGGACTGGGGGGTGACGGAGGGGGACTGGGGGGTGACGGAGGGCGACTGGGGGTGACGGAGGGCGACTGGGGGAGATGGAGGGGGGCTGGGGAAGCTGGGAATGATTGGAAAAAGGAGTACACATAGCCCTCCTCCCCTCACCCCGGCCACACATGCAGGTCCCGGTCTCTGCAAGAGGCTGCAGGGACCGTAGTGGTGATAGCGTCGCTGCCATTACTGGAGCTGTACAGCGGGATCAGGGGTGAAGATCCTGCTGTACAGCTCCAGTAATGGCAGCGACGCTATCACCACTACAGTCCCTGCAACCTCCTGCAGAGACCGGGACCTGCATGTGTGGCCGGTAGGGGAACGGAACGCTATGTGTACAGCTGGGGAAGGTCGGTCGCGGCTCTGGGGGACTGCCGACCGACCTGCACCTCGCCGCACTTCCCGCCCGCCCGGCACCTCCACGCAGCGCCGCCCCCTCACTTCCCGCCGGCCGTAACCTGCACCTCATGCCCGGCCGGCACCTCCACGCAGTGCTGCCCGCCCTCCATCTCCCGCCCGGCACCTGCACCTCCCGTCCGCCCGCCCGACTGACTCTCCGCGCTTCTCTGCCCGCAATGATTTTTTGTGAAAATCGAATTTACGATTTTCACAAAAAATCAAATCGTTTCTAACCTTCTGGGCGAATTAATCGAATTAATTCGATTAATCGCCCAGCCCTACGGTGGAGTATTAATTTTGAATGAAATATTTTTTGTCCTATTAATCTAAGGCCTTTCTTTAAAAAAAGTGATAAGATGTAAGGTGTTCTAGTGGTGATAAAAAAAAATAGGACACACACACCTAGGGAACAGCAGCTCATCGGTGACATTTTTCTTAATTCTGTCCTGTTGTGTCTATTTCTGTATTTGTATCCGAGTGTATAGAAAGTCTTTTGTTTTCTTCTAGTAACGGATAAGTTTACTGAGAGCATGTATGTCCTCGCCAATGAGCCTTCTGTGGCTTTATATAGGCTTCAAGAACATGTCCGCCGGTCTCTTCCAGAACTGGCTCAGCACAAGGTGGGTAGCGTAACTCAGGATTGTAAGATTGTGTATGTGTGTTTGCTTTGCACCTGAGAGTGCAGTATTTCAGATTAGTCATATTTTACTTGATTCTAGGAAATCTCCTTTAGGGTGCCTTCACACCTAACGACTCGCAGCGTTAATAACGCTGAGAGTCGGCTAGGTCCTGGCAGATCACTGTCATTACATACACGCAGTGGTCTGAACGACCGCTGTGTGTATGTAAATCTGCCGGCCACTTTACCCCTTCTGATGCCGCCCGCCTCCTGCTCCGCTCTGTATACATTACCTGTCCTGCTCTCCCGCCTGGCCAATCAGTGGCTGCGGCTGGGCAGGTGTGAAGGCACCCTTAGGTAGAGCTTAGCCACCTGTGTTCTTCATTGTTGACTGCTGATTGTTGAGGTCATCTGTACTAGGAAACAGCTATAATTATTAAAGGGGTAGTGTCACAAAGAAAACTAGGTCTATACTGATGCATTATTTTAAATGAAACATATCTTAAATTTACAAACATTTCTTAAAATATATAATTTGAGAGGTATTGACTCACTAATCCCCCATGTGTTGCTTAGTTTTGATAACCTGTTGCCCTTGGTTTAAGTGAGAGTCACCCCCTTTTTGCATTCTGACTTCTCTACACAGGTGTAAATGGTAAATTAAGCAGTTTTCATACCTTATTTTATATAATACGTCATGGTGCTTGTTCAAGTAAAAAGTGATCTTTTATCATCTGCAGATTGTGCCCCGTTCCCTCGTTGCCCATTGATGTGGGCTGACCTAAAGGGGGTGGGGCCTAGACCTTTAGGCCAGCCTGTTCCAATGGTCGATGAGGGAGTGGGGCCTATGTGCCTATTACGCTATGAGGGGCGGGGCTAAGTGGCGTTGTTGCCGTGAAGCTGCGCCCAATCTGCAGTTGATAAGATCAATTTTTACTTGAACAAGCAGCATGATGTATGATATAAAATAAGTGTGAAAACTGCTAAATTTACTCATTACACCTGTGTAGAGAAGTCAGAATGCAAAAAAGGGGGAGACAGTGTTACTTTAAGGCCCACCAGGCTCCACTAGGTTCAGTTGCAGTCACCTGATGTGTTCCATTTAGTACTAACAGTTGGATTTTACTTTACATGCAAATAGGAGGGTTGTGGGAAAGTGTCTGCACTCTTGAATAATAACAGCAGGGTCACAGTTCAGAGAGGGAATTAGGAAGTAATCAGATGCATAGAGAAGTTCCTTACATTACAACTCCAAACAACCTAGGGAGGCCATGACCTAGCTTGGCAAGTTTGCATTTCAGTCTTTTCCCACCTGTAATTCACTGCAGTACACCCAAAGAAGAGTTATTAGACCTTGCAACATTTCAGTTCTCATTTCCAGTTAGCATTTCAGCAGGCATTTGTCAGGCTTGAGAGAGGCTAGAATACCGGAAACATTGGGAAGTGTAATAAAGAGAACTCTACTTGGATGAAATGATGACAAAAGCCTTTGAATAAAGCTTAGTGAGCTGTATATCTAGTCTTTTCACTTAATGTTTCCTGTAGGTTATTCCATAATATTCTGAAACTTTCACCCATTCAATTGCAATGCAGCAAATTTGGCAAAATGTCCACCATATTGAGCATGCTGCAGGTTTTCTAATTTTCCCCTGTATGCACCTGGAGTTTTATATGCATTGTATAGTTAGTTGCAGACTTTTAGTGCAGTTAAAAAAAAAATGTAAATCATCTGTCGCTAATCTGTGCCATGGCACTTGGCATTTTTCATTACTGTGGCATGAAGTATAATTTAGAGCGAAACTGACAGGAAGTTAGAACACTGTAACTGCTGTTCCATTCCTACTGACATTGGGGAAGAAGGTAGTTTTCTTACCTTAATTCTCGGTGCCATTTTCCTTCAATCCTCCGTTTTGTTACTATGTTAATAGGGTGGTATTATAGTTCTTGGTGCACCAATCTGTAAATACTAAATATCTAATTTAACGTTCTTTGCTTTGTGACACCCCCTCTTTAATCACCGATCTGCTCACCTCATGAATATTCATCCAGTGCACCATAGTGCCTAATAAACACATTATTTATTAATAAAACATAAAATTGAACCTACTTCCTCAGCACCTCCTGCTCTATGGGAATGTAACAGTAGGTTAGAGTCTTCTTACCTGCTGTTAGTTTCCCTTTAGGTTGCTTGCAATTTAATATTCATTGCTACTGTGAAACAGCTGCTCTTTTCTTTGTGTAGGCAGATATGCAGAACTGGGAAGAACAAAGTCAGGGGTCTGTATACACCGTGGAGTATGCATGCAGGTACGTGTTCCAGGTTTTTTTTACTTTTTATTCTAACATTGAATATTTGTATGTGTCAGTCAGTGAGTACTTTGTATCTGTCCTCATCTTACTATCCTTTTCCATTTTAAAAAATTGAGCGCCATGACATAACATTAAAGGAGAAGTCTGGCCGTTTTGAAAATCCGGCAGGGGGGGGAAATTGGTTGCATGTACTAATTTACCTCTCCCTGTGCCCGCGGTGAGCAGTGGGACCGACCTCTGGAACCCTGCCGGCAGGGGTCCTGCCCCAGTCACTTACTGGCTAAGCGGCCAGTCCATCAGCCGGGTTGTGACATGTCTGCGCTGGAGTGCCTGACCCTGTTGTTCACCGCGGTCACGGGGAGAGGTAGGTTTGTACTTGTTATCAAATTCTCCCCTACTGGCTGCTGAATTTTCAAAAAAGCAGGACTTCTCCTTTAAGTGCTTTGAAAATCAAATATTTACATGTAGTTTATTAAGGCTTTGTTCATTGTGGTATCCCATTAATTTCCCCCCCCCCCCCACGAGACCCTTATACTTACCCCGTGCATGAAGTCCCGCTCCTGGACCCGCTCCCATTACAGAGATATCGCCATCGGAAGCCCATCGCGCGCTCATCAGAGATGGGCTTCCGATGGCTATATCTCTGCAACGGGAGTGGGTCCGGGAGCGGGACGGGGTAAGTATAAGGGTCTCCACCGGGGGGGGGGGGGGGGTGAGCCGGGCTCTGCCCTGGCACGGGGGGAGGGCAGGTTCCCTGTATAATAGTTTCACCTACACTGTCAGCTGGCTACATATGGGACTAACTCCAGGATAATAATTTCAGCAATTCCGCTGTCTTAAGGATGCTTATTTGCATAAACAGCACTGGCTACCCAACAAATGTTCAGTAACAATGTGTCCCCTACTATATTACACATTGTACCGTATGACATTCGATTTCATGATACATGCACTTTAAACTTTTTTTTTTTTTACAGCAAAGAATTGAAAAAAAATGTGGATATGTCCAATAACCTTTTCATTTATTATCTCTTTGCCCAGTGCTGTTAGAAGTATGACATTTAGCAGTGTGCATTTCAAGAGCATTGAAGGCCTCCTGAAACAAGCTATTAATCTAAAGCATCAGCTAAATGCTATCCAGAGCCGCAGGTAGCACACAGGGACAGTCTGAGTGTCACTCCTGCTGCCTTCCTGCACAGAATCGGAGGACTACCAGAATATTCCTCTTGCTCCCTTAATGCATGTGTTTGGGACTTTATCAAGGTGCAGTAATGGGTTGTATGTTTATGTGAAAAATTTACATTTTTACATTACATTTACAATTTTTTTGTATGACTCTTGTTTCTTCCATACTAATTATTGTATATAGATTTTTGTTTTATTTGATTTAGCTACCACACATGTTGAAATAATTATACAATATTTGCTTATGAGTAAAAGACAATATGTCATTGTACATAATTAAATGGATACTTTCTCCTAGAAAAAGCGCAAGGCATGTGCATAGACCTGTGTCTAATATTTCAGGTCATAACTATTAAAATAAATGTAACAGCTGCAGTACTGCATGCAACCTCTGGATAAGTTGTGGCGCTGTTTCTCGAAGAAGGCAACCTGTTCCTATTCCTGTGCAATGCCTTTGAAGTTTTATCCAAGATTTAAAAACAAAAACATAGCTGCTTTCCTTGAAAACATCATAACACCTGTCCTCAGGTTGTGTGTGGTATTACAACTAGGCTACATGGAGCTGAGCTGCAATACCACACACACTTAAGGACCAGTTGTGGTGCTATTTCTAGAAGAAAGCAGCTATATTTTTTTCCAATCCTGGTTAACCCCTTTAAAGAGGAAGTCCTGTGAAATTGAAAAAAGGGAGAAAGCCAGGGGGAGGGGGGGTGGAGAAAAAAAGAAAACAATGCATTCTTACTAGAGATAAGCGAACAGAGTTCGGGTTCGAGTCCATCTGAACGTTCGGTATTTGATTAGCGCTGGCTGCTGAACTTGGATAAAGCTCTAAGGTTGTCTGGAAAACATGGATACAGCCAATGACTATATCCATGTTTTCCACATAGCCTTAGGGGTTTATCCAACTTCAGCAGCCACCGCTAATCAAATGCCGAAAGTTCGGGTTCGGATCGACTCGAGCATGTTCAAGGTTCGCTCATCTCTAATTCTTACCCTTCCCTGTGCCCTGTAGCATTGCTGCCGGGTCCCCTTGACAGCCGCCGGAGACAATTAAGAGTACTTTGAATATTATTTTTCCGCATCTCCCTTATTTTAAAATTTCACAGGACTTCTCCTTTAAAGGGGTGTTCTCAGCTCAACTAATGAAGCTAAATTTGAACGGCTTGGGAAGTTAAATACTTTTGCAAATACATTTATTTAGCAATCTTGCCTCCTCCTAATGTGCTGCTTTTTCCCTCTAATTGTTGTCAACGGGTTGCGTAAGTTACAGACCCCCACTTTGCTTTAAAAACAGTAGTCTGACAGGGTTTATATATAGATATAGTATACACATCTATATAAGTATATATACACTGTTTCCTATACATTTACATTACATATATATATATATATATACATACACACCAGCCAGACCACTGTTTTTGGAGCAGAGAGGGGTTGGTAACCTAGACAATCTACTCTCAACAATAAGAGAAACAGATTGCTGAACTCAGGGAGACCAGCCAAACGACAACACTGCCGGCTGCTAGTGAAAGCACTCAATGCAGTGAAGTCCTAGGTGCATTGCCCCCTGGGAAACATGAATATGCAAAAGTAGAGCCCGTGGAGCCCCACAGGCTCTACTTTTGCATACTCTCAACAATGGGAAGGAAAGAGCAGCATGTCAGGAGAAGGAGTGGTATATTATGGGATTCCTCTGCCACGTGTTGCCTATGGATGTTTAGGTTAGGGTCTCACAGCAGTGTGGTAACAGTTTTGTTTAATTGTTTTTTTGTTTTTTGATAATCGTAGTGTCTGCCCCCTCTTTCCCCCTTCTGTGTGTTAGAAAACCAAAGCCTCTATAAAGGAGCACCTCCTGCTCTGTCAGACCCCAATGTGTCCATGCATCACATCATAAAAATGGCCTACATTGTTAAAAAAAAAAAAAGGTGTTATCCAAGTATCCCCACCCCCCCCCCCCCCCCCCCACCCCTTTTTGGGACCCTTTGGAACATTGGTCATTTCTGGTTGCATAACGTTATAAGATTTTATGATTTTTAGCTAAAAGTTAAAACAACACATTTGTATGACCTTATGAAATGTTTTCGGCTCATTCAAATAAAGTACATTTTATTTTTAAAATTTGCCTGTGTGTGGAACATTTCCCTTGACTTACATAACTAAGTGCTGATGGTAAATAAAACAGTAATGCATAAAACAATGTACAATATCATTCTTTCTCCTTTTTTGTTTTGCACTAAATTGTTGTCCCTCAGGCAGCTTAAAGGTTGGTTTTTGTCATCTTGGTACTACAGCTTTATTAGACTTTATTTGTTCAACTAACTATATTATCCTAGTACGTCCGTATTAGGCTAGTGTGAACCCAGCCTAATATGGGCGGGTGGATAACGGGAGGAATTTACGGACATGAAAAATACTGAATATGTACATAAGGCCTTGAGGCTCTGTTTCCACACTGTAACAAAAATATCAAAATATGGTCATCATTTGAAGTGGATTTTTTTTTTTTTTTTAAAGTTCCTTTGCAAAGAATTGCAAAAAAAGGTGGTAAACAATGAGCATGTTCATTATTTAAACGGTCATAATAAATTACCACTGTCGTTCTCCACTGTGTGCACTGCCATCCAATTTCCTATTGACTTCTGTTGAGCGCATTATTATATTGAAACTTTAGTTGTATTTTAACTTAAAAAAAAATGGTGTGAACCCAGCCTTAATGTTACATGTAGTGCCAACTGCAGTGAACACCTATGTAAATTGATGTACAGACATTCAAAGTGAGACAGATATTCAAAACAAAACAAATAAGTGTATATCTAATTCCTTCAAGTCTGTCTATCCGCACAGATTTCATGTTTCATTCAAATAAACATCTGACCTACTTAACATTGTTACATTACCACTATACAATTGTAGCAACATGAAGGCTATGGTTGTAATTGTCATTTTTTCTTACTACCTGTGCTTGTAATAGGAGATAGGTGTGATGCTTCAACATATTACTTTTAAAACAACAAAACACTAAAAGCTAAATAAAGATCATGGTATGGATTATTTGCATGTCTTTGCAAATTGCATTCTGATACATTTCAGCCATAATGGTGATCTTTATGGTTCCCATAGGAACTCTGTACTAGACAGTTCTACAAGCAACAGGTCTGTTTTTTTAGGCCTTATCAATTGTCTTTGGTTAAACCTCTAGTTTTAAACCTTAGTCATTGATTTTCACCTTTTTCTTCCTCCTTTAATAGTGAACAAAGCAGATTTATAAGACATAATAAGTATTGTGTCCCACTGAAGCGTTCATACTAATGTGGAGTCTTTCCCGATCACTCCTGGTTTTCTTAGTACCATTGTTCTCATCTCCTGTGTTCCACCATTCCAGGGTCTAGTGTTTGGTTGTGTGAGTCCAGATTCAACAGAAAGTGTTCGTTGCATTCTGGGAATGTTGTAGCGCTCGTCCCTGTTGCTGTTGCACATGCTCTCACTCTGTTTCACCACACACTGTGCGTTGTTGAATAGAGGAGAAAGAGTTTGTGGTTTCAGCGGCTGCTGTTGATGCTGAACAAATGGAGGGTAGGAGAATTCACGGTGGATCTCCGGATGTGGTCGCACTGGTGACATTTCCTTGTCATTGTGGAGGTCTGAAGAAGGTGTAGAATCATTGAGGTCTGCGTCATTGGCTGAATCATTTTCATAGAGTGTACTTGCCGCTTGGTCGTGGTTCTGACATGTGACCTGCGAGGCTTTGTGTAGTGTATGAGCCACTGTGACTATCATAAAAATGGAGCCCATGCTGAGAATACAGGAGCTGGCTATTCCTGTTTCAATTTCAAACAGGATTAATATGTAGAGTGACAGGGCTGCAGAGACATAAGAAAAAATGCTAATTGTTATATAGATTATATGTATTTAACAACACATGAACATTTGTTTGAGCACAATGTTAAAGTACAGTAATACACTTTGGTATCTGAACCATATTTCCACCTGAAGTTTTGTTTGTTACTGTCAGTTGAACTATAGGACGTCACTGTTCATGGAGCTCAGGTCACCCCCAATGCAAACAGCATCCCCCTTCATACTACCAACAGGAAGAGAATGAGAGCAGTCCCAAAGCTCCTACACGCTGACGTCCTCCCTCTCCAGGTGGCCGGCACACTCAGCTGCGTAGAAAACACGCTGGACAGATGGAGAGAGAGGACGTCACTGGACAGGAGCTCCGGGGCTGCTCTCATTCTCCTCCTGCACAAGACTGCTGGACTGCCGTTAGTATGAACAGGGATGCTGTTTGTGTATTGGGGGTGACCCGAGCTTTATACACAGTGACATGCTAGCTCCCCAGGCAGCCAGCATGTCTCCTATGCAGCTGAGCACACCGGCCGCCTGGAGAAGGATGACATCACGGTGCAGGAGATCAGGGTCACCATAAATGCCCGTCAAGGAGCACCACTCTGGCTGCCACCCACCGGTTTAGAGTGGGGATTCCTGCCATTATGACAGGAATACTGACTCCTTTAAAGTTAGTAGTGGTGCATGATTCATCACTACTTACTGCTAGTTCAGAGTAAGTAAGTGGTGATGCTATTGCATCACCACTTAACTCTTTACACTCTGTGGGCCAACACACTCTGCATCTGACCCACACATTTACTGTGTAACCGTTGGACGGACACACATTCAGCCAAGAGTTCTTGAAGGTGTATAGCCACCTTAAAGCTCAGTTCTCCAGCATTCACCCTCCAGTTTCTCTGGGGCATAGAATTTAACTTGAATTATCAGTTTAATATAGAACTAAAAGGTTAGAGTGTATAGTGCATCAGTGGAAAAAGAAAATATGCAAAATGACACTCCTCCAGAAGGAAAGTGGTGATATAAAAATGTAATGCGTGTGTTGCCAATGCATGTGCCAGTTCACAACATGTAATTGTAGACAATGCACGCTGGGTATAAACTATAATATAGGAATAATATCTTACCTGCCAGGTACAGTGAAAGTCCAAGACAGAACAGACAGACTGCGGATTGCCGTATACTCCTATTATCTAGCAGGAACCAGTCACACCTACACAAAGATGAATACGTGTTATTGTGTGATTGAAATAATACCTTTTACTGCCCCATTCATTCTGTACTTTTTTCTTTTAGCAAAATCCAGATATGTAAATTTGGTAGCTTGGTGCACTGTAGGCATTCCCTGGCCTCTCATTGTGCATTGTTCCCTCACCCGCCAGCCTCTTTGCGCCGGCTACCTATGCATATTTATGTAGGCATAATGTGCCATATTCTTTCTCTGTTTGAAGATTCCGAGCTTACACAGTAGCAGCTAAAGAGTGGGGACTGGGGAATCAGGCAACAAGAGGTTTCATTTGAATCAGCAAAAAAAGGACTTGTACATGCTGTTAGTTTGCCTTTCACATACAGTAGTTTTTGAAAAACTGACACTGCAGTTTTTGAACCAAAACAAGAAGTGGATCCAACAGGAAAGAAAACTTCGAGTCCTCCCTAGCATCAAGGGTTATAACTAGGGATGGTCCGAACCTGCCTATGGCCTATGCCTATGGCTATGGCTGTATCCCAGTTTTCCAGGCGGTCCTCCCGCTGGATCTGCCCGCTCCATGGAGCGGGCAGACAGCGGATATCATTAGCGAGGGTTCGGGTTCGGACCATCCCTAGTTATAATCCCTTAACGATTTATGACATACTTGTACATCAACTGTGAACTGTGTGGCTATTAGTGGGCACAGGCTGATCGCTACACCCGGCTAATTAGTCTTTTAAATGCAGCTGTCAAAACTGACAGTTGCATTTATATTGCTTGTTTTCCCCAAACCGTGGTGGTCTAGTGCAATCGCAGAGAAGTAATCACTCCTTCTGGACAGGCCTCAGCGCCGCAATGACGCTGATCCCAACTTGGCAAAAGCCCTTAGTGACTGAGCACTGATCTAATTGATCAATCTTTACATATGTACTGCATTGATCTCTATGAGAGATTAGTGTAGTTAACATAGAAGTCCCCCAGGGGACCTCAAATTACAGTGTAAAAAAAAAGAAAAAAAAGTTTTCATTAATAAAAATCCCATCACGTAATAAAAGTTTAAATCACCCCCTTTTCCGATTTTATAAATAAGAAAATAAACATATTTGATATCACCATGTGTGGAATTGACCAAATTATTAACTTATGGCATTCTTGATATTGCAAAGTAAATGGCATTAGCACTATATTAAAAATGCCAAAAGGCAAAATTACTGATACCGGTACAAGATACCGATAGAAAGTACAGATCATGCCACAAAAAATTACATCTCACAAAGCCCTACAGATCAAAAAATAAAAGTGTTTTAAAGATGGTAATAGAGCAATTTTAAGAACATTTAGGGGGAATATATGAATTAGAAATAGAGCAAGATCCAAACGGCAGGAAATGTTGCAAATCGGCAACAACGGCCGTGATTAATGGTTTAAGGGCGCGATGATGAAAGGATATGTCATTGTTCCTCAAGGGGTTACTCATGGTTTGTGAGGCAAGCAGGGAGATGCTGGGGCTGCCCTGATCCTTTGTATTTCAGGCAGCATGAAAGTAATAACAAGTTCCCTTTAAGCCAGAGCTCTTCTTTAAAGCATACCTGTTGCTTTTAGGCACTTTTCAGGATAAGCTGCTGTGTGTACACGAGGAGCAGCATTATTTCTGGCCATTGTATATCTTGTATATGGCACATCTGTAATTTTTAGTTCTCACAGAGATGTTGAGGGGAGCCAAATGTCTGTGGTGTCTGCACACACACAGAAGAAGAAGATCCTACACTTCTGTGTCTTTGTGCACAGCCTGCGGTAAAGCTCTAGTGAGCAGTCTATACCAGTGCTTCTCAATTCCAGTCCTCAGGCCTCACCAACAGGTCATGTTTTGAGGATTTCCTTGGTATTTCACACATGACCTGTTGGTGAGGCATGAGGACTGGAATTGAGAAGCACTGGTATAAACCAGTGTTCCCCAACTCCAGTCCTCAAGGACCACCAACATGTTTTGAGGATTTCCTTAGCATTTCACAGGTGATATAATTAGCGCATCATGTGTTGCCACAGTTTACACAGGATATCCTCAAAACATGACCTGTTGATCCTTGAGGACTGGCGTTCGGGAACACTTGTCTAAACTGTGTGTAAATCCTTGGGGTGTGATCTTCCTCCTCCTCCTCCCTCCATTGACATGTTTTATTCTGACCTAGCTACAGGACATAAAGGATGGTGCTGAACTGATGGAAGACAGTTTAGAAGTAATGGAGGGAAGACACATTATAAGGAGTAATTTTTGTCTGATTAAATACCTTATGAAGTTTGTTATAGTCTCATGTTCTAGTGATCTATGCAAAATTTGTTAAAACAACAGTGCCTATTTAAGTCCTCATCAAGCCAGACAAATGCTAAGGGACCTTTATTTCCAGATATTTCTTTTTATTTGACATGAAAGTATAAAGAAAAGTATGGATCTGGAAGGCCACATGCCTCACAACCACGCATTGTTTTGACTTTTTGTAGTATTGCTTGGCATATGCCTTAGTTTTGAAATTATTACTACTTCCTCTGGATGGGTCTGTCCTTCACTATTGACTGTGAGGAGTTAATAGTCATGTGGAGTTTAACAAGCTGGAAGCAGCTCCATGCTGGGACATTGTTTTCAGGAGCTGCTCAGAACAAAGGGTGAGCATCTGAAAACTGGGGCATGGACTATTGAGGCAAAGAGCAGGTTCTTAAAATGCATGGTTGGAGCGTGAGCTGCATGAAATGAAGGGGTTGATGGAGGCCACTGTATGCTGTGCTGGGAAGCAATGTTTTCAGCATCACATGGTCACATGGTTTTTATAATACAGTGGTACCTTGGTTTAAGAGCGTTTTGGTTTAAGAGCTCACATTTTTTCAAAATTGTGACTTGGTTTAAGAGCATTGCTTTGGTTTAAGAGCCCCCTGTACTGGGTGGGAGCGTGAGTGGGGGAGGGGCATGGTCTACATAGTGTGGTCTACAGCCCTGTACTCTGACCCAGGAAGTCTCCCTCACCTTCCAAATCATAGCAGATCCACCTAAGGTTGGGGCTTACATCAGGGGACAGGACTGTGGAGGTAATCTCTGCATAGCTGTAACCCCTCTCTCCCCGGACAGAAAGTGCTGCTATACTGTGCCCACATCTGTCCTGCTCATTCCTTCATACTCCCTGCAGTCTCTGTCAGCCCTTGTGTTTCCATTACTGTACAGTAACTTATAATATCACATATTCTGCTGTTTCTGAATGTTTGTTTCATTTGTTTTACATGTTATTTAGAATAATAAATCATTATTTTTGGGGTGTGGAACCAATTGTCTGCATTTCTATGATTTCTTATGGGAAAATCTGCTTTGGTTTAAGAGTGGATTTGGATTACAAGCACGGTCCTGGAACGAATTATGCTCGTAATCCAAGGCACCACTGTATCTCATTAGAATAGGGTTGTAACCTTACCTGGCAAATAAAGTTGAGCTGTAGAAGAAAGGGTACTGTATATCACATTACATGTAAAAATACAAAAAAGTAATTTGGCTGTGCCCATTATTTTGTCTATTGCCACAATGGTCAAAACAAAACGTTTTAGTTTTATTAACCAAATTCCAATAGTTTGTGATGGTGCTGTTTTAAATCTCTTTGCCTATAAGATGTTACAGTTTGTACTTCAATAGGACAGTGATCACGCTTCTGAAATAAAGTCTGCCAGTGCATTTTACATGTTATCGTATAAGCATATAAGTTTAACGTACTCACCTTCGAGAATCTGGGTCCTCACGACAAACCTCAGCAGTGAAATAGGAGTGAAGCAGGCACAGCAATAGACAACTGGTATTGAGTGCAAGACATAGAGCAGCCAGTACTGCAGAAGCTGGAAGTAAGATCCTACCAGCAGCAGGGCCCAGCCCCGCACTCAGCTCCCCTTGTTTAGTAGCAGTTTGAACTTGGAAGATTAGGATAACTGAAAGGGAGGCCATGATGGCAGCCAAAATACCAAAAAGGGCAAGTACTATAATGGACTGGTGGCTATATTGAGACGGCATTTTTGTCTCTGTTGGAAAACTATACAGAATTTCCCTACAATATAGCAATGGACTTCCTGCACCCTAAGGAAATTTTACCAACAAGTATTCTATATTCTCTACGCTAAAAAAACATGTGCAATAAAAAATCCCCAGAATTGCAATACTTAGCTCAGTAAGATCCTAACACATTATACTATCTATGGCTATGACATATTCAATAACAGCATCTGTCTTACCACTGTTGTGCTATAGCATATACATATCAACAGCATGAAGTACAGAGTTCTATCCAAGAGTCACTCAAATTTATACTGTTCTACACACACAAATAGTACTTGGGACTACTTTTGTCTAATACTAGTGAAAACCAGACTGTAACTGTTATACATACTGACAGACACAAGCAGCAGCAGAGTCAGAAAGTAGCATATACATTAACGTTAATATAAAAACAATGACTATACAATATTGCCCCAGGCAAACCTAATTTACGAAACCTATCTCTGTTGATAGAGAAGAAAATATCCTTTTAAATGTAGTATATAATCACAAAACCCATAAGGGTTGATGTATGATAAAATTAACCAGCACCCAGAAATGATCTGGGAAAATCTCAATGTCTCTCAAATTACGGAAGGTTACTAAACACCACACTATAACTATATCAATCTTACAACATCAGAAAATCACAACTCCTTATAGTTACCTTACCCCCTGAAAAGAACCTGCCTTTTAACCTCTTGATGGACTCCTGAAAATGAGCTCCTGTGATTGTGTGATTATTTATAGAGAAAAAATATATAAAATTTAGACCAAAAAGGAGAGAGTCCTGAAAAGATTGCCTTGTTTCTCAGATTCTTGGAAACTCTGGGGTTTCCAAAAGGATAAAAGAAGGAATCTCTGAATTGTTTGGTCCAGGCACAAAAGGAGGGGGCATGGGCGGGAATTTCAACCGTCTTTTTAACCTCTTCCCCATCTAGAAATCATTGTTCAGACAGGGTGTTAAAGCCATTACTAAATTCAATGTAGAGCATTTTCAATGAATGTACAAATAGCTCATCTAAACCAGAATCCACAGAATATTAAATAGAAAATTATTATTTAGCATTTTATAGTTTGTTTTATGAAATCTATCAGTATGAGAGAACATATTAGCAACTGAAAAGTGTGGTTTGGAACACATGTATCAAATATGTATGTATGAAATGCAGCACATATGTGTACCAAAGCTGATGTTAGACATGGCAAAGAGTCATGCAACAGTTATGACATGCAGCGCTAGATGTAAAAAAAAAAACAAAAAAGCTGAGTTTTGTCAATATTGCAAACAAAGAATACTGTTCAAAGGTAGTCCTCGAATATTTTGGAGTTGGGAGCAGTAAGGAATTTTTAGGACATGTTGATTGGTTTCATATTTGAATCTCAAAAAACATACATATTCTTTTCTATAAAAATGATTGGATGACATTGAATAGACTATTCAAAAGGAAGATGGAGTTGAGGGCCAGCACTACATGTCAGTTACCCATCTGCTATCTTTTCTTCTGTTTTCAAAAGTCCTTTTTTGACCTATCCATCACACTGCTGTGCAGACAAAGACATGGATTAGCATCACTGATCTTTAAGGGAGGTAAAAAGTGAATTGGTTATTAACTAAGATTATAACTTGTACCTATCTATCTATCTATCTATCTATCTATCTATCTATCTTATATCTATCTATCTTTAGGTAATGTCATAACACACAGTAAAACAAACATGTTGTCTTTATTCTTCAAGTCAGTACAATTACAGCAATACATTGTATAGTTTATCTTAGGTTTTACTACTTAAAAAAAAAAAAAAAAAGATTTAAAAAAAATTGTAAAGCCAAATTCTGAGCCATATTTTTTTATGCCATGGGCTGTGCAAGTCAGACAATTCTGCATATGGTGATGCCAAATTTTTAATGTTGTTGTTTAGTGTCATCTTTTAGAAAAATGGGAAAAGGGGTGATTTCAGTTTTTGCTACTGGGGATCTATTTAATTTTTTTACACTTTATTAGTCCCCCCCCAGGGGACTTTCATAAGCGTTTATTTCACTGTTTATATAGATCAATGCATATTGCATAATAATATAATGACACGCTCGCTTCATACTCACACAACACCCAGTTGTCGTACCTGTGCCGCAGTTGGCAGGGACGTAACTTGACACTGGTGGGCCCCAGTGCACAATCTGTCACAGGACCTTTATCTATAATGCTTCATTTATAATACTGCTCTCCTCATATGGAGAAGATAGACTTTATGGGCCCCCTGAAGCTGCAGCTCCCTCTGCATCCCCTATGGCTATGCACCTGGCAGTTTGGCATCAAAGGGTTTGATCAACGTATTACAATTAGCAGCTCCGATATTTTAACTGTAACAAACTCTATACTTTCATGTTCATCAGCCTGTATATGTATACATTAAAATGTATTATTTAATTGCAGAAGTTGAAACACAAAGAAAATACACTTTGTATGATGGGAAAAAAACACTTTAATGCCAGCTATAGGAGCCTTAGAGTCCTGACATTAGTTTCACTGGTTTATATTATATTATTAAAATTTTTATAATTTTCTGTATAGAATTCAATATTCATCTGCCCTTTTGTGTCAATTAACAATTGTTGATGATGTAAGACAATGGTAAACAGATTCAGCATACAGCAGAATCTGTTTTTAGCATCCGTTTAATGTATACATTTTTAGCATTTCAAGAGTATAAAACGTATATGCTAAACATAAACACAAACACTGTGTAAAGCTAGTTATATTTAAGACAATCTTGTCATCTCTTATACACCAGCCCTCAAAGCGGTTGGCCCTCCTTCTGTGTGGTCTCCTTTGAGTTCTGAGGCAATAACGTTGCAAGCCCCCTTAGCGAATCAGTAACTCAGACGGACACGGCTGCAGCTGCTGAGAAACTGGGTGGATATGTAACGTCATGGAACCCAGAAGCAGCCACACATCAGGGACAGAGAATTGTCATACTGGTGGCAGCGCAGGAGCCTGGGGTGTAGTTTATTTTTTTCAGTTTCCTTCTCCTCAATCATATATCAAATATGTCCCTTGCCCGGACAACCCTTTAGGCTACGTTCACACAGAGCAAAAGGAGCGGATTACGCAAGGAAATATTTCCGCCTGAAATCAACTGACGCTGAATTCCGAGCAGAATATAAGCAGAATGCAAGCAGAATCCCTGCGTATTCTGCTAGGAAAGTGTTCAGCTCGTAATCAGCTCTTGACAAATTCAGCGCGGAATACTCGAGGAATCCGCGCTGAATCCGCATGCATTCAGCGCTGAAATTCAGCGCTGAAATTCAGCGAGTATTTGGTGAGTAAACTAGACTATACCAGAACATATACTAGAATCCTCCTCCCCCCCCTTTTCCCCATTTCCGCGCTGATTCAGCGAGTAATTTCCGCTTGTATTACGCTTGTATTCCGCGCTGAATCCGCGCTGAATCCGCGCTGAAACAGAAAATCAGAGCCCCATTGATTTGTATAGGCTTCCGCTAGCGGAAGAATGAACATGTTCATTCTTCTGGCGGAAAGCGGATTAGTTCAGTGCGGAAATTCCACTGTGTGAACTGCAGAGCAGAATTTCCATTCAACACAATGGAAATTAGCTCTGCACCTATTTTAACGGCTGAAATTTCAGCGCTGATTCAGCGCAGAAATTCAGCTGCTTTTGCTCAGTGGGAACGAGCCCTTAAAGCTGTTAATAAGTTATTATGGAGGAAAGTGTTAAGTGGCCAACATTAATAAACATTAGTTGTAGTTATGCACTGAACCTGTGAGGGAAAGTTATTTATAAACTAGGAATTCTGTGGTTCAGAGGTCAAGTAAAAGTCACATAGAAGGACAGATTAAAAACTGGTGCTTTTTCAATGTGCTACTGTTTACAACAATTCCTATGGCAATTTATGTGTCCCATAAGTTTCCTGTAGCCATAAACTTGTACATGCATAAGAGCGGACAGTCAGACAAACAGATCATAAGGAAATTACAGGAAAATTCACCAGAAACAGCACAACAGTGCTATCTGAAGAAAACACTGACAAAATCGGGAATACCTTATGATAATCATGATCTACTTTCTTGTTCTGGTATTTTGATAACAGAAGTGTTATCGGTGCGGCCCTGGCTAAGGGTACTATTACACGGAACAATAATCTGATAAACTATTATCGTTCCGTGTAATAAACACAACAATCAGCCGATGATCGCTGTCATCGTCTGATCGTTGATATAGGTTGTGACCTATAATTGTCGGACGCCGACCGCGCACCGCTACGTGTAATAGCGGTGCACGGACGGCGGTTGGCGATTTGCAAAAGAAATACATTACCTTTCCATGGTCCAGGGCTCCTCCTGCTCCTCTTCTCCCCGGGTCTCGCGTGCTGCAGCTCCAGAGCGGCCTGTCTTAGCTGACAGGCCGCTCAGCCAATCAAAGGCCTGGACCTCCTTTGATTCAAAAGATATAGGAGGACAGATCTTTTTACACCTAGGCCTGTAACCATCACAAGAGGGCATCCTCTACATCTAGAGCAGTGTTTCTCAATCTTTTCAAGCCAGGTACATCTAAACAACAAGATGCTCTAGCGGAGTACCCCAAGGATGCAATCGATTATAAACAGTGGCTTAATGTAGACACTTATGCTTTACAGCAAAATCCACTGCAACAGAGCCATAGGCAGTGAGACTGTGGAACTCTCTGCCACATGATGTTGTCATGGCTGATTCATTAAAGTGACTCTGTGCCCACAATCTGTTCCCCACCCCTCTCCCCAAACCACGTGTACCTTCGGATAGCTGATTTTACTCCAAGATCTGTCCTGGGGTCCATTCGGCAGGTGATGCAGTTATTGTCCTAAAAAACAACTTTTAAACTTGCAGAGTGTCTGTGCATTAGGCTGGCCCTCTTCATCATTAGGAATGCTCCAGGAATTCAGATTTTCTACTATTCATCACTGGTGTGAGCACGGCACATAGACTGGATCGTTAAGGCACCTGTGCAGTGAGGAATAGGAGAATACCCGCCTGGGGCATTCCTAATGATGTAAATGGCGGGGAGGAGGGACAGAGAGGTTGTGCCAGCCTAATGCACAGATACTCTAGGCCACGCCAGTTTGACACAGGGCTGCAAGTTTAAAAGTTGTTTTCAGGACAATAACTGCATCACCTGCCAAACAGATCCCAGGACAGATCTTGGATTATAAACAGCTATCCGAAGGTACAATCTGTTTGAGGGGGTCAGATTGTGGGTACAGAGTCACTTTAAATGTGTTCAATAGAGCCCTGGATGCTTTTCTCCATATATATAATATTACAAGTTATGGACATTAGATTTTTATGTGATAGCATGTTGATCCAGGGATTATTCTGATTGCAGTGGCGTAGCTATAGGGGTTGCAGCGGTCGCCATGGCGACCAGCCCCTACGCTAGGGGGGCCCGCACGGCCCCCCTTGCCACTTGTCTCTTTAAGCATCCCGAGAAGCCGCGCAGCTACTCGGAATGCACAGATCGTTTTGATGTTCTGCCCGCACAGTGAGCGGGCTGAACATTAAAGCGAGCAGAATGCAGGAGCAGGACCTGTCAGCGTCCTGCTCCTGCATTCCCTCCCATAGGCTGCTGGCACTTCATACCAGCAGCCTATGGGACGCCGGGACGTGACCTCTCCGGCAGGCATGATGATGTGATGTCATCACGCCTGCCGGAGGTCCCGTTCCTGCGGCTCCTAAGATGGAGCCAGAAGAGGAGGAGAGCTGCTCCCTGCAGCCACACAGCCCGGATTAGGTGAGTAGGATGTTTGTTTTTTTAGGGGCACCTCTGGGGGCATTATTAGTTTATAGGGGGCACCTCTGGGGGCATTATTAGTTCATGGGGGCACCTCTGGGAGCATTATTAGTTCATGGGGGCACCTCTGGGAGCATTATTAGCTCATGGGGGCACCTGTGGGGGAATTATTAGTTCATGGGGGAACCTCTGGGGGCATTATTAGCTCATGGGGCACCTCTGGGGGGCATTATTAGTTCATGGGGGAACCTCTGGGGGCATTATTAGTTCATAGGGGCACCTCTGGGGGCATTATTAGTTCATGGGGGCACCTCTGGGGGCATTATTAGCTCATGGGGCACCTCTGGGGGCATTATTAGTTCATGGGGGCACCTCTGGGGGCATTATTAGCTCATGGGGCACCTCTGGGGGCATTATTAGTTCATGGGGGCACCTCTGTGGGCATTATTAGCTCTTGGGGGCACCTCTGGGGGCATTATTAGTTCATGGGGGCACCTCTGGGGGCATTATTAGCTCATGGGGGCACTTCTTTGGACATTATTAGTTCATGGGGGAACCTCTGGGGGCATTATTTGTTAATGGGGGAACCTCTGGGGGCATTATTAGTTCATGGGTGAACATCTGGGAGCTTTATTAGTTCATGGGGGCACCTCTGGGGGCATTATTAGCTCATGGGGGCACCTCTGGGGGCATTATTAGTTCATGGGGGCCACCTCTGGGGGCATTATTAGTTCATGGGGGCATTATTAGTTCATGGGGGAACCTCTGGGGGCATTATTAGTTCATGGGGGAATCTCTGGAGGCATTATTATCTCATGGGGGCACGTCTGGGGGCATTATTAGTTCATGGGGGCACCTCTGGGGGCATTATTAGCTCATGGGGGCACAGCAGGGGGCATTATTAGCTCATGGGGGGCACCTCTGGGGGCATTATTAGCTCATGGGGGCACCTCTGTGGGCATTATTAGCTAATGGGGGCACAGCAGGGGATCCTACATACAGGAGGCATCCGACATTCCTACTCGCTTTACTGCACATAACACCAAACAGCACAGTTACTTTGGGAGCCTACAGGAGGGAGAAGGGGAAGGAAGTTGCTAGAAATGTGCGGAGCCTAAATTGTTTGTCTCGCAGGTTCTGAAAAGATGAAACGTATCTGGAAGGAATCATCATGGAGGACTGGACTGGATGGAGAGGAAAAGGGAAAGTGACGCCTCTGATTAAAGACGTCACCTGTGAGTCACTGTATGACAGTTTTCTTATATTGTAGAACATTATTTAGTAGGTGTGCCCCAAGCTAAATTTTTTCCAAGGGGTGCCCCAAGGTGGAAAAGGTTGGGAAGCACTGCACTAATCTGTCCTGCTGCGCCCGCTGGCACATGCTGTCATCTGATTGGGCCTCTTACCTAATCAGATGACAGCAAGTACCAGCGCCCCCTCCTCCAGACATCTGCGTTGGAGGCCCAAGTTGTGTCCTATCGCCGTACCTTTACGGCGTTGAGCTCCAGCTTGTGCTGCAATCCACCTCTCCTCAGCATTGAGGCCCCTCCCCCAGGTCAGATGACATCACTGTACAGCCGACAAGTAACATCAGAGAGTACAGCAATGTTGTGATCCGGTGGTAGAGGGGCCTCAACCCTGCGGGAACCACTTACACCACTGGTGGCACATTAGAGTAATTGAATATAACGTTAGATATGACTTTGCCTGATCGGGTGAGATGGGGGGGCCCCAAGCTAAAATTTTGCACAAGGGCCCATCAGCCTTTAGCTACTCCCCTGTCTGATTGCCATTGGAGTCAGGAAGGAAATTTCTTGCTGTGATGGGGCTATTGTCATCTGCTTCATAAGGGTTTTTACCTTCCTCTGGGTCAGCATAATAGGGTTTCTAAATCCAAGAAGATATCTATTGCACTTGATCCTGTGAATATACGTATATTCACACTACGTATATTTCAGTCAGTATTGTGGTCCTCATATTTCAACCAAAACCAGGAGTGGATTAAAAACACAGAAAGGCTCTGTTCACACAATGTTGAAATTGAGTGGATGGCCGCCATTTAATGGCAAATATTTGCTGTTATTTTAAAACAACGGCTTTTATATTGAAATAATGGCAGTTATTTACTGTTATATGGCGGCCATCCACTCAATTTCAACATTGTGTGAACAGAGCCTTTCTGTGTTTTTAATCCACTCCTGGTTTTGGTTGCAATATGAGGACCACAATACCGACTGAAATATACGTAGTGTGAACAACAGTACACTTATGTGAGTCTGCTCCAGACCAGGTGAATGCATTTCACTTGTTTGTCAGATAAAAAATGCTGTGTGCTATTTTATCAAGCCTGCACAATTTTTAATAAATTCACTAAGCACAAGTAGAAATACAAATGGCTATAACTAGTTTTAAAAAGTTGCAGCTATTAGACTTAACAATAAATGTCCCCCATCTTAATTCATTCTGTTGCTTCAGTGCCAAGATATAAACTTTTAACCTCTTAACCCTTTAAGGACAGAGCCAATTTCGATTTTTGCGTTTTAGTTTTTTCCTCCTTGTGCTTAAAAGGCCATAGCACTTGCATTTTTCCACCTAGAAACCCACATGAGCCCTTATTTTTTGCGTCACTAATTGTACTTTGCAATGACATGCTGAATTTTTGCATAAAGTACACTGCGAAACCAGAAAAAAATTCAAAGTGTGGTGAAATTGAAAAAAAAAAAGCATTTTGTTTATTTGGGGGAAATGTGTTTTTACGCCATACGCCCTGGGGTAAAACTGACTTGTTATATATGTTCCTCAAGTCGTTACGATTAAAACGATATGTAACATGTATAACTTATATTGTATCTGATGGCCTGTAAAAAAATTAAACCATTGTCAACAAATATACGTCACTTAAAATCGCTCCATTCCCAGGCTTATAGCGCTTTTATCCTTTGGTCTATGGGGCTGTGCGAGGTGTCATTTTTTGCGCCATGATGTGTTCTTTCTATCGGTACCTTGATTGCGCATATACGACTTTTTGATCGCTTTTTATTACAATTTTTCTGGATTTGATGCGACCAAAAATGCGCAATTTTGCACTTTGGGATTTTTTTGCGCTGACGCCGTTTACCGTACGAGATCAGGAATGTGATTAATAGTTCGGGCGATTACGCACGCGGCGATAGCAAACATGTTTGTTTATTTATTTATTTATTTACTTTTATTTATAACCTGGGAAAAGGGGGGTGATTCAGACTTTTATTAGGGGAGGGGGCTTTTTACTGTTAACAACACTTTATTTTTTACTTTAACACTTATACTAGAAGCCCCCCTGGGGGACTTCTAGTATAAGTGCTTTGATCTCTCATAGAGATCTCTGCAGCATAGATATGCTGCAGAGATCCATGAGATAGGCACTCGTTTGCTTTCGGCTGCTGCAGCCGGAAGTAAACGAGTGCCAAGCCGGGGACGGCGCCATCTTGGAGCGGTCCCCGGCCGGCTTCAGAAACGGAGATCGCTCCTCCGGGATAACATCCCGGAGGAGCGATCTCCTCCACTAGACACCAGGGAGACGCTGGATCCGGTAATCGGATGCAGCTGTCATGTTTGACAGCTGCATCTGATTACTGTATTAGCGGGCACGGCGATCGGACCGTGCCCGCTAATACCTGCGGTCCCGGGCTACACGCGGCACCCGGGACCGCCGCGGTTCAGAGCGGGGTCGCCGCGCGGCCCCGCTCTGAACTCCCTTACCGGCATCAGGGCGTAAATTTACGCCCGATGTCGTTAAGGGGTTAAGGACGGAGCCAATTTTCGTTTTGCGTTTTTGTTTTTTCCTCCTTTTGTTTAAAAGGCCATAGCACTTGCATTTTTCCACCTAGAGACCGACATGACCCCTTATTGTTTGCATCACTAATTGTACTTTGCAATGACAGGCTGAATTTTTGCATAAAGTACACTGTGAAACCAGCAAAAAATTCAATGTGTGGTGAAATTGAACAAAAAAACGAATTTTTTTTATATTTAGGGTTTTTTTGTTTTTACGCTATTTTCCCTGGGGTAAAACTGACTTGTTATGCATGTTCCTCAAGTCGTTACGATTACAATGATATATAACATGTATAACTTTTCTTGTATCTGATGGCCTGTAAAAAATTCAAACCATTGTTAAATATATGTTCCTTAAGGCTGGGTTCACACCAGTGGCGGAACTACCGCCGAAGCAGCCGTAGCTGCTGCTACGGGGCCCGCCTTATCAGGGGGCCCGGTGCCCGATCCTGTAATGGACCGAGCCCCCTGAGAAGACACTCGCAGCACCCGACCGCCGAGCGGGCCTCCTGGGTGCTGCAAACGGCAAGTCGCAGTGTGCCATGAGGCCCGCCCCCGTCCTCAGCGTCCCCTGCGGCACCCGCCCCCTCCTTCCCCTGTCCTGCGCAGGGCCGTTTTGGGCGACCGCACGGGGCGCCGACAGCTAGGGGGCGCTGGTGGCACTCCCCGCACCCACTTAGCTGCGGGCCCCCCCCCTGCCGCCCGCCCGCTCAGCCCATCATCTGCCCCTCTGCCCCATCACCTGGCAAGACTGCCCTCCGATCGCCTGCCTGCCGGCCCGTAGCTCCGCCGCCCACCGATAGCTCCGCCCCCGAACCCGTTCGTAACTCCGCCCCCGGATTGCTCCGACTCAGCAGAGCACATGCAGACATCTCCCTCCAGCAGCGCAGTGACGTCATGGAGAGAGAAGACGTTGCACGGCCGGCAGTGGAGGAGGAGAGGGACCGCGGTATGCCAGAATAAGGTGAGTATAATGTGTTTTTTTTGTGTGTGTGTGTTTGCCAATGCAGGGGGGAGCAGAGGGGATTAGTATTATGGGGGGGGAGCACAGGGGGGATTTTTTTATGGGGACAGCATGGGGGAATTACAATGAGGTCAGCACAGGGGAATTACAGGGGATGGTCACCCAGTTTTCCCAGCATCCAGTATGTCAATATAATGGAGGTCACTCAGCTCTCTACATCCTGTATGTCAGTGTAATGGAGGTCTCCCAGCTCTCCGCATCCTGTATGTCAGTGTAATGGAGGTCACCCAGCTTTCCCAGCATCCTGTATGTCAGTGTATAATGGAGGTCACACAACTCTCCCCTAATCTTGTATGTCAGTATAATGGAGGTCACCCAGCTTTCCCAGTATCCTATATGTCAGTGTAATGGAGGCCACCCAGCTTTCCCAGCATCCTGTATGTCAGTGTATAATGGAGGTCACACAGCTCTCCCCTAATCCTGTATGTCAGTATAATGTAGGTCACCCAGCTCTCCGCATCCTGTATGTCAGTGTAATGGAGGTCACCTAGCTTTCCCAGCATCCTGTATGTCAGTGTATAATGGAGGTCACCCAGCTTTCCTAGCATCCAGTATGTCAGTATAATGGAGGTCACCCAGCTTTCCCAGCATCCTGTATGTCAGTGTATAATGGAGGTCACCCAGCTCTCCGCATCCTGTATGTCAGTGTATAATGGAGGTCACCCAGCTCTCCGCATCCTGTATGTCAGTGTAATGGAGGTCACCCAGCTTTCCCAGTATCCTGTATGTCAGTGTATAATGGAGGTCACCCAGCTCTCCCAGCATCCTGTATGTCAGTGTAATGGAGGTCACATAGCTTTCCCAGCATCCTGTATGTCTGTGTAATGGAGGTCACACTGCTCTCCCAGTATCCTGTATGTCAGTGTGTAATGGAAGTCACACAGCTCTCCCAGTATCCTGTATGTCAGTGTGTAATGGAGGTTACACCTTGCAGACTTTACTGCACCAAGCAGCAGAATTACTACAGTTTTGGAGCCTAGAGGAGGGAAAAGGGAAGGAAGTTGCCGGAAATGTGCGGAGCCTGAGATGTCTGTCTGGCAGGTTCTGAAGACACGAATTGTAGCTGCAAGAAATCATCACGGTGGTCCAGGCCGGTTGGAGAGGAAAAGGAAAATGACGCCTCAGATCAAAGAAGACGTCACCTGTGAGTCCCTGTATGATGATTTTGTATTCAGTTGAACTCTTAGGGGTGCAACGCTGCTCTATGCCATAATACACACACTGCTTCTTCCTAATAACCCGATTCCTGATAAAAGCCCCCCTTCCTTCTCCAGGGATGAATTGAGTGAGGTCGGGGGGGGGGCGCTTTTATCAAGATTTGCCCTGTTGCCAAAATTATCTAGAAACTGCCCTGGTCCTGCGGCTCCCGCCCCCATCCTCAGCGTCCCCTGCGCCACCCTTCCCCTCCTTCCCCTGTCCTGCGGCTCCCGTCCTCAGCGTCCCCTGCGGCTCCCACCCTGTCCTGTGTCCCCCTGCGGCCTCCGTCTCCGTCCCGTGTCCCCCTGCGGCCCCCGTCCCCGTTCTGTGTCCCCCTGCAGCATCCGTCTCTGCGGTGTCCCTGTCCCCTACCATCACCATCAGTGCCCCCACAGACGAGAGAGAAGAAGGCGGGCACAGAAGCCACACAGGACCAGAGGACAGAGCAGGAACCAGGACAGGTGAGATTACCCCAGAGAACTACAACCCCACTATGTCCTGCTAACAGTTCATGATGGGAGATGTAGTTTTACAGCCTGTGGACATTCAAGTTGCAGAACTACAACCCTCATCATTTCCTATTGACGGTTCATAGTGGGGATTGAAGTTCTGCAAGGGATTAGAGGTTGACATAGTATAGGAGGGTGGAGGCAGTGGCACAGTAGAACTACTTCTCCCAGCATGTTGTGTGGTAATATGCAGGACTACATCACCCAGCTTGGTGTATAGGGTGGGCTGTAGAACTACATCTCCCATCATGGTGTGTGGTAACATACAGGACTACATCTCCCAGCATAGTGTGGGGTAATATACAGGACTACATCTCCCCGCATAGTGTGGGGTAATATACAGGACTACATCTCCCCGCATAGTGTGGGGTAATATACAGGACTACATCTCCCAGAATAGTGTGTGGGGTAATATACAGGACTACATCTCCCAGAATAGTGTGTGCGGTAATATACAGGACTACGTCTCCCAGCATGGTGTGTGGGGTAATATACAGGACTACATCTCCCAGCATGGTGTGTGGGGTAATATACAGGACTACATCTCCCAGCATGGTGTGTGGGGTAATATACAGGACTACATCTCCCCGCATAGTGTGGGGTAATATACAGGACTACATCTCCCAGCATAGTGTGGGGTAATATACAGGACTACATCTCCCAGCATGGTGTGTGGGGTAATATACAGGACTACATCTCCCAGCATGGTGTGTGGGGTAATATACAGGACTACATCTCCCTGCATAGTGTGGGGTAATATACAGGACTACATCTCCCAGCATAGTGTGGGGTAATATGCAGGACTATTTCACATAACAGGAGTTGAAGTTTTGCAACAGATAAGACGATGACATGGTACACAAGGGGGAGATGGTGGCACAGTAGACTAGCGGCTATGTGGGTACATGTGTATGTAGGGCTTGCAACACGTTGCCAGAGGCAGCGTTCCTTCCAGGAGTATGCTGAGGAGGGGGGCCCCATACAGTTTTTTGCTATGGGGCACCATGAATCCTAGTTACGCCCCTGGTTCACACTACGTATATTTCAGTCAGTATTGTGGTCCTCATATTGCAACCAAAACCAGGAGTGGATTAAAAACACAGAAAGGATCTGTTCACACAATGTTGAAATTGAGTGGATGGCCGCCATTTAATGGCAAATATTTGCTGTTATTTTATAACAACGGCTGTTGTATTGAAATAATGGTCATTATTTACTGTTAAATGGCGGCCATCCACTCAATTTCAACATTGTGTGAATAGATCCTTTCTGTGTTTTTAATCCACTCCTGGTTTTGGTTGCAATATGAGGACCACAATACTGACTGAAATATACGTAGTGTGAACATTCCCATGGTTATAACGCTTTTATCCTTTGGTCTATGGGGCTGTGTCAAGTGTCATTTTTTGCTCCATGATGTTTACTTTCTATCGGTACCTTGATTGCGCATATACGACTTTTTGATCGCTTTTTATTATTATTTTTTAACTCTTTAGTTGAGTCACAGAAATAAAAGCTAAATGTGTAAGAAAATTAAAAATATGTCAATTTTCTGTGCACAAATTATATTGTAATCCAATTTCTCTCATAATAGAAAACCTATTACCAGAGAAATGCACCACAAAATTTATTGCCCTGTTTCTGCAGTTTAGAAAAATACCCCATATGTGGACGTTTATTGCCAAGTGGGCGCTAGGAGAGCCTCCAAAGGGAAGGAGCGTCTATGAATTTTGGAAGCTGGATTTGGCCAGATTGGAGGACGGAGGCCATGCCGTGCTGCCAAAACATTGTAAACCCCCCACAAGTGACCCCATTATGGAAACTACACCCCTCAAGGAACGTAACAAGGGGTATAGTGGCCATATGGACCCCAATTCCCCACGAACACGGAAATACCCAACATGTGGACGTTTATTGCCAAGTGGGCGCTAGGAGAGCCTCCAAAGGGAAGGAGCGTCGTTTGGATTTTGGAAGCTGGATTTGGCCAGATTGGAGGAGGGAGGCCATGTCGGGTTCGCAGAGCCCCCGTGCTGCCAAAACATTGTAAACCCCCCACAAGTGACCCCATTATGGAAACTACACCCCTCAAGGAACGTAACAAGGGGTATAGTGGCCATATGGACCCCACTGGTGACCGGTACAAATGTGGAACAATGTGCCGTGAAAATGAAAAAATTTATATTTTAAACTAAAATGTTAGTCTAGCCTCGATTTTTTCATTTTCACAAGGGGTTAAAAAAGAAAAAAACCTGCTACACATGTAGAGCAATTCCCCACGAACACGGAAATACCCCACATGTGGACGTTTATTGCCAAGTGGGCGCTAGGAGAGCCTCCAAAGGGAAGGAGCGCCGTTTGGATTTTGGAAGCTGGATTTGGCCAGATTGGAGGATGGAGGCCTTGTCGGGTTCGCAGAGCCCCCGTGCTGCCAAAACATTGTAAACCCCCCACAAGTGACCCCATTATGGAAACTACACCCCTCAAGGAACGTAACAAGGGGTATAGTGAGCATATGGACCCCACTGGTGGCAGGCACAATGTGCTAAGAAAATGAAAAAGTACTTTTTTTTTGACCAAAAAGTTAGGGTAGCCTCAATTTTTTCTTTTTCACAAGGGGTTAAAAAAGAAAAAAACCTGCTACACATGTAGAGCAATTCCCCACAAGTACGGAAATACCCCACATGTGGACGTTTATTGCCAAGTGGGCGCTAGGAGAGCCTCCAAAGGGAAGGAGCGCCGTTTGGATTTTGGAAGCTGGATTTGGCCAGATTGGAGGATGGAGGCCATGTCGGGTTCGCAGAGCCCCCGTGCTGCCAAAACATTGTAAACCCCCCACAAGTGACCCCATTATGGAAACTACACCCCTCAAGGAACGTAACAAGGGGTATAGTGAGCATATGGCCAACTGGTGGCAGGCATAATGTGGAACAATGTGTTGTGAAAAAGAAAAAATGAAATTTTCTTTTTTACAGCACATTGTTCCACCTATGTGCCTTCCACCAGTGGGGTCCATATGCTCACTATACCCCTTGTTAGATTCCTTGAGGGGTGTCCTTTCCATAATGGGGTCACTTGTGGATAGTTTCCACTGTTTTGGTAGCACGGGCCCTTTGAAAAATCAACATGGCCACGATCCTCCATTCTGTCTAAATCCAGCTTTCAAAACGGTGCTCCTTCCCTTTGGAGGCTTTCCTTGTGCCCGCTTGGCACTTTAAGTCCACATGTGGGGTATTTCCATACTCAGGGGCAAATTCTCTACATGTTTAGTGGGTATTTTTTTCTTCTAAGCCCTTGTGAAAATGAAAGATTCCAGGATAGACCAACATTTTCATCTAAAAAAAGTAAATTTTTTAGACTAAAAGGTTGGTCTAGCCTGGAATCTTTCATTTTCTCAAGGGGTTAAAAGCGGGTTGGAGTGGGAATAGGTAGAGCAATTTCCTCCGAAGGGGGAAATACCCCACAAGTGGACTTACATTACTACGTGGACACAGGACAAGCCTCCAAAAGGACTGAGTGCCCTTTTGAGACCGGAATGCCCTTTTGAGCCCTCATGTTACACGGACCTCACTGGTGACAGGCACATAGGTAGGGTTAAAAGAGAAAAATAAATTAGACATGCACAGAGTTGGCTGACAGTTGCAGACATTCTCAGGAAAATAAATAGAAAAATGCCCAAGCAAAAGGATGCCATTACAGAAACTACACCACCCAAGAAAAGTATTTAGGAGGTGTAGGGTGCAAAAGCATTTCATAAATTTATTTTCCTGGACTGAATGTGCTGCAGTAGTTGAAAATTAGAAATACCAATTTTCACACTGCTCAACTGTAAGGCCAGTATGACTCTCCACGTTAGCAGTTGATGCCGTCATGGAAAGTCTGCCCTCCACTAAAGGGTCAGTTCACACTGAGTAAACACGGCGTTATTCCGTGGCGGACCTCTCCACCGTGCTCAGTGTGCTGCTGTAAGTGAATGAGAGGGTGCTCGCTGGTCCGCTCACTGTCCTCTCTGCTCAAACTAGCGTGCACCCTCTCATTCACTTACAGCAGCACACTGAGCACAGTGGGATTTACACCGTGTTTACTCATTGTGAACTGGCCCTAAGGGTGCGTTCACACCGAGCAAAATCGTTGGAATTCCACTGCGGAGGTCTCCACCATGGAATTCCACCTGCCCCAGTGTAAACCAGTGTGTCTATGGGAGGGCTTGCACGCCTCCGCTCAAAGAACTGACATGTAAATTCTTAGAACGGAGACGCGCGAGCCCTCCCATACACACACTGTTTGACACTGAGGCAAGTGGAGCTCCGCTTTGGAATTCCCCCGCTTTTGCTCAGTGTGAACATGCCCTAATTATGCCGTGTATGTCCCTTCTAGAAAAAAAAAATCAAAATCTGGCTCTAATTGTAAGCCTGCAAATACAATGGGCCTTGGGAGCCCATGTGTATTTGAGGTCTAAATTAGGAGATAGGCACGGCATTGGCTGACAGTTGAAACATAGAAGCTCAACTGTCAGGCCAGTATGACTTTCCACATCTGCATGTGATGCCGACATGGAAAGTCTGCCCTCTACTATTTATGCCGTGTATGGGTCTATTTACACAGAAAGATTATCTGACAGATTATCTGCCAAAGATTTGAAGCCAAAGCCAGGAATGGATTTGAAAGTGGAGAAATCTCAGACTTTCCTTTATGACCTGATCTCTGTTTATAGTCTGTTTCCAAAGCTGGAAACAGACTATAAACAGAGATCAGGTCATAAAGGAAAGCCTGAGATTTCTCCTCTTTCACATCCATTCCTGGCGTTGGCTTTAAATCTTTGGCAGATAATCTTTCCGTGTAAATGGACCCTATGTACCCTATATATAAAAAAATAAAATAAAAATAAACCCTACATGTGGCCAGTAGAGATGAGCGAGCTGTTCTGACTTTTGGTCCGATGGCATCGGCGCTCTCTCGTAATGCCTGTGTTCCTGGCTGCATATTTGCGCTCCCGGGAATATGTGGCCAGTATATTCCAGGAAATCCATGTTGAATTCCCTGGAATATCCTGCCCGCATATTCGCGGGAGCGCAACTATGCAGCCGGCATCACAGGCATGACAAGAGAGCGACCAAATGTCCAACGGTCCGCTCATCTCTAGTGGCCAGTGACCAGAAGTGGAAAGGACAAATTTGGAAATTTTGCAGGTTGGGAATTAATACTCCATGAACGTATGGTACATCTTGAAGCATTCTTTAATACAGAGGCCAGGTTTATCAGGACAGGTATCACACTGAAAACACGTGTCCTTTCTAAACCCCCTTTTGTAGCACACACGACACCTTTTCTGGCTTTTGCCCTTCTTGCCAGTGTGAGGAACTTCGCCAGGAAAATGCTGCCCTGGCACGATACGGGGACCTCCAGTTGCAGCTGCAGAAGAACTAGGCCCTCCTCCTTCTCCTCCACAAAAAAATCAGGGCCTTGACAACTGCCTCCTGAAACTGGAGGTATTTCCCAGGGTGGCCGGCACAACGGTAAAGTACAAACGCGTTGTACATTGCCGTTTGGACCAGGTGCACGGCTAACTTTTTGTACCAGATGTTTGTTTTCCGCAGAGCACTATATGGCTTGAGGACTTGATCTGAAAGATCAACTCCTCCCATATACCGATTGTAGTCCAAAATACAATCGGGTTTGAGTGCTACTGCGGTGGTACCGCGGACAGGGGCAGGGGTCGTGCCAAGACCATGGATAGTAGTCAAAATAAGGACATCGCGTTTGTCCTTATATTTGACTAATACCAGGTTGTCGCTAAAATGGGCCTTGAAGACACCCCGTCGCAGTACTTCTGCCACAGGAGATCTCGGGAGGCCTCTCTGATTTTTCCTCACAGTGCCGCAAGCTACAGTAGCCCGAGCTCTGAGGGATTTGAAAAGAGGGAGACTGGTATAAAAGTTATCCACGTAGAGGTGGTAACCTTTATCCAGTAGTGGGAACATCAGTTCCCACACAAGCTTCCCACTAACTCCCAGAGTGGGGGGACATTCTAGAGGTTGGATGTGGGTGTCCCTCCCTTCATAAACTCTAAATCTGTGAGTGTACCCTGAGGTACTCTTACAGAGTTTGTAGAGTTTGATGCCGTACCTTGCCCTCTTACTTGGCAGGTACTGGCGAAATTGGACTCTCCCCTTGAAGCTGACAAGGGATTCGTCAATGGAGATATATTTCCCTGGGATATATACCTCCGAAAATTTGTCCGCAAGATGATCAATGACCGGCCTAATTTTGTATAGGCTGTTGTAAGAGGGATCATCTCGGGGGGGGGGGGGGCACCTTGCATTATCGTTGTAATGCAGGAATTTGAGGATGGCTTCAAAGCGATGCCTTGTCATGGCCATCCGGTGTATTGGAGTGTTATATAAAATATCCACACTCCAATACTGCCTAATTCGGGGTTTTTTAACTAGCCCCATGTGCAGCAGAAGACCCCAAAACGTGGTCATTTCTGCTGCATCAACTGGGGTCCAGCTGTGGGATCCCGAAAAAAAAGAGGAGACGGGGTGCTGAGCCAGAAACTGCTGGGCGTACAAATTAGTTTGCACGACCATCAGACTTACCAGTTCTTCACTGAAAAAGAGTTTTAAAAAGTCTATTTCAGTGAAGCCTGAGGGGTCAAATTGGATTGGAGGGGAATCTGTGGCTCAAAATTGGGGGGGACTGGGGTCCAGATGGGCTCACTTGTATGGGGGGCTGGGGTGGAGATGGGGTCACTGGGGTGGAGATTGGGGGAGGCTGCCCGAGGCGTTCGCCTTGGACGCCTTCGGCGCCTTGGGGGTTCATCATCGCTACATGATGAAGAGGAGGAGGAGGTCGAAACGAGGAAAGTAGGATCTTCCTCTTCTCCCTCACTGGCTGTATCGGTGTCAGAGGCAATAAGAGTATATGCCTCTTTAGCCGAATACATACGATGGGCCATTTTTTTAAGATTTAGATATGGGGACTTATGTAAATCAGTAAAATTTATTTATGTGTAGTGTGTGTTTTTTACACTTACACTTTTCAAGGGAAAAAAAACCTGTGCCCACTTGTTGCTGATCAGTGAATAGTCACTGATCAGAACAAGAGAGACAGGGGGGATGGCAGAGGGGTGGGCAGGTGAGGGGGTGGGTGGCGGAGGAACTGTCTGAGTGGGCAAAGAGAGTCAGGGGGGAGAAGCTGGCACAGGGGTGGGCAGGTGAGGTGGCCAGGTGAGGGGGAGGGTGGCAGAGGAACGGTCTGAGTGGGCAAAGTGACTCAGGGGGGAGAGGCTGGTACAGGGGTGGGTCGGTGAGGTGGGCAGGTGAGGTCTGAGGGGGCAAAGAGAGGCAGAGGGACTGGGCAGCACGGACACAAAAAAAGGGGGAAAAACGTATTTGTTAGAGAAAAAAAAGGGGCACACTTGTTGCTGATCAGTGAAGAGAGACAGGAGCAGCAGCAGTAGTCGAGCCGGGATCAGTGCCATTTTGGAGCTGACACCCGGCCGGTAAAGATGTGTGGATCGCTAATCCAGGACAACGCGTGGCCCCGCTCTGAACACCTCTTGCGGACGCATTACGTACCGGTACGCCATGCTTCCTTAAGAGGTGAAGCAAATTAAAGATAAAGCCCAGGCATTCCCCTGGGCTTCAAAAGCCCAGCAATGTTCACCTGTCAACAGTGTCGGACTGGGGTACCTTGGCCCACCAGGGAAATTGATTCTTGGGGCCCACCCAATATATAAAGACATAATCAGCGCCAAACCTTTCACGTTAGTACAGCGACTTTGCATAGAGCTGTGTATGTGACCAGCAACGCTAGTGCAGTGCCAGTCACTTATACAGTTGTTACTGATTTATGCAGTTGTGGTAAAACTGCACCATTTATGAAGAAACTTTAATGAAATTCCAACAATATTGCTGTAAAAACACATAAAAAATGTCATGTGTGAACACAGCCTCAGAAGATGAAGGAAAAAATGACCATCTAGTCTGCTCCTCTGTTACAATCTCCAGTAGAGGAGACCCATGACTGTTTATTCTAGCCTCACCACAAGGTGTTGGGCTGGAATAAGACTTTAAAGGGAACCTGTCACCCCCTGTGCCGGGGTGACAGGCTCCCGACCCCCCGTTAGAGCCCCCTATACTTACCTAATCCCGCCGGGTCCCGCTTCTGGAGGTGGTCGGATGATGAAGATCTCAGCCGCTGCAGCCCGGCGCGCGCGCTGAGAGATGAGTCCAACGCTCATAGAGAATGACGAAGCGCTGGACTCTCCCGTCATTCTCTATGGGTGTTGGACTCATCTCTCAGCGCACGCCGGGCTGCAGCGGCTGAGATCTTCATCACCCGACCATCTCCAGAAGCGGGACCCGGCGGGATTAGGTAAGTATATGGGGCTCTAACGGGGGGTCGGGAGCCTGTCACCCCGGCACGGGGGGTGACAGGTTCCCTTTAAAGGACCATCATGAAAGGCATATCAGTGGTCAGCGTGTAAACCTGGCTTTAAAATGTAATCTGCCATTTTTTACATCTACTAGTAGAAGAGAGAGAACACCATGCGGCGCACATAGCTTATTACTGCAGAACAAATGTGTGTAAGTGGCTAAACTTGCTGCTCACCTTGGGCGGTCATGTTACAAGCCCAACACCGCCAGTCACTTTAGTGGTGGTTTGTACACCTTGATGCCGCTTGCAGCCCTTTCAACGGAACCAGGAGACTTGGTACAATAATTCAGCAGCGAAGATAGCACCAAAGTAGTAAAAAATCTTGTGACTTTATTACCTCCCTCTTGTGCAATGTTTTGCCTTACTCAGAGCGAAAACGAAACATCACGCTAGAGGGTGTGAATAAAATCACAAGAATTTTTACTACTTTAGTGCTGCCTCTGCTGCTGCTCCGGAGGGGGTGCAGTCTGGTGAGGGGGGGCATAATCCTACCTATCACTGATACTGCTGCTCCAGAGGGGGTGCAGTCTGGTGAGGGGGGCATAATCCTGCCTATCACTGATACTGCTGCTCCGGAGGGGGTGCAGTCTGGTGAGGGGGTATTATCCTACCTATCACTGATACTGCTGCTCCGGAGGGGGGTGCAGTCTGGTGAGGGGGGGCATAATCCTACCTATCACTGATACTGCTGCTCTGGAGGGGTGCAGTCTGGTGAGGGGGGGTATTATCCTACCTATCACTGATACTGCTGCTCCGGAGGGGGTGCAGTCTGGTGAGGGGGGGTATTATCCTACCTATCACTGATACTGCTGCTCCGGAGGGGGTGCAGTCTGGTGAGGGGGTATTATCCTACCTATCACTGATACTGCTGCTCCGGAGGGGGTGCAGTCTGGTGAGGGGGTATTATCCTACCTATCACTGATACTGCTGCTGCTCCAGAGGGGGTGCAGTCTGGTGAGGGGGTATTATCCTACCTGTCACTGATACTGCTGCTCTGGAGGGGGTGCAGTTAGATGAGGGGGCATAATCCTACCTATCACTGATACTACTGCTGCTCCGGAGGGGGTGCAGTCTGGTGAGGGGGGTATAATCCTACCTGTCACTGATACTGCTGCTCCGGAGGGGGTGCAGTCAGATGAGGGGGGCATTATCCTACCTATCACTAATACTGCTGCTGCTCCGGAGGGGGTGCAGTCAGATGAGGGGGGCATTATCCTACCTATCACTAATACTGCTGCTGCTCCGGAGGGGGTGCAGTCTGGTGAGGGGGTATTATCCTACCTGTCACTGATACTGCTGCTGCTCCGGAGGAGGTGCAGTTAGATGAGGGGGGCATAATCCTACCTATCACTGATACTACTGCTGCTGCTCCGGAGGAGGTGCAGTCTAGTGAGGGGGTATTATCCTACCTGTCACTGATACTGCTGCTCTGGAGGGGGTGCAGTTAGATGAGGGGGGCATAATCCTAGCTATCACTGATACTGCTGCTCCGGAGGGGGTGCAGTCAGATGAGGGGGGCATAATCCTACCTATCACTGATACTGCTGCTCCGGAGGGGGTGCAGGCAGATGAGGAGGGGGCATAATCCTACCTATCACTGATACTGCTGCTGCTCCGGAGGGGGTGCAGGCAGATGAGGGGGGCATTATCCTACCTATCACTGATACTGCTGCTGCTGCTCCGGAGGGGGTGCAGTCTGGTGAGGGGGGCATAATCCTACCTATCACTGATACTGCTGCTGCTCCGGAGGAGGTGCAGTCAGATGAGGGGGGTATTATCCTACCTATCACTGATACTACTGCTGCTCCGGAGGGGTGCAGTCAGATGAGGGGTGCATAATCCCAGGGCCGCCGATAGGGCAGTACAACTGGTACTGCCGTATGGGGCCCGGACCCTAAGAGACACGGTAGGGGGCCCGGCGGGCCCGCCGGCCGCCGCCCCCCGCCCGCTACGCTAGGGGGGTCCGCACGGCCCCCCTTGCCAACTGTTTTTGAGCATCCCGAAAAGCTGCGGCCACGCAGCTTCTCGGGATGCACTGATCGCTTTAATGTTCCGCCCGCACAGCGGGCGGAACATCAAAGCGATCAGAATACAGGAGAAGGACCTGTCAGCGTCCTCCTCCTGTATTCTCTCCCATAGGCTGCCGGCACTTCATACCAGCAGCCTATGGGAGGCCGGGCCGTGGTCATGTGCCCCTCCGGCAGGCGTGATGATGTGACGTCATCACGTCTGCCGGAAGTCCCGTCCCTGCGGCTCGCAAGATGGAGCCCGAAGAGGAGGAGGAAGAGCTGCTGCCTGCACAGCGCGGATTAGGTGAGTAGGATGTTTGTTTTTTTTAGGGGCACCTCTGGGGGCATTATTAGTCTACGGGGGCACCTCTGGGGGCATTATTGGTGTATGGGGGCACCTCTGGGGGCATTATTAGTGTATGGGGGCACCTCTGGGGGCATTATTAGTATATGGGGGGCACCTCTGGGGGCATTATTGGTGTATGGGGGCACCTCTGGGGGCATTATTAGTATATGGGGGCACCTCTGGGGGCATTATTAGTATATGGGGGCACCTCTGGGGGCATTATTAGTTCATGGGGGCACCTCTGGGGGCATTATTAGTATATGGGGGCACCTTTGGGGGCATTATTAGTATATGGGGGCACCTTTGGGGGCATTATTAGTATATGGGGGCACCTCTGGGGGCATTATTAGTATATGGGGGCACCTCTGGGGGCCACCAGCTGGGAATCCTACATACAGGGGACATCCCACACAGCGCAGTTACTATGGGAGCCTACAGGGGGGAGAAAGGAAAGGAAGTTGCTAGAAATGTGCGGAGCCTAAATTGTTTGTCTCGCAGGTTCTAAGGGGATGAAACGTATCTGGAAGGAATCATCATGGAGGTCTGGGCCGGATGGAGAGGAAAAGGGAAAGTGACGCCTCAGATCAAAGAAGACGTCACCTGTGAGTCCCTGTATGACACTTTTCTTATTTTGTAGAACATCATTTAGTAGGGGCGCCCCGAGGTGACAGCTACTACATTATCTGTACTCAGAGATATCACTGTGTTATCTGTTGTGTTACATAGGTCTGCAGGTGACATCTACATTATCTGTACTCAGAGATATCACTGTGTTATCTGTTGTGTTACATAGGACTGCAGGTGACTACTACATTATCTGTACTCAGAGATATCACTGTGTTATCTGTAGTGTTACATAGGACTGCAGGTGACAGCTACTACATTATCTGTACTCAAGAGATATCACTGTGTTATCTGTGGTGTTACATAGGACTGCAGGTGACTACTACATTATCTGTACTCAGAGATATCACTGTGTTATCTGTGGTGTTACATAGGACTGCAGGTGACATCTACATTATCTGTACTCAGAGGGATATCACTGTGTTATCTGTGCTGTTACATAGGACTGCAGGTGACATCTACTACATGATCTATACTCAGAGGTATCACTGTGTTATCTGTGCTGTTACATAGGACTGCAGGTGAAATCTACTACATTATCTGTACTCAGAGATACCACTGTGTTATGTGGTGTTACATAGGACTGCAGGTGATATCAGGTGATTTCTCCAGGTTGCAGAAGTTCAAACTTCATCGTGCCCTGGTGTGCTGGTGTCTGTATGTCTGTATACATGTGTGCTGGTGTCTGTATACATGTGTGCTGGTGTCTGTATACATGTGTGCTGGTGTCTGTGTGTGAGATCAATTCTAGAGAACTGGCTCATATATCCCATTTTCCCCAGTGGCTTAAAATGTAACCTCTGTTATACAGTTATAGAATTGTAGAAATTAAATGTGAACAAGGTGCAATTCAAATAGACACTTGCTTGTATAGCTGCCTCTTGTGCTCTGTATGCAGTGCATTATATTCACCCTTGCAACGTACAATTTATAGCGTGTCTACAAGCCCAGCGGGGCTCATTATGATGGAGACTAAAACTTATACAAGAGTGGGGTAGGGGTTCCCCTGTATTCAGAATGCTGTTGAGTGCTAGGCAATGCCCCGTCTGGGATTATTGTATTTCGAGGGTCTATGCAGAGCAGGATAAAGACACCTCTGCTGCACAAACAGGATCTCCTAGAAAGCGTTCTCACCGCCATGTATTCGCTATCACTGGCTTGGGTGAGCTAAACTAGTCTGCCTGGGGGGGGGATGATTTGTATATGCTCACTAACATGGAACAGCCTCATTATATTAGCCTTATCAACATATTCTATGTTAGTGAGCATACCGGGGGGGGGGGGGGGGGGGGGGATATTGGTGAACATATACAAATCAAACAGCCCCCCAGACCCTCGAAATTCAATAACCCCAAACGGGGCATTGCCTAGTACTCAACAGCATTCTGAATACAGGGGAACCCCTACCCCACTCTTGTATAAGTTTTAGTCTCCATCATAATGAGCCCCGCTGGGCTTGTAGACACGCTATAAATTGTACGTTGCAGGGGTAAATATAATGCACTGCATACAGAGCACAAGAGGCAGCTATACAAGTAAGTGTCTATTTGAATTGCACCTTGTTCACATTTAATTTCTACAATTTTATAACGGTATAACAGAGGTTACATTTTAAGCCACTGGGGAAAATGGGGAATATGAGCCAGTTCTCTAGAATTGATCTGAACCAAATTATACCTCCCAGCAAGGCGTGGGGCAAACACACAATTTTTTTTTTTTTTTTTTTTTTTTATTAATGTGGGGGGGGCCCAGACACTTTGGTTGTATGGGGCCCCGAAATTCCTGATGGCGGCCCTGCATAATCCTACCTATCACTGATACTGCTGCTCCGGAGGGGGTGCAGTCTGGTGAGGGGGCATAATCCTACCTATCACTGATACTACTGCTGCTCCGGAGGGGGTGCAGTCTGGTGAGGGGGGCATAATCCTACCTATCACTGATACTGCTGCTCCAGAGGGGGTGCAGTCAGATGAGGGGGGCATAATCCTACCTATCACTGATACTGCTGCTCCAGAGGGGGTGCAGTCAGATGAGGGGGGCATTATCCTACCTATCACTAATACTGCTGCTGCTCCAGAGGGGGTGCAGTCTGGTGGGGGGGGGGCATTATCCTACCTATCACTAATACTGCTGCTGCTCCAGAGGGGGTGCAGTCTGGTGGGGGGGGGGCATTATCCTACCTATCACTAATACTGCTGCTGCTCCAGAGGGGGTGCAGTCTGGTGGGGGGGGGCATTATACTACTTGTGTCTGCTGCTTATATCTTTATTTTTGATACAATCGGTACAATAGTTGAGAAGAAGTTCACACTCTGGAGGTCCCAGTTGTGCAGGAGATCCGTGAGGCTTGGGCGCTGATCAGCTGAGTCAGGATTCTCACATCACAGATGATAGGTGTTGTAGTAGACGTAGGAGTAAGACAAATCAATGGATGAGGTGTTTCTAAGGGAATCCTCAATAGATCTGATGATCTCATTTGATGAAACCCGTCATCCATTGATTAAAGTCTTACTGTTATATCAACTACAACTCCTATCATCTGTGATGTGAGAATCCTAAGCTGATCAGAGCCTAAGCCTCACGGATCTCCTGCACAACTGGACCTCCAAAGTGTTAACTTCTCATCACATATATACAGTATACATATATACACAAATAGACATACTGCAGACATACATACTGTATACATATATACACAAATAGACATACTGCAGCCATACACACTGTATACATATATACACAAATAGACATACTGCAGACATACATACTGTATACATATATACACAAATAGACATACTGCAGACATACACACGGTATACATATATACTCAAATAGTCATACTGCAGACATACACACTGCATACATATATACACAAATAGACATACTGCAGACATACACACTGTATACATATATACACAAATAGACATACTGCAGACACACACACTGTATACATATATACACAAATAGACATACTGCAGCCATACACACTGTATACATGTAAACGCAAATAGTCATACTGCAGACATACACACGGTATACATATATACACAAATAGACATACTGCAGACATACACACTGTATACATATATACTCAAATAGACATACTGCAGACATACACACTGTATACATATATACACAAATAGACATACTGCAGCCATACACACTGTATACATATATACACAAATAGACATACTGCAGCCATACACACTGTATACATATATACACAAATAGACATACTGCAGCCATACACACTGTATACATATATACACAAATAGACATACTGCAGCCATACATACAGTATACATATATACGCAAATAGACATACTGCAGACATACACACTGTATACATATATACACAAATAGACATACTGCAGACATACACACTGTATACATATATACACAAATAGACATACTGCAGACACAACACACCTTACATATATACATCTAATCATACTAACACACACAGACTCACCAACATGGATACACAGATACAAAAGCATGCAGATTACACATATAAACCATCTATAGAACTACATTACATAATATACACTATATACATGATAGAAAACACACATATATATCACTTACATGCATAAACACATGACACATGTACAGACACACACTGATGACAAAGATAGACAAGTATATACACACACACTCACATGTTCAGCAGGGCAGGAGGCTTCAGTCTTCTTGTCTCCATCTTCTCTTCTCCCAGCCAGGCCGGGCAGCCTGCAGCCTCTCCCCATCTCCTGTGCACCGACTGCACACAGCAACAGGAGAGTCACGTGATTGCAGAGGGGAGGGGGACAGAGGGGCCCTGCTGCTGCTGCTGCTGCTGCTGCTCTCGGCATCTTGTGACAGGCAGGAAGAGGGCAGCGCTGAGGATGGGAGCAGATGTAAGGAGCCAGGTGAGCAGGGGGAGGAGAGGGCCCATGATTGCAGAAAGAATGGGCCCTGATACGGTGCTTAACTCACCCAGCAGTGTGGGAGCTCCCGATACCAGGCAGCTTCCAAACGGGAGGCCCCTCTCTGGCTTAGGGGAAGGGCCCTGCAAGAGGGAGGAGGGGGTGGGGCCCACCGGGGGATCCCCCGGCTCCCCGGTGGCCCAGTCCGACCCTGCCTGTCAATCTAAACTATAGGTGTTCACATGAAAGCATAGTGGTGTTAAGAGAGAAAAGGCCGAACATTATAAAACTTTTAAAGTTTATATATTAGCACTGAAGAGACAGATTGAGTTATTACTTCCAGTTCAGGGCAAGAAGTCTATTGAACAGTATTTTAACTGTAGTCAGCAAAAGACTGGTTACAAGTCTGCTTTAATGCTTGACAGAGAGTTGTGCCTCACACAACACAACTTAGCCAGGTGCATACCACCTGGTGTATGTGAGTAAGGTAACCTCCTATTATCCCTTGGGTAATAAATACTTTGCCATGTGTTTTTGTTTTCTCTTACCCTGACCTACGTAGTTTTTTCCTTAGTTTATTTGGTTATTTGCTCATTCATGTGTAGTCAATGCTTCTGTATCTTTTAGTTGCTGTTGTGTCAGATTTATTTGGTTTCTTTTACACCTTGGTATAATACTACTCAACCTTGGTTTATGTCTCTGGGTGTAGAGTCCTCCTGTTTGTGGTAAGCTCGGTTTTGTAGTAGGGTTTTCATTACAGATATTTTCAAGGACAGTAAGAATCAGTAAGAATACCAGTGTCTGGTATTAGGGTTTAAAACACGTTTAAAAATCTAGAAAAATTTGAAATCCAGTTCCAGTGTCTGGCCAGTGTTGTTACTTGTAGTCCATAATAGCACTTCTTTTCTTTAGAATCATGACTCCTAGGACCCATTTAGATTGGTCCTTTATTGGTGCACATGCAAGTATGTACAGCTGTCGCCAACACTAAAGGTGATGAATTGGATAAAGGGTTTATCCACCTAAGAGCTAAAAAATTAAATGCAAGCTGGTCTTACTTCCCAAGTCCCCCTGAGTATTTTGAGCTATCTCCTGTGTTTCCTAGCTGCTGTCGTTCCTGAGTTACAAGTTTTTCTAAAAGCTGATCTATATCCAAGATGGCCAGGAAACTACATTTCCCATCATGCATCTCCCTGATTGGACCATTTGCGCACTCACCCCCTTAGCTTTTTTTTCCTGGCCACTGCTGTCATTACTATTGCACAGAAAACACAGTTTTTTTCAGTGATTTTGTATTCTATACTAGCTGATGATGTATGAGAGCTGACGCACGCATGGTGTAGCTATATCCCGTATAACGGGCATGTGTTTACCAGGGGGTGTAGTGTAGGTTTAGATCTCTGCTTGCTGAATGTGAATAAAAACATTTTTGTTCCATCCAAACTCTAAGAACATCTATAACACTTACAATACACAGAGCTGTGACACAAAGACAGGTACATATGTCTGCATTCACTGACAGCAATCAGAGACAGAACTATAACTTTTCATATTACAGAAACTTAGGCACAGGGACACATGTAAGTCTATGAAAGCAGCACAGGTGCATGGAGAATATATATGTTTATATATTCTTTTATTGTTTTAGTAATATCCCTAGACCACCATCTACAAATCTTTATCCGCTTGTTAAAATCATAATGGGGGAAATTTATCAATCGATAAGTTCCCCCCAATATTTTTATAATAGGGGCAAGAAGCAATGTAATGTAATATAATTAGTGAAGTGCTAGACTGCTATGTTCCTAGGCCATCAAGTCCATGCAATCAGCCTCTAACTAAGCACAAATTGCAATAGTGCGCTTAAACATAATATGAACATGCATCAAAGCCCACACTCACCCATTTATATTGCAGCGGCAAGCTCCATCCCTACGTACGTTTTACCCACCAAGGCTCATCTGTGGAAATTGGATGATGTGGTTTTTAAAGCGGCTGACAAGGGGGGGGGGGGGAATGTGGTGGTGTGGCCAGTGGTAAAATAGGAACGAGAGGCCCTGCGATAATTAAGGGATAAAAACTCATATCAAAATTGTCCTATAACCCAGTGGCGGCCTTCTCGGTCGAACTACAAAAAATTCTAGAGAAAGCCGTGGATGAAGGAGTTATCCCTCAAAAAATAATGGAGGGGTTAATACAGAACTGGCCCCAAATCCCGACATTTTATCTCCTCCCCAAAGTCCACAAAGATCCCCTCAATCCACCGGGACGTCTGATTGTGTCAGGAATAGATGGTCTATGTGACCCAGTTTGTAAATTTATTGATTTTTACCTGAAACCACTTTTAGTGGTTTATCCTCCTACATTAAGGACACATCGGACACCCTGGTGAGAATTGATGGGATCTCTGTGGATCCAGACATGCTCTTGGTAGCAGCCAATGCAAAATCGCTTTATATCTGTATCCGCAATGAGGATGGTCTTAGGGCAGTTAAGTTCTTCCTGGACATGAGTCAGTGGGACTCCGACACCTGCCGTTAAATTTTGGATTTGTTACGTTTTATCTTGACACATAATTATTTTGTGTTTAAGGACCATTTTTATTTACAGTCACGGGGCACTGCTATGGGTGCAGCCTGTGCGCCTTCATACGCCAACCTCTTCCTTGTTTTTTGGGAGAGGGGGGTTTTTCAGTGTGGGGGTGCCCAGGCCGCCACCCATGTGCAGTGCTGGCTGAGATATATTGATGATGTCCTTTTTGTTTGGCAGGGGTCGGAGTCCCAACTGAAGGATTTCATGAGGAAATTAAATCTGAATGATTTCAACATTAAACTCACCTATAAAAGTGATCCAGGGAGAACTGAGTTTCTTGATCAAATGTGAGGAGAATGGTATGTTGTAGATGGACGTTTTCCGTAAAAAGACATCAACAAACTCCTTGCCACATGCCTCTTCTGCGCATACACCGGCCACGATTAGGGCAGTCCCTACAGGGCAATTTTTAAGGATGAGGCGCATTTGCTCGACTGGGGTCAAATTCTCAGCCCAAGCAGAGGGTCTTAAAAGCCGCTTCAGGGAAAGGGGCTACAGCAAAAGGGTAATAGTAAAGGGATACTAAAGAGCAAGAAACACAAGAAGGGAGGATACCTTACAAGGAGGGATTCATAAGAAAAGTGATGATAAAACCATTAGATTTGTGTCCACATATAATTGAAATTGTGACGTGATGAGAGAAGTGTTACAAAAACACTGGCCGATCTTAACTACAGACCCAGTGTTTGTGTCTAAACTCCCCACAACTCCCGCAATGACAACCAGAAGAGGTAAAAACCTCAAAGATGTACTAGTTAAAAGCCACTATGTGGCAAAACCAGAAATCCCTTTCGGACGGACCCATCAAAGAATTGGATGTTACCCGTGCGGTAACTGCGTTGCATGTCCAAATATAGTTAGAACTGGGACATTTGCAATGGCTGATGGTACAAGGGAATACATCATACGGGATTATGTATGCTGTAACAGCACACATGTGGTGTATTACGCCACATGTGGGTATGGTAAGCTCTCCGCGGGATTAACGTCACGAGAGTTATAATGAGAGTAAGGGAACACGTGAGGGGTATACTGGCGGCGAAAAATGAGGCCGATATAGAGACACTAAAAACAATCCCTCGTCATTTTAAGCTTTTCCATAACAGCGACCCAAAGAGCTTTTTAGTCAGAGGCATTGAAAAAATTAAGATCGGATACGGGGTGGAAACATACGAAGGATCTTAGCACAAAAAGAGTGTCGGTGGATCATGGTGCTCTGGGCGAAAATTGCAGCTTTGTTTCATTTCTTTGAATCCATGTTTTTATTTATTGTATATTCATTATTTTTTTCTTTTTTGTTCTCTTCTATTTTTTCACTTCCTTTCTTTCACTTCCTTACCTTTACTCTATTTTTTTCAGCACTTTTATCTAATTTAGGTTAGGGAGTCTATATCCTGAAGATTTATGTTCAAGTAATCTAAATAACAAGAGGACACAATCCTAAATTTTCCTGCGTATATGAACATATGCCGCAAGACATTGATGGGGAACAACCTGATCATGAAGCGATATCAATTCCTTCCTTCCTTTTTTTTTTTTACACTCATTTACATAACGCAATTTGTTCATGCGTTTTTTCACTTGATGCGTTTTTCATGTCTTTGTATATAATTTATTGCTGTCATCAGATCAGCTTTAAATATTTTCACAAAAAAATATCTTTTTTCACTTTAACATTATTATTTTGATTTTGATTTCACCATTCACTTGTATTGGCCATGCCTTACCTTCACAACATTACTATTTTTTTTGTGGATTTTGCACCAATTTATGATCGTGTATCTTATGTATTTATATTTTTGCACCATTAGCATAGTATTATTAGATTGTACATGATTTTCACATCAAATTATTTACTTTGGGACATACGCTTCTGTCTGAGAAATTTTATAGCATGCCTTGCAGCATACAGCAGGTTTTCATTATAGTGTGAACAATCTGTATGCCATTCCCCGGGCTGAAGGGTGCGCGCGCCGTGCCGGTATTGTTGATGAACGTTTCGCTTCCGGGAGGCCTCAGTCTTTCCGGTGGGCGTGTCTGTGGCGCTTAACATCATTGACATGCGCACTAGGGGTGAGTTGCCGGTCCCGGATGTGAAGCGGCCTAGACTTCTGGTCCGGCGCGCCGACGATCCCGGAAGCAGGAGGATAGACCACCAGATATATAAGAGGGTCAATGGGGGAGAGCAGTATAGTTCCTTGAAAAAGCCTTGGTGGGCGAAACATACGTAGGGAAGGAGCTTGCCGCCGCAATATACAGTGAGTCCAAGAAGTATTTGATCCCTTGCTGATTTTCTTTGTTTGCCCACTAATAAAGACACTATCCTTCAGCACTTTTAATGGTAGATATATTCTAACATGGAGAGACAGAATATCAAGAAAAAAATCCAGAATATAATTTTAAAGAATATATTTTAATTAATTTGTATTTCAATGAGGAAAATAAGTATTTGATCCCTCTTGCCAAACACACTCAATACTTAGTGGCAAAGCCTTTGTTTGCAAGCACAGCGGTGAGACGTTTGTTGTAGTTAACCACAAGTTTAACACACACACCAGGGGGAATTTTGGCCCACTCTTCTTTGCAGATTCTCTCTAAATCATGAAGGTTGGTGGGCTGTCGCTTGGCAACTCTGACCTTCAGCTCCCTCCATAGATTTTCGATTGGATTGAGGTCTGGCGAGTGGCTGGGCCACTCCATGACCTTAATGTGATTTTTCTTGAGCCAATCCTTTGTTGCCTTTGCTGTATGTTTAGGGTCGTTATCATGTTGGAAGACCCAACCACGGCCCATTTTTAGAACCCTGGCAGAGGGGAGGAGGTTGTCCCTCAGGATTGTGCGGTACATGGCTCCATCCATCTTCCCAGTGATGCGGTGAAGTAGCCCTGTACCCTTGGCAGAGAAACACCCCCAAAACATTATGCTTCCACCTCCATGCTTGATGGTGGGCACAGTGTTCTTGGGGTCATAGGCAGCATTTTTCTTCCTCCACACATGGCGGGTGGAGTTGAGGCCAAAAAGTTACATTTTGGTCTCATCTGACCACAAAACCTTCTCCCAATAACTTGGTTCATCTTTCAAATGATCATTGGCATATTTGAGGCACACCTCCACATGTGCTCTCTTCAGCAGGGGTACCTTTCGGGCACTGCAGGATGTGAATCCATTGTTGCGCAAAGTGTTGCCAATTGTTTCCTTGCAAACTGTGGTCCCAGCTGCCTTCAGGTCATTTGCTAACCCCTGCCGAGTGGTTGCAGGACGATTTCTGACTGTTCTCAGCATCATTGCCACCCCACGAGGCGAAATCTTCTTTGGAGCACCGGGCCGAGGTCTGTTGATTGTCATGTTATACTCTTTAAACTTTCTGATAATTGCACCAATAGTTGTTACTTTCACATCCAACACCTTACTAATCTTTTTGTAGCCCATTCCAGCTTTGTGAAGGTCAACAAATCTGACTCTGAGGTCCTGTGACAGCTCTTTGGTTTTACCCATGTTGGAGACTTGAAATCTGTGTGATCTGTCTGATTCTGTGGACAGTTGTTTTTCACACAAGTGATTAGTGAGAACAGGTGGCTTCAGGTCAGGTAACAAGTTGATTGGGAGTATCTAACTGGTCTGTAAAAGCCAGAACTGCTTATAAATACTAAGGGATCAAATACTTATTTCACTCCATGAAATACAAATCAATTAATATATATTCCTTAGATTTATTTTCTGGATTTTCTTTTTAATATTCTGTCTCTCCATGTAAGAATACATCTACCATTAAAAGTATAAAATGATCATGTCTTTATTAGTGGGCAAACAAAGAAAATCAGCAAGGGATCAAATACTTCTTGGACTCACTGTAAATGAGTGTGGGCTTTGATGCATGTTCATATTATGTTGAAGTGCACTATTACACTTTATGCTTAGTTAGAGGCTGATTGCATGGACTTGATGGCATAGGAACATAGCAGTCTAGCACTTCACTGATTATATTCTTACATTGCTCGGCAGCACTTTTTGTTTACTACTTTTAATAAAATGGTGATAATTTTTTAGATTCTTATCTTTAATTTTATGATTTATTGTACATGTACATCTTGAATTTTTAAGTTGTCAATAAAAAGATAGATATTTTCATGAATCTGGACTATACCCATATGTTCTCTTCTGTGTACTCTTCTGTGTATTATTCTGAGGGGTTGTTCTTATTGGGATATAGTGACACCTAGTGGTGTATTCTCTTTTTAGTACACCCTTTTATATATTTTTGGTGCTACCTGTTTATAACTTTATCCTGAACCGTTGTTTTGTGTATTTGTTCAAACCAAAGAATGAAGCCTATGGGAGCAGCGGAGATGCACGTGGCCACAAGCCAGTGCAAGCTGCAAAGTATGCGGTGGGTGTTTCGCTGAAATTCTGTAGTTGCACATACCCTACCACAGGAACTGTCCAGAGCAGCAGCAAATCCCCATATAAAACCTTTCCTGCTCTGGACAGTTCCTGTCTCAGACAGAGGTGGCAGCAGAGAGCACTATGTCAGACTGAAAAGAACACACTACTATCTGCAGGACATACAGCAGCTGATAAGTATGGGAAGACTTGAGAATTTAAATAGAAGTAAATTGCAGATCTTTATAACTTACTGAAACCAGTTGATTTAAAAGAAAAATATTTTTTTCTTTTAGTCTTTATTAGTTCAGAAATACATTGTAACCATATACATTGGTGCCTTGGATTATGAGCATAATTCATTCTGGGACTGTGCTTGTAATCCAAATCACTCTTAAACCAAAGCAAAGTTCCCCCTAAGAAATCACTGAAATGCAGACAATTGGTTCCACACCCAAAAAATTATGATATTTTATTCTGAATAACAGGTATAACTAACATTTAGAAACAGCTGAATATGTCATATTATAAGTTACTGTAGAGTATAGCTCAGCAGCATGTGGAGTATAATGTATAGTAAGTGCATAACAATGAAAAAACAGCAGCAGCTTGTAGATACAGAATTGAGATGCAGATCCCCATAATGCAGGAGTGTGGTACAACAGGCTAGAATAGAGAAGGAGGGCTGCTGTCAGAAGTCTGTGTGGTTACATGATCACAATGGGGAAGGGACATGTGTTCAGCATGGACCAATCAGGAAGTGAGAATCACAGAGCTGTGCAGAAGGACAGTGACAGAAACTTTTCTATACAGCAGTGTATATAGCTGAGTGTAAGTGCAGGCACATTATAGCAGGAATCGAGAGGATGGGTAACACAAGGGCTGATAGAGACTGCAGGGAGCATGAAGGAAATAGCAGGGCAGATGTGGGCTCATACATGCAGCACTCTCAAACCTCAGGCGGCCGCCCCCTGACAACCCCCCCCACCCCCCCCGTCGCCGTAACCGAATCACTTGCGCCTGCACCCCCCGCACCCCCCCCCCCCGCCGTAACCGAATCACCCGCGCCTGGACGCCCCGCATCCCCCCCCCCGCGCCGGCCCTGCAGCCACTCACCTGTCCTGCAGCAGCCGTCCCGTCCCGCTCACCGCTGTCTCCCGACCCTGCAGCCGCTCACCTGTCCTGCAGCAGCCGTCCCGTCCCACCGCTGTTCCTTTCCGCGCTCCAGTGCCGTCAGTCAGCAGCTGTCATCGCCCTCCAGAGAGTCGTGAGTGCCTGGGGTCAGCGGGGGCATCGCGGCCCCGCTGACCACGGGCACTCACGACTCGCTGGAGGGCGATGACAGCTGCTGACTGACGGCGCGGGACAGCGGTAAGCGTTGGCGGCGGGACCGGACGGCTGCGGCAGGACAGGTGAGCGGCTGCAGGCGCAGGGCTGCTGTCTGCCGCCCCCTGCAGGGGCGCAGAATCTGCCGCCTGAGGCGGAATACTCATTCCGCCTCATGGCAGAAACGGCCCTGGTTACAGCTATGAAGAGATTACCTCCACAGTCCTGTCACCTGATGCAAGCCCCAGCCTGAAATGGATCTGCTATAATTTGGAAGGTGAGGGAGACGTCCTGGGTCAGAGTACAGTGTGAAGCACAAAAAAGCGGACATGTCAAATCGTCGGGAGCAGGATAACATTTTGCTAATGTCCATGCAGGCAATGTGAACAGTTTCAAATTTTTTGGCATAAAGAAAATAAATGAGAGGTAGAGGAACTTTATGTCACAGCGCGGTTGTCAGCAGGGAACCCTCAGCATTCCGCTCGTCCCAGGTAACAAGGTCTGGGGCCTTGTGTCACCCACTAGGATGGGTTCCCCAACACTGGTAGGGCATTAGATGGTGCGAAGACTCAAAGGTCAAAACACGGGCACAAGTATTCTCTTCTTCTTCTTCTTCTTAAGTATTCTTCTACCTCATCCTCCAACATCCCGGCAGAGCACATTACTACTTGGGTTGGGAATCTCACAACATCCTCCTCTCTGCTCCTCTGATTCTTTTTTTCTCTCAACACGCAACTCAGTCAGCACGACTGTACTCTCTAGTGTACTCCTATTACAGATTTGGATCCTGTATTGTCAAGTGTATTATCAAGTGTATTACCGTGTGTATTATCAAGTGTAACATACCCTATCAAGGGAAAGTATGCTCTGCTGCACACAAGTACTTTCAAAGTAAATAAGAAATTATTTATGGTAAAGAGACTCTGTGATTCTTCACCCCGCACCAACACAGTATACACGCACTCCTTGGGACATTTCCCCTTTCTGTCGGTGGCAGTGCCAATAGTCCGGGAGGGTTACTACACCACTACACCACCGTGATAATATCCCAAGGGACCCCGTAGCAACCCGGCAGGACACTGTCCACAGGGGAACAAGCTACAACTGGCCCTCTAAACTAAAAGCAGGTGTGCCAACATACCTGTGTGCCCAACTAGCATTGTCGTCACAACATAACATCACCCGGCCCGGCTGTATCTTGGCCTACCACCACTGGGGTGGCGTCACATTCTACCATCTAGCAAGTGCACCACACTTGTACTCAAACTTAAGGTGGTGATGAAGTTGTACATGAGTGTATATGTGTATGTGTGTATATATGTATCTGACTGTGTGTATATGTGACTGTATGTGTATATATGTACCAGACTGTGTGTTTATGTGACTGTATGTGCATTTATGTGGCTGTCTGTGTATGTATATGTATACTGAATTTGGCCAGTAAGCATGGTGGCAATATGTATGGTCGTATTTTTTGTACACTATATGGACCATACACTTTATCAAGTATTTGACCATACGCATTTAAAATGTGTTTGTTTTGGTACAGAAACATTCCCGCATTTTCTGCAGAGGACCCAATCCATTTACTTATGATCTTTAATGGTAGTGGTGGTTGGGGGGGGGGGGGGGGGGGCGCTTTGTAAATTCTCGCCTCAGGCGGCAGAAAAGCTAGAATCGGCCCTGCCTACAGGGTATGTGTAACAGCTCCTGTGAGTGGTAGCGAAGAGAGTGTATAGAAGAGAAAAGGGTAGAGATAGGTAGAAAAAAGAACAGCATCTCTCATTGGTATACAGAATCACAAAATACAATAATAACCCTTGGCTTACTACAGCTGTCCAACATACATAAATATATACAGTCATTCCTCTCGACCCCCTTCCATCAGACACGTCATCCCATCTCAAACCCCGCCCCCCAGACAGGTGACCCCATCCCACTACCTGCCCCCCAGACAGGTGACCCCATCTGGACCCCAGCCCCCCAATATTATGAGCCCCAGATTCCTTGCTTTTCTGGCAAATTGACCCCTCAGGCTTCACAAAAATAGACTTTTTCAAGCTCTATTTCTCTGATGACCTTTTAAATTTGATGGTGGTGCAAACAAACTTTTACGCGCACCAATTTCTAGCCCACAACCCCTCCTCTTCTTTTGCTAGGCCCATGGCATGGACCCCTGCTGATGCAGCTGAAATAAAAAAAATTTAGGGGCTCCTGCTGCACATGGGCCTAGTAAAAAAAAAACACACAATTCGGCATTACTGGAGTGGGGATATTATATATAATGCCCCACTTTACAGTATGGCCATGGCACAATTTCGATTCTAAGCCCTTCTAAAATTCTTGCATTATAAGGCTATGTTCACACTACGTAAAACTACGGCCGTAGTTTTACGTTGTGTGACATTGCCTTATGTTGAATGGGATCCCGGCCGGAGCGTACACACATCGTACACGCTCCGGCCAGGATCCCATGCGGCGCCGGAACAAAACTGACAGGTCAGTTTTCTGCGGCCGGAATTCTGTGAATTCCGGCTGCAGAAAGACCTGTCAGTGCACACAGTGAAGCAAGCGGCTCCGGCCGCTTGCTTCACTGTGTGCTATGGGAAGCTCTGATGCGGGCGCGCGCTGATGCGCCCACATCAGAGCTCCGCGGCCGGAAATATCACCCGGACAGAGACTGGCTGTTCCGTGACCCGTCCGGGGTCACAGAACGGCCGGTCTAATACAATGTGTGAACATAGCCTAACGGCAATGCAGGATGCCCCCCCCCCAGATGATCCCTCATATGATCGATTGTTCAAAGTACGGACTGTCATAGATAATTTCTCCGCCAAATTTGCTGAGATGTATTTCCCAGAGAAATCTCAGTAGATGAGTCCCTCCTGAGCTTCAAAGAAAGGCTCCATTTCCGCCATTATCTTCCCAATAAGTAATAATAAATTATACAAACTCTGTGAGAGTACCTCAGATTCAGGCTTCCAGATTCCAGGTCACGGAACGTCCGGTCTCTAAATAGATAGGCCCATAGACAGCAATGCAACGTATACGTTGTGTGAACATAGCCTTAGAGTATATGAGGGTAGCGACACCCAAATCCAACCCCCAGAATGCCGCCCCATCCTCAGAGTTTGTGGGAAAATCGTTTGGGAACTGATCTTCCCACTGCTGGATAAAGGTTACCACCTGTACATGGATAACTTTTATACTCACCAAGGGGTGAGAGCAAGGCCTTTGCCTGTGAAAATATGTTGTTGGTCGAATATAAGGACAAAATTCTACCCGTGTCCCTGTGCAAAGTACCACAAACGTGGTGCACAAACCTGATTGTGTTCTAGACTACAATCAGTATATGGGAGGAGTTGATCTCTCAGATCAAGTCCTTAAACCATATAACGCCACGAGGAAGAGCAGAACGTGGTACAAAAAGGTTGCCGTACATCTGGTCCAAATAGCAATGTACAACGCATTTGTGCTTTACCGATGTGCCGGCCAGCCGGGGAAATACCTTGAATGCCAGGAAGCAGTAATAAAAGCCCTAATATTTGCCAGCCATGGAGATGGCCCCCAGCGTTTCTGGATATGAAGGACCCCGTATCGTACAAGGGCAACATTTTCCAGGTGAAGTCCTCCACACTGGAAAACAGTGGAGATCCAAGAAAAAGTGCCGTAAAAGGGGGATCAGAAGGGACACCATTTTCAAGTGTGACACCTCTCCTGATGATCCCGGCCTCTGCTTAAAGGATTGCTTCAAGATGTACCACACGTCATTGGAATTCTACATTTTCTAAATTCTTTCCCTTTCCTATTTCAGAGGTCACGTTGATTCAGGGATTATTTTGATTGCCATTTTGAAGTCGGGAAGTAATTTTTTCCCTGCCTCACAAAGGTTTTTTGCCTTCTCCTGGATCAACACAAGTTAAATTTGATGCACCCCTGTCCTTTTTAACCTTATAAACTAATAATTAGCATAATACCAATACCCACATATAAATTAAAATTGTCCCTTTTCCCCAACTAAATATGCATGGCCTCCATTCCCATTAGAGCCTTGCCATGTTGCATTTACAAAGCCCACTGCTGCCAGGACACTAGAAACCCCCCACAAAAGACCCTAAGGAATTTAACAAGGGGTGTAGCAGGGATATGGACCCCTTGGTGATGGGCACATTTGTGCCGTAAAAATAGGGGAAAAAAAATAGTTTTTTTTTTACAGCACATGTTCTACATATGTACCCGTCACCAGTGGGGTCCATATGCTCACTGCACCCCTTGTTAGATTCCTTGAGAGGTGTAGTTTCCAGAATGGGGGGTTTCTACTGTCCTGGCAGCAGAGGGGCTTTGTAAATGTGACATGGCCTCCATCCTCCATTCCAGCCTCTAAATGGAGCTATGTCCCTTTGGTGGCTTGCCCTGTGCCCATATGGCACATTATGTCCACATGTGGGGTATTTTCGTACTCAGGGGAAATTACCCTACATGTTTTGTGTTTTTTTTCTCTTTTAATCCCTTGTGGATATGAAAAAAATCAAGGCTAGACCAAAATTTAGTGTAAAAAATTATTTTTACACTAAATCATTTATCTAGTCTTGATTTTTTCATTTTCACAAGGGGTTGAAAGATAAAAAAAACAAAAAACACGAAATATGTAGAGCAGTTTCCCCCAAGTACGGAAATACCCCATATGTGGACATAAAGCGACATGCGGGTGCAGGGTAAGCCTCCAAAGGGAAGGAGCGCCATTTGGCTAGAATGGATGGTGAATGCCATGTAGCATTTATAAAGACCCTGTGCTGCCAAGACAGTAGAAACCCCCCACAAGTGACCCCATTCTAGAAACTATACCCCTCAAGGAATCTAACAAGGGGTGCAGTGAGGATATGGACACCTTGATGACCGACACATTTGTGCTGTGAAAATGGAAAAATGAAAATTTTCACATTCACTGCAAAATGTTCCACATTTGTGCCCGTCACCAGTGGGGTCCATATGCTCACTGCACCCCTTGTTAGATTCCGTGAGTGGTGTAATTTCCAGAATGGGGTCACTTGTGGGGGGTTTCCTCCGTCCTGGCAGCACAGGGGCTTTGTAAATGCGATATGGCCCTTGAAATCCATTGCAGCCAAATTCAGCCTCCTTTCCTTTGGAGGCTTGTCTTGCGGCTGCATGGCGCTTTATGTCGACATGTGGGGCATTTCCATTCTCAGGACAAACTGCTCTACATGTTTTTTTTTTTTTTCTCTTTTAAACCCTTGTAAAAATGAAAAATCCATGGCTTGGTGAATGTTTAAGTGTAAAAAATTTAATTTTTACACATAAATGATCTAGTCTTAACAAGGGGTTAAAAAAGAAAAAACTAAACATGTAGAGCAATTTCCCCTGAGTACGGAAATTCCTCACATGTGGACATGAGGTGCCATGCATCAGCCAGACGAGCTTCCAAAGGGAAGGAGCGCCATTTGGCTTTTGGAGGCTAGATTTGGCTGCAATGGATTTCGAGGGCCTTGTTGCATTTAAACCCCCCCACAAGTTGCCCCTTTATGCAAACTATACTCCATAAGGAATGTAACAAGGGGTGTAATGAGCATATGGACCCCACTGGTGACGGGCACAAATGTGGAACAATGTGGCATGAAAATAAAATATTAAATTTTTTACACTATAATGTTGGTCTAGCCTTGAATACCCCAAATGTGGACATAGCAAGCAAGGGCAAGCCTGCAAATGGAAGGAGCGCCATTTGGATTTTGGAGGCTGGATTTGGCTAGAATGGATGATGAATGCCATTTCACATATACAATGCCCTTATGCTGCCAAGACAGTGAAAACCCCCTACAAGTCTAATAAAGGATGCAATAAGGATATGGACCCCTTGATGACGGGCACATTTGTGCCGTGAAAGTGAAAAAATTAAAATGTTCACTTTCACGTCACATTGTTCCACATCTGGGGTCCATATGCTCACTGCACCCCTTGTTAGATTCCTTGAGGGGTGTAGTTTTCCACCCCCTTGATTGTCCCACACCAATGGCCGCTGAGGGAGCAGGGCCTATGCGGCGATGACGTCATGGATGGGGGCGGGGCTAAGTGGCGCTAGGGGCGGAGCAATGTGGCACAAAGGCCACGCCCACATATACCAATCCACAGGAGATAAAAAAGATTTTTTACCAGAACAAGCACCATAAGGTGTAATATAAAATAAGTAATAAAGCTGTAATATTTACCCTTTACACCTGTGGAGAGCAGTCAAAATGCAAATATGGGGTGACAGTGTAATTTTAAGCATTCCAAAGTGCAGATATGTAATTAACACATTATCACTATCTGTTGATAAAAAGGTGATTTTTATAACATAAGAGTGGTAGGCTCTCAAGATACTTCCTCAAATATATACATTTTATTAAAATTTTCTATATGAGTTTTTATTATTTTTAATTTTTATATATATTTCAAATGTGTTTTTAAAAATGATAAAAATAAAAAAAATGATAAAGTCACAACAATAAATATATTACATAGAGCTAATGTATATGTATGGAAATCATAGTTTATAAGTTCAGTTTTTGTCACAATATATATCACAATCTGTCCACACTTTTTATACAACTTCCAGTTCTCGGCACTGCAGGGACCCTTGCGTGCCGTTTGAGTTGAGTGTGAATATGCCACATGTTGACTTGCGTTTTTTATATAATGCAGCCTGTGTTTTTCGAGCGTCTTTATTGAGATGGTACGCTTCAATGGATAATGTTGTGGCAGTTGTTAATGTGAGAAATTCATTTATGTGATAAACAGTTTCTATGTGAAAAACAATTTCCATATAAATTGGTGGTTAGCCAATTTTTTTGTTTTTGTGTCGGGCTACGAGGGGATTACTATGTGCGATTAGCAGGGGACATTACTATGGTGAATTAGCAGAGGACATTACTATGGGGAAAGAGCAGGGGACATTACTAAGGGGGCCCAGCAGGGGACATTATTACTATATGGAGGCACAGCATGAGGCATTATTACTATATGGGGGGCACAGCAGGGACATTATTACTATATGGAGGCACAGCATAAGACATTATTACTATATGGGGGCACAGCAAGGGGCATTATTACTATATGGGGGAACAGCAAGATAGAGGGTATTACTTTGGGGGCACAGCAAGGGACATTATTACTATATGGGGGCACAGCAGGGGATACTACATACAGGAGTAACCCACATTCCTACTCACTTTACTGTGCGTGACAACAGGGGCATAACTAAAAATATCTGGGCTTCATAGAAACATTTTAATTGAGCCCCTCTCCCCCTTCCTGACTGACCACTAAGCAGTCAAGTGTAGTCATAACTGCCTAGCTGCATGCACTCGTCAGGAGTGCTTTCTGTTAAAGAGACATTTGCAGAACCAGGGAGGCCTGCTCTGCCACCTGGCGCTGCAAATGATGACAGCTCAGATGGCCCAGTGTACAGCAGGAGCTGACCACGGGGCCCCCTAATGCGGCAGGCCCCATAGCAGCCGTTATGGCTGCTATAGTGGTAGTTCCGCCCTCTGCATGACACTAAACAGCGGAATTACTACTGTATGGGAGCCTATAGGAGGGAAGAAGGGAAGGAAGTTGCTGGATAAGTGCGGAGCCTAAGATGTTTGTCTGGCAGGTTCTGAAGAGACGAATTGTAGCTGCAATTATCATGGTGGTCTGAGCCGGATGGAGAGGAAAAGGAAAGTGATGCCTCAGATCAAAGACATCACTTGTGAGTCACTGAATGATGTTTTTCTATTTATTTCATAGAACGTTATTTATTAGGGGTGCCCTGAGGTAAATAGCAATAATACTCCTGCTATACCCATATATAAGGTGGCTACATGGGGAGGAATCTGACTACATGGCAAGGTATCTGACTAGATGGGGGAGGTATCTGACTACATGGGGGAGGTTTCTGACTACATGGGAGAGGTATCTGACTACATGGGGAGGTATCTGACAGCGTGGGGGAGGTATCTGACTACATAGGAAGGCATTTGTCTTAAAAATGTGAGCCCGAGCCCTTCCTGGTGCCCTTCTCAGCCCACGCTCGCCCCAGCCCCCTAACGTGGTCCCTCCAAGCACCCTTCCCAGCCCAAGCCTGCCCAGTCCCCAAGACAGACCCTCCTGACGCCCTTCCCAGCCAAGACCCGCCCCCTCACACAGAGCCCTTCCCAGCCCATCCTCAACCCCAGCCACCTATTGCTCCATTCCCGGTGCCCTTTCCTGCGCAGGCCCGCCTCTGCCCCCTAACATGGACCATTCTGCACACCTTCCCAGCCCAGGCCCACCCCAGCCCCCCAAAATGGACAGTCTCTGCGCCCTTCCCAGCCCAGGCCTCCTAGTGGGTATACACTGATGCCACTGATGCACTGATACACTGATGCCACATTTTCCTAGAGTTCATGAGCTGAGATTGGTTGCTATGGCAACAGGGGACATTCCTACTGTAGACTGCTTGAGAAATCTGTAGTGTCCCACTAGAGCTGCTGTGCTCTACTCCAGCCACTAGGTGTCTCATTCCCCCTGTGCAGGGGCGTAGCTAATGTCTCCTGGGCCCTGGTGCGAGAGGCCAACTTGGGCCCCCCCCCCCCCCCTCCTTTCACGACCAAGTGATGCTATTGTTGTGTGTGTGTATATATATATATATATATATATATATATATATATATATATATATATATATATATATTATATATATACACAGTGGTGCCTTGGATTATGAGCATAATTCGTTCCAGGACCGTGCTTGTAATCCAAATCCACTCTTAAACCAAAGCAAATTTTCCTATAAGAAATCATGTAAATGCAGACAATTGGTTCCACACCCCAAATATATTTATTATTCTGTACTGTACAGTAATGAAGAGGATGGGAAACACAAGGGTGGACAGAGACTGCAGGGAGTATGAAGGAATGAGCAGGGCAGATGTGGGCACATACATGCAGCACTCTCTGTCCGGGGAGAGAGGGGTTACAGCTATGGAGAGATTACCCCCCCACACACAGTCCTGTCCCCTGATGTAAGCCCCAGCCTGAAGGGGATCTGCTATGATTTGGAAGGTGTTTAGAGTACAGTGCTGTAGACCCCGCTATGCAGGCCATGCCCCTTCTCCACTCGCGCTCCCACCCAATACAGGAAGTTCTTAAACCAAAGCAATGCTCTTAAACCAAGTCACAATTTTGAAAAACTGTGAGCTCTTCAACCAAAACGCTCTTAAACGAAGTTACTCTTAAACCAAGGTACCACTGTATATATATATATATATATATATATATATATATATATATATATATATACACATACACACACACACACACACACACACCAAGACAGATATTACCTATTACTGCCATACTGTTACCGACCAAATCCTGTATACTGAGACCAATATTACCAGTAATACCAGTATATAGGGAGGAAACATTACCGCCACACCACAACCACTACCATCACCACCATATTGTTACTGACCAAATCCAGTATACTAAATCACCTCATCCAGTCATATAGAGGTGGCCCCAGCTCTACACAGGCTCTATACACCATATACATTACACTGCAGTTATATCAGGTGACTCACAGGAGACGTCTTTTCTGATCGGAGTTCTTCCCTTTTCATCATCTTCTCCATCCGTCCTGGGCCGTTATGAGAACTTCTCAGAGCCACGAATCCACAGAATCTGCCAGACAGACATATTAGTCTCCTCACTCTGACACCATCCTCATCTCTCTACACAATGCACATCTGTACTGTCCCCTTTACACCCTCATTTAGTGGGTAGCCCTGACTCTATGTGACCTCCTAATAATATATGTCCCCCTATGTTGCCCCCCCAAATAGATGGCCCCCTCTACCCCCTCCCTTATAGATGGCCCCCTCTACCCCCTCCCTTATAGATGGCCCCCTCTACCCCCTCCCTTATAGATGGCCCCCTCTCTCCTCATCCTCCCTTACGGATGGTCCCCTCTCCCCCCACCCTCCCTTATGAATGGCCCCCTTTCCCCCCACCCTCCCTTATAGATGGTCCCCTTCCCCCCCCCTCCCTTATAGATGGTCCCCTTCCCCCCCCCCTCCCTTATAGATGGTCCCCTTCCCCCCCCTCCCTTATAGATGGTCCCCTTTCCCCCCCTCCCTTATAGATGGTCCCCTTTCCCCCCTTTATAGATGGTCCCCTTCCTCCCTCCCTTTATAGATGGTCCCCTTCCTCCCTTTATAGATGGTCCCCTTCCTCCCTCCCTTATAGATGGTCCCCTTTCCCCCCCCCACCCTCATAGATGGCCCCCTCCTTTCCCCCCACCCTCATAAATGCCCCCCTCCTTTCCCCCCACCCTCATAGATGGCCCCCTCCTTTCCCCCCACCCTCATAGATGCCCCCCTCCTTTCCCCCCACCCTCATAGATGTCCCCCTCTTTCCCCCCACCCTCATAGATGCCCCCCTCCTTTCCCCCCACCCTCATAGATGGCCCCCTCCTTTCCCCCCACCCTCATAGATGGCCCCCTCCTTTCCCCCCACCCTCATAGATGGCCCCCTCCTTTCCCCCCACCCGTACAGGCTGATAAAAAAACAAAACTTAACTCACCTGACATCGCGCTCCCACGTTGATCCTCACTCCTTCGCCTTCGGTCTGTCCCCGACTGCTGCGCGGCTGCCGGGGGTGTCGCGTCTTATCCCCGGCAGCGCGCGCATCCCAGAACTCCCTGCGCGCCGGAAACCGGAAGTCAGGGCCCAAGGCGCGCAGGGAGTTCTGGGATGCGCGCGCTGCCGGGGGTAAGACGCGACACCCCCGGCAGCCGCGCAGAAGCCGGGGAAAGACGGAGCCAGTCTCTTGTGACCGCAAGCAAAACAATGCTTGCGGTCACAAGAGTGATTGATCGGGGGGCCCCGCGGGCCCCCCTTGTGGCGGGCCCGGTCGCGGCGGCGACCCCCGCGACCACGGTGGCTACGCCACTGCCCCTGTGGACAGCTGCAGTGTTATGTAGGAAGGTTTATCCTGCCACACAGACTCTCAGACTTTCCACTTCCTGAATTTAGTCAGTTCTAGCCTGGTAGTGAAAAAATCCCATCCCGTAAAAGGGACCTTGCTGGGGGCGGGCACACAGCTCCTAGGAAAGCCCGGCCCCGGCTGGATTTCATTGGCTGCTCCACTCTGGGCTTCCTAGCAGTCAAAATCAGACCCTGCCGGACCCCGACCCTAATCCGAACGTTTAGTATTAGGGTTAAGGTCGGGGGTCAGCTCAGGGTTACGTCCCACTGATTTCTCATGTCTAACCCTCCTGATTAGCACCACCCCCGAGGGATAGGGTTAGGGTTGTTGTGTGGGAAGGGGATAGTTAAGTGATGTTTGTAGTAACCCTAAGCCGACCCCCAACCCTAACCCTAATACTAAACGTTCGGATTAGGGTCGGGGGTCCGGCAGGGTCTGATCATGACTGCTAGGAAGCAGCCAATGCTAGTGGAGCAGCCAATGAAATCTGGGCAGGCGGGGTCCCTTTACGGTATGGGATTTAGTCACTACCGTTCTAGCCTAGCTCTAGGCCAGTCAAGTTGTGTTCCTGTGTTTCCAATGTGAGAGACTACAGCAGTCATGTGTAAACGTGAGTAGGAGTTCTTCCAGTCACACACTTCATCCACATCCCTGCAGAGTACAGTACTTATTAATTAGGCAAGGGCCTTCTATCTGGCCCCTGTCTCCTGCTACAGAGTTTCCTATCCTATTTCACCTCAAGCTATTGTTGTTACTACTGTTTTATTGCACTAAGTACCCCACAGCACTGTCAGTGTCAATACCTTTTGTATTGCACTGAACATAGTTTCACATAATGTTAAGCATTGTTAAGTGGGACATTGCTTAAGTCATCTCTGTCTCTGCACCCTGCACCTCACAATAGTTCTACCAAAGGTCTGGTTGCCCATGTGTCTGGGGGTGGGTGTTAATCATGCCACCTTGACAAACCGCCCCAAAATACCAGAGCCCACTGGCTGGTTCAACACCAGTATCCAGCGTCCCGGGCCACAGCAAATCTCCCCTATACTTTCTAATATCCAGTCTGTATAGAGCAGCACAATCTGTCATTGAGGAGGCTGCAAATTACCACATATTACTCTATGGGCAAGATTAGAGAGCTATGTTTGATCTGAATGGCGGCCATATAACGCTACAGTTTACTGGCTGCTATTTCTTGCCCCTTAGAAACCACAAGACACCATAAGACTTGTTTACAGCCCTAATGATCGTGGCATTAGGTCTCCAGCCTCACCAACCATTTCAGTGGTAGGGTACTCACACATCAGCTGTTCAGTCCATCCACACTACATCCACACTAATTTGTCCCTGTTCCCTTTGTAGAAATAACGATTAGAGATGAGCGTGACTCAAGCATGCTCGAGAACGATTGCTCAGCGCTTGAATACCGGTGGCTGGTGAAGTTGTATGGAGCTTAAGGGAGTCCTGGAAAACATGGATACAGCCATATGCTGTAGGACAAGGCTCCCTAGGGCTGCATCCACCTTTTCCAGCCACGGATATTGAAATGCTAAGAAATCTCAAGTATGCTTGAATTGCGCTTATCTCCAGTAGCGACCTATAACCACAGCTCAGCTCACATTTAAGTACACAGGAGCCAATCAGCAACCGGTGACGATCAGTCTATTTTGTCAAAAGCATCCCTTTAAAAATAGTTTATAAACACCAAAAAAATCTTGCAACAGAAAACATTAAACATGTTTAATATAAACCAATGTAGGAGAGTAGAAAAAAAAGATAGACAGCAGGCCCAGGTGCCTCGTGTATTACCTTATGAGAGGAATAAGCCCTTTGAGCTTTATGCATATCACCCTTAGCTGGTCCGCAGTGGGTACATAGGTTAATACGATCATACGATCCCTTGGTCCGGTGTGGCTCTGGAAGGTCAAAGGGGCGTCTGATAGACCAAAAGCAGCTGATTTACCACAAACAGAATGGTCCCAACAGGGGCCCGTAGTAGTAATGACAGGGGAAAAAAAAAAAAATATATATATATATATATATATATATATATATATATATATAATGGGTACTTGAATTTATCAGTGCTTTCCCCAAACAATATAAACCAGACAGCAAGTGGGCCTTTGTGCTCTCCAATGACAGGGCTGAATTTTATTCCTAGTCCAGCCCTGGTAGTAGCTAAACCCTGCCCCCATTTCTGGTTTCCATCCTGGTCTCCCTGTTACTAGAAAAGTACTGTGCAAAAGCCAGCACAGAGGTGTAAATATTAGTGGTGAGCGAGTACTAAAATGCTCGGGTGCTCATTACTCAAGACGAGTATTTCCCGATACTCGAGTGCTTGTTTCGAGTAACGAACCCCATTGAAGTCAATGGGAGACTCGAGCATTTTTTGAGGGGACCCAAGTTCGATAGAGGGAAGGTCGTGTGAAAACCTATCAACCTCAGAAAATGATGGAAACACAACGGAAATGGACAGGAAACAGCAGGGGCAGAATGTATGCATGCCTCTGAGGCTGCCTAATGCCACCATCATGCCTAATTCTGTGCAACAGCCTGGTTAAAACAGAGGTAGGCATAGGGACCACCCAAAAACTCAGCCTGACACAGCATGGCATTGAGAACACAGGGAACCATTAAAACAGAGGTAGCTTATCATGAACCACCCAAAAATTCAGCATGACACAGCATAGCGGTGAGGACAGAGTGAACAAGGTAGAAGCGGTAGCCAGTCAGCCTTCCAAAAATTATACCAGAACAAGCATGGCAATGAGCTCACAGAGAACCATTAAAAGTGAGTGAGGAAGCAAGTGAGCCTCCCCAAAATTAGGCCAAACACTGCATGGCATTGAGCACACAGAGAACTGCCGGGATCAGCAGTAGCCAACATGGAGGGCAGGCAGGAGCAACAGTAACCAACATGGAGGCCAGGCAGGAGCAACAGTAACCAACATGGAGGCCAGGCAGGAGCAACAGTAGTTAACATGGAGGCCAGGCAGGATCAGCAGTAGCCAACATGGAGGCAAGGGCAGGCACCAAAGTAGTCAGCAGTAGTCAACAAGGATGCCAGTAAAGGCCCAGCAGTAGTCTACATGGATGCCAGTTAAGGCCCAACAGCAGCCAACATGGAGGCAAGGGCAGGCACCACAGTAGTCAGCAGTAGTCAACATGGATGCCAGTTAAGGCCCAGCAGTAGCCAACATGGAGGCAAGGGCAGGCACCACAGTAGTCAGCAATAGTCAACATGGATGCCAGTAAAGGCCATGCAGTAGTCTACATGGATGCCAGTTAAGGCCCAGCAGTAGCCAACATGGAGGCAAGGGCAGGCACCACAGTAGTCAGCAGTAGTCAACATGGATGCCAGTAAAGGCCCAGCAGTAGCCAACATGGAGGCAAGGGCAGCACGGTGGCTCAGTGGTTAGCACTGTAGCCTTGTAGCGCTGGAGTCCTGGGTTCAAAGATGACCAAGGACAACATCTGCAAAAAGTTTGTATGTTCTCTCCATGTTTGCGTGGGTTTCCTCCGGGTACTCCGGTTTCCTCCCACACCCAAAAACATACAGATAGGTAAAGTGCTGCGGAATCTGTGTGTGCTATACAAATATTAAAAAAAACAAAAAAACAAACAAGGGCAGAGTAGTAGTCAACATGGATGCCAGTTAAGGCCCAGCAGTATTCAACATGGATGCCAGTTAAGGCCCAGCAATAGTCAAAATGGATGCCAGTTAAGGCCCAGCAAAAAGGAGGCAAGGGCAGGCCCAGCAGTAGTCAACATGCATGCCAGTAAAGGCCCAGCAGTAGTCAACATGGATGCCAGTAAAGGCCCAGCAGTAGTCAACATGGATGCCAGTAAAGGCCCAGCAGTAGTCAACATGGATGCCAGTTAGGGCCAGCAAGCAAGGGCAGGCACACCTAGTGAGGCTCCCTAAAACTAGGCCAGAAACTGCAGGGCCTTGAACACACAGAGAGCCATTTCAAGTGAGTGAGGAAGCTACTGAGGCTCCCCAAAACTAGGCCAGACACAGCATGGCATTCAGCACACAGAGAGCCATTACAAGTGAGTGAGGAAGCTAGTAAGGCTCCCCAAAACTAGGTCAGACAGTGCAGGGCCTTGAACACACAGAGAACCATTACAAGTAAGTGAGGAAGCTAGTGAGCCTCCCAAAAATTAGGCCAGACAAAGAGAGCCATTACAAGTGAGTCCACCCAAAAATTGAAGTGAGTCCAGGGGCTGGAATATGTAGTGGACATGAACTCGGGTGCTGACAGCTAACTGGCTAGGCCACTTGTCAGTCAGCACTCACCATCAAGGGTACATTTGATGCCTCTCGACCAGGGGTGGTGAGGCCCCGGCCCCGGCTAGACAAAAAAATAAAATAAAACAGCTGGCTGGTTGGCGGGGGCGCGATCGGCGGGCCCCCGGCAACCAGTCCCGCTCCTCTGCAGACGTAGTGTGACGTCAGGCAGTGAGGGAACCATTAAAACAGAGGTAGCATATCATGAACCACCCAAAAATTCAGCCTGACACAACATGGTGGTGAGAACAGAGCGAACAAGGTAAAAGCGTTAGCTAGTTAGCCTTCCAAAAATTATACCAGACCTAGCATGGCATTGAGCACACAGATAACCATTACAAGTCAGTGAGGAAGCAAGTAAACCTCCCAAAAATTAGGCCACACACAGCAGGGCCTTGAACACACAGATAACCATTACAAGTCAGTGAGGAAGCAAGTGAGTCTCCCAAAAATTAGGCTAGACACAGCAGGGCCTTAAACACACAGATAACCATTACAAATAAGTGAGGCAGCAAGTGAGCCTCCCAAAAAATAGGCCAGAAGCAGCATGGCATTGAGCACCCAAAGAACCATTACAAGTCAGTGAGGAAGCAAGTCAGCCTCCCAAAAATTGGAGTGAGTCCAGGGGCTGGGATATGTAGTGGACATGAACCCAGGTGCTGACAGCTAACTGGCTAGGCCAGTTGTCAGTCAGCACTCTCCATGAAGGGTACACTTGATGCCTCTCGACAGGGCGCCATCAGGAATTTTGGGGCCCCATACAGCCAAAGTGTCAGGCCCCCCCCCCCATTAGTAAGAGCAAAAATTTGCGATGTATCTTTAACTGATGTCTCCGGAGTGGCGTACAGAAACAGTTGCTTTGGATATGCCCCACGCCAGCAGAGTTCTGTGCAACAGCAAAGTAAAAATATGATGCTCAAGCTCCCAGCAGCAACTACGTCTGCTCGCCACTACAGAGATATTAACTTTGTGGCAGGTACCCTTTAGGAATTACTGTTATTTTAATTAAAGGGGTGCTCCAGCCAAAATTCATATTTTATTGTATTGCCCTATAAAATTTATATAACATCTAACTATACTGTCACTACCGCTTCTTGCCGCATAGTGCTATATTATCTGCACTTACCGTGACTGGAAGTCTTGACCTATAGAAAAATGCTTTCGTCTCATCTTGCTCGCTAGGATCGGGCACCATCTTGGGTCACTGATGTGTCTGCTTGGTGGCCCTGGTCCTTGCGTTGGGGCATGTAAGAGAATAGGAGGCCGCCTTTTCCCCACACCACTTCTCGTCTTTTGCAAGACTTGGTAACTGAGCAGATAGTGACGGCCCCTGCCTCTGTATCTGATGTTACTACGTCTCGCAAGAGATGGGAAGTGGGGGAGAAAAAGGCGGCCTCTTACATGCGCCAAAGCTAGGACCAGGGCCACCCAGCAGACACATCACTGACCCAAGATGGTGCCGATCTTAGCCAGCAAGATGTGACAAAAGCATTTTTCTATAGAGTTCAAGACTGTGGATAATGAGTGAAGATAATATGGCACTATGCCGCCAGAAGCAGTACAGGCAGTATATTTAGATGTTATATAACTTTTGTGGGGCAATACAATAGTTAAATATCAATATGGTAGGAGTACCCTTTTAACTTTTGCAATATGTATGAAGTTTAGACTGGTCAGGGTCTAAATCCCCTCCACTCCTTAGCTATAGCCAAGTAAAATGCACAGTAGCATGGTTCACTCCTCAGCTCAGTGCACAGTAGCATGGGTCACTCCCCAGCTCAGTGCACAGTAGTAGGTTCACTCCCCAGCTCAGTGCACAGTAGTAGGGTCACTCCCCAGCTCAGTGCACAGTAGCATGGTTCACTCCCCAGCTCAGTGCACAGTAGCATGGTTCACTCCTCAGCTCAGGGCACAGTAGCATGGTTCACTCCCCAGCTCAGTGCACAGTAGCATGGCTCACTCCCCAGCTCAGTGCACAGTAGCATGGCTCACTCCCCAGCTCAGTGCACAGTAGCATGGTTCCCTCCCCATCTCAGTGCACAGTAGTACGGTCACTCCCCAGCTCAGTGCACAGTAGTAGGGTCACTCCCCAGCTCAGTGCACAGTAGCATGGTTCCCTCCCCAGCTCAGGGCACAGTATCATGGTTCCCTCCCCAGCTCAGGGCACAGTATCATGGTTCCCTCCCCATCTCAGTGCACAGTAGTAGGGTCACTCCCCAGCTCAGGGGACAGTAGTAGGGTCACTCCCCAGCTCAGTGCACAGTAGCATGGCTCACTCCCCAGCTCAGTGCACAGAAGTAGGGTCACTCCCCAGCTCAGTGCACAGTAGTAGGGTCACTCCCCAGCTCAGTGCACAGTAGCATGGTTCCCTCCCCAGCTCAGGGCACAGTATCATGGTTCCCTCCCCATCTCAGTGCACAGTAGTAGGGTCACTCCCCAGCTCAGGGGACAGTAGTAGGGTCACTCCCCAGCTCAGTGCACAGTAGCATGGCTCACTCCCCAGCTCAGTGCACAGAAGTAGGGTCACTCCCCAGCTCAGTGCACAGTAGTAGGGTCACTCCCCAGCTCAGTGCACAGTAGTAGGGTCACTCCCCAGCTCGGGGCACAGTAGTAGGGTCACTCCCCAGCTCAGTGCAAAGTAGTAGGGTCACTCCCCAGCTCAGTGCACAGTAGTAGGGTCACTCCCCAGCTCAGGGCACAGTAGTAGGGTCACTCCCCAGCTCAGTGCACAGTAGCATGGCTCACTCCCCAGCTCAATGCACAGTAGTAGGGTTACTCCCCAGCTCAGTGCACAGTAGTAGGGTCACTCCCCAGCTCAGTGCACAGTAGTAGGGTCACTCCCCAGCTCAGGGCACAGTAGTAGGGTCACTTCCCAGCTCAGTGCACAGTAGTAGGGTCACTCCCCAGCTCAGTGCACAGTAGTAGGGTCACTCCCCAGCTCAGTGCACAGTAGTAGGGTCACTCCCCTGCTCAGTGCACAGTAGTAGGGTCACTCCCCAGCTCAGTGCACAGTAGCATGGCTCACTCCCCAGCTCAGTGCACAGTAGTAGGGTCACTCCCCAGCTCAGTGCACAGTAGTAGGGTCACTCCCCAGCTCAGTGCACAGTAGCATGGGTCACTCCCAAGCTCAGTGCACAGTAGTAGGGTCACTCCCCAGCTCAGTCCACAGTAGTAGGCTCCCTCCCCATCTCAGTGCACAGTACTAGGGTCACTCCCCAGCTCAGTGCACAGTAGTAGGGTCACTCCCCAGCTCAATGCACAGTAGTAGGGTCACTCCCTAGCTCAGTGCACAGTAGCATGGCTCACTCCCCAGCTCAGGGCACAGTAGTAGGGTCACTCCCCAGCTCAGTGCACAGTAGCATGGCTCACTCCCCAGCTCAGGGCACAGTAGTAGGGCCACTCCCCAGCTCAGTGCACAGTAGTAGGGTCACTCCCCAGCTCAGTGCACAGTAGTAGGGTCACTCCCCAGCTCAGGGCACAGTAGTAGGGTCACTCCCCAGCTCAGGGGACAGTAGTAGGGTCACTCCCCAGCTCAGTGCACAGTAGCATGGCTCACTCCCCAGCTCAGTGCACAGAAGTAGGGTCACTCCCCAGCTCAGTGCACAGTAGTAGGGTCACTCCCCAGTTCAGTGCACAGTAGCAGGGTCACTCTCCAGCTCGGGGCACAGTAGTAGGGTCACTCCCCAGCTCAGTGCACAGTAGTAGGGTCACTCCCCAGCTCAGTGCACAGTAGTAGGGTCACTCCCCAGCTCAGGGCACAGTAGTAGGGTCACTCCCCAGCTCAGTGCACAGTAGCATGGCTCACTCCCCAGCTCAATGCACAGTAGTAGGGTCACTCCCCAGCTCAGTGCACAGTAGTAGGGTCACTCCCCAGCTCAGTGCACAGTAGCATGGGTCACTCCCAAGCTCAGTGCACAGTAGTAGGGTCACTCCCCAGCTCAGTGCACAGTAGTAGGCTCACTCCTCGGCTCAGTGCACAGTAGTAGGCTCCCTCCCCATCTCAGTGCACAGTACTAGGGTCACTCCCCAGCTCAATGCACAGTAGTAGGGTCACTCCCCAGCTCAGTGCACAGTAGCATGGCTCACTCCCCAGCTCAGGGCACAGTAGTAGGGTCACTCCCCAGCTCAGTGCACAGTAGCATGGCTCACTCCCCAGCTCGGGGCACAGTAGTAGGGTCACTCCCCAGCTCAGTGCACAGTAGTAGGGTCACTCCCCAGCTCAGTGCACAGTAGTAGGGTCACTCCCCAGCTCAGGGCACAGTAGTAGGGTCACTCCCCAGCTCAGGGGACAGTAGTAGGGTCACTCCCCAGCTCAGTGCACAGTAGCATGGCTCACTCCCCAGCTCAGTGCACAGAAGTAGGGTCACTCCCCAGCTCAGTGCACAGTAGTAGGGTCACTCCCCAGCTCAGTGCACAGTAGCAGGGTCACTCTCCAGCTCGGGGCACAGTAGTAGGGTCACTCCCCAGCTCAGTGCACAGTAGTAGGGTCATTTCCCAGCTCAGTGCACAGTAGTAGGGTCACTCCCCAGCTCAGGGCACAGTAGTAGGGTCACTCCCCAGCTCAGTGCACAGTAGCATGGCTCACTCCCCAGCTCAATGCACAGTAGTAGGGTCACTCCCCAGCTCAGTGCATAGTAGTAGGGTCACTCCCCAGCTCAGTGCACAGTAGTAGGGTCACTCCCCAGCTCAGGGCACAGTAGTAGGGTCACTCCCCAGCTCAGTGCACAGTAGTAGGGTCACTCCCCAGCTCAGTGCACAGTAGTAGGGTCACTCCCCAGCTCAGTGCACAGTAGCATGGGTCACTCCCAAGCTCAGTGCACAGTAGTAGGGTCACTCCCCAGCTCAGTGCACAGTAGTAGGCTCACTCCTCAGCTCAGTGCACAGTAGTAGGCTCCCTCCCCATCTCAGTGCACAGTAGTAGGGTCACTCCCCAGCTCAGTGCACAGTAGTAGGGTCACTCCCCAGCTCAATGCACAGTAGTAGGGTCACTCCCCAGCTCAGTACACAGTAGCATGGCTCACTCCCCAGCTCAGGGCACAGTAGTAGGGTCACTCCCCAGCTCAGTGCACAGTAGCATGGCTCACTCCTCAGCTCAGGGCACAGTAGTAGGGTCACTCCCCAGCTCAGTGCACAGTAGTAGGGTCACTCCCCAGCTCAGGGCACAGTAGTAGGGTCACTCCCCAGCTCAGTGCACAGTAGTAGGGTCACTCCTCAGCTCAGTGCACAGTATTAGGGTCACTCCCCAGCTCAGTGCACAGTAGTAGGCTCACTCCCCAGCTCAGTGCACAGTAGTAGGGTCACTCCTCAGCTCAGTGCACAATAGTAGGGTCACTCCCCAGCTTAGTGCACAGTAGTAGGGTCACTCCCCAGCTCAGTAGTCAACATGGATGCCAGTTAAGGCCCAGCAACAACGAGGCAAGGGCAGGCACACCAGTAGTCAACATGGATGCCAGTTAAGGCCCAGCAACAACGAGGCAAGGGCAGACACACCAGTAGTCCACATGGATGCCAGTTAAGGCCCAGCAACAACGAGGCAAGTGCAGGCACACCAGTAGTCTACATGGGTGCCAGTTAAGGCCCAGCAACAACGAGGCAAGGGCAGCCACACCAGTAGTCTACATGGGTGCCAGTTAAGGCCCAGCAACAACGAGGCAAGGGCAGGCACACCAGTAGTCTACTTGGGTGCCAGTTAAGGCCCAGCAACAACGAGGCAAGGGCAGGCACACCAGTAGTCTACATGGGTGCCAGTTAAAGCCCAGCAACAACGAGGCAAGGGCAGGCACACCAGTAGTCTACATGGATGCCAGTTAAGGCCCAGCAGTAGCCAACAAGTAGCCAACAACCCCCAGCACCCTTTCGATTTTCAATTTGACTGCAGCAGTTGGGGTAACGTTCCCTGCATAATGTAACTACTCACTTCTACCCCCGCCACCACCCTTTCGATTTTCAATTTGACTGCATTCCCTGCATAATGTGACTCACCACCTCTCCCCCCACCGCTGTTTTGATTTTGAATTTGACTTTGATCCTTGAGGATCTGGCAATTGTCTCATGCAAAGGGATCATCACTTGAGGGGTAGTGTACTACAAATCCCAGCAATACAGTGTAGTACCCACTAGTTTAGGGGGGGCTGTACGGTACAATCTGGTAGTGGCTGGACCTAGACACACGCTGGGATACCCCCTTACAATGAGCAGTGAAGTTTTATGCAGGTGTACTACAAATACCAGCAATACAGTGTAGTACCCACTAGTTTAGGGGGGGCTGTACGGTACAATCTGGTATTAGCCGGAACTATACACATACGCTGTGACACCCCCTTTACAATGAGCAGTGAAGTTCTATGCAGGATGCACTACAAATCCCAGCAATACAGTATAGTACACACTAGTTTAGGGGGTGCTTGATGGTGCTATCTGGTATTGGCACCAACTGTATACACTTTTTTTCACCCCAATACAATGAGCAGTGAAGTTCTATGCAGGATGCATTACATATCCCAGCTATATAGTGCAGTTAACACTATTTTAGGGGGGGGCTTGACGGTGCTATCTGGTATGGGCAACAACTGTACACACTTTGTCACCCCAATACAATGAGCAGTGAAGTAAGTTCTATGCAGGATGCACTACATATCCCAGCTATACAGTGCAGTACACATTAGTTTAGGGGGGGCTTGACGGTGCTATCTGGTATGGGCAACAACTGTACACACTTTGTCACCCCAATACAATGAGCAGTGAAGTAAGTTCTATGCAGGATGCACTACAAATCCCAGCTATACAGTGCAGTACACACTAGTTTAGGGGGGGCTTGACGGTGCTATCTGGTATGGGCAACAACTGTACACACTTTGTCACCCCAATACAATGAGCAGTGAAGTAAGTTCTATGCAGGATGCACTACATATCCCAGCTATACAGTGCAGTACACATTAGTTTAGGGGGGGCTTGACGGTGCTATCTGGTATGGGCAACAACTGTACACACTTTGTCACCCCAATACAATGAGCAGTGAAGTAAGTTCTATGCAGGATGCACTACATATCCCAGCTATACAGTGCAGTACATACTAGTTTAGGGGGGGCTTGACGGTGCTATCTGGTATGGGCAACAACTGTACACATTTTGTCACCCCCTTACAATGAGCAGTGAAGTAAGTTCTATGCGAGGTGCACTACAACTCCCAGCTATACAGTGCAGTACACCAGGACCACCAGCCCCAAAATCAAAAAGGAGTACACTGAGCACTTCTTAGGGGTGTGTATGCAACACCTAATGTCTCCTTTCTGCCAGCAGCCGGTCACCACAGTGTGCTGGTTAAATCGCGGTAGCAGCACTGCAACTCCCAGCCAGCAGTCTGTAGTAATAGCATTAATAAAAGCTTTTAAGCCCTAAAAAGGGCTGTTTGTTTATATTGCTAGTATATACCCTGTCTACTGGAACGCTAAATCCTACACTGACACTCTCCCTGACCAGCAGCAGCTCTGTCCCTGATCTCTCACAGCATGCGTCTGAAGCGAGTACTGCCGGCTGCGCTTTTTATATGGCAAGGTCATCTGATCTGGCCAACCAATCGCTGTTATTGACATGTATGGGTCCCATGTCATCGCAGGATGTAACAAAGAGTCTCCTGCATGTTTATTGGCTGCGAAAAAGCGCGCAAACTTACAGGAAACGGATGATGAGATTTTCTCGAGTATCGCGAGATGCTCGTCCGAGTAACTAGTACCATCGAGTACCCTAATACTCGATCAAGTACCAAGCTCGGACGAGCACGTTCGCTCATCTCTAGTAAATATTAAACCTTTTTTTTTTTAGGTAAGCAGTGATTTTTAGTTAATGATGTCATTAACATGTTACAGTTAACACAGTCTCTTGCATGGTAAGAAGGTGATTAACCCCTTAACGACATCGGGCGTACCTATACGCCCCCCGCAGGGTGGGCTTTAACGCAAACGGGCGTATAGGTACGCCCGATGTTTCCCCGATCGCTGTGTGTTCACACACAGCGGTCGGGGAAGATGGCCTGCTATAATGTATAGCAGGCCATCTCTGCTCGTCGGCACGGGGGGTGATTAACCCCTCCCGTGCAGACGATCGCTGCTATATGCTGATCAATACAGATCAGCATATAGCAGCTGAAAACAGCTTTCCGGGTCATCGGTGACCCGGTGGCCCGGAAAGCAATGGCGATTGGTGCTGTCCGAGATAGCACCAATCGCCATTATTGTCCCCAACAAAGATGGCGCCGATGCCACCCCCACGATCGCCGTGATAGGCCGGCCAGTACCGGCCGGCCCATCACGGCGATCATACTGTAAAAAAACAGTATTGCCGAGTTCTGCACCCCTCAGCTAGGTAGCTGAGAGGTGCAGAACAGGTGTGTGTGGTGCAGGTGTACCATACTCACCTGATCTGGCCGTCCGGAGCGAAGATCTGCGGTCCGCGCCGTCCTCGCGTCTTCTTCGCGTCGCTTCCGGGTTCGTTCGTCCAGCGTCGGAAATCTTCGGAAACACTCGGGTCTTCGTTTTCGGCGGGCCTCGGTAATCTCCAGCAATCTTCTCTCTACTGCCCCCTAGCGGCTGATCAGTGAATATCATTCACTGATCAGTTGCTTTGGGTTAAAAAGATTTTTTTTTTTTTTTTTCCCCCAATTTTTTTTTTTTTTACTTTTTTTGCGCCCTAACGCCGCTGAGTACTGATCAGCATCGCACGTAAGTGCGCCACTGATCAGCAACTCCTCCTTTTTGGCGTAGGAGCGTTTTTCCCCCCTATATCCTACCGCCACTGTCTGCTGATAAGTGCCGCACGTAAGTGCGGCATTTATCAGCAGCTTCTTTCTTGGCGTAGGGATATTATTTTCTTACTGTCAAAAAAACTTAAAAAACACTACATTACACTACACTACATGAAATAAAGTTTTACAATAAACATTTACCATCCCCATATACTAGTCCCCGTATAAAGATGGCCCCCAGGGTGTTTTCGGCGTCGGACGCATATGCTATTATTGCCTCCAACACCGAAACAGCCAGTGAGAATGAATGGGGGGGATCCTTCTTTCCTCCATTCATCCTCAACATCATCATCATCATCAAGTGACGTGTCTGGGGGTAGCGTAGCGTACGCTGCCCCCCAGACACGTCTTTTCCGCCAGTACCGTCCCAATAAGAGATCACGGTATGGCGTGAAATTCTACAAACTCTGTGACAGATTTAGAGTACGTGCACACTGCGGAATGGCGAAGGATAACCCTTTGTGCATTCTGCAGCTGGACTGATGCAGGCGTGCGTCTCCGCTAGTGTCATAGACTCTATTCTATGCACGGGCGGATTCCATTGTCCGTCCAAAGAATGAACACGTTCATTCTTTGGACAGAGGGCGGAATCCGCCCGTGCATAGAATGGAGTGTGACACGAGCGGAGACGCACGCCTGCATCAGTCCGCCGGCGGGTGCCAGCTGCGAAATGCACAAAGGGTTATCCTTCGCCATTCCGCAGTGTACATGTACCATTACAGTGTATGAAGGAAGGGACACCCGAATCCTGCCCCCAGATGCCCCCTCCCCCCCCCATCCTCGAAGTTAGTGGGGAGATCGTCCAGGAACTGATCTTCCCACTGCTGGATAAAGGTTACCTCCTGTACGGGGATAACATTTATACCAGCGCCCCCCTCTTCTGGTCCCTCGCTGCCCGAGCTACTGTAGCTTGCGGCACAATCCAAAAATATCAGAAGCCGTAATAAAGCCCTAATATTTAGCAGCCATGGAGCGGACCCAGCGCTTCTGGATATGAAGGACCCCGGATCGCACCAGGACAACATTTTCCAGGTGACGTCCCCCACACTGGAAAACAGGAGACCCCAGAAGAAGTACAGAGTGTGGCGTAACAGGGGGATCAGGAAGGACACCATTTTCCAGTGTGACGCCTGTGCTGATCACCCCGGCCTCTGCATACTGGATCGCTCCAAGGCGCACCACACGTCATTGGAGTTCTACATTATCTAAATTCTGTCCCTTATTCCTATTTCAGGGGTCACGTTGATCCAGGAATTATTCTGATCGCCATTATGGAGTCGGGAAGGAATTTTTTCCCTGTGATGAGGCTACTGTCGTCTGCCTCACGAGGGTTTTTTGCCTTCCTCTGGATCAACACAGGTTGAATTTGATGGACACCTGTCATTTCCAACCTTATAAACTAATAATTGGCCTAATACCCCCAAATAAATTAGAATTGTCCCTTTTCCCCAGCTAAGTAGGTATGGCTGCCATTCCCATTAGAGGATGCCATGATGCAATTACAAAGCCTCTGTGCGGCCAGGACAGTAGAAACCCCCCACAAGTGACCCCATTCTGGAAACTACACCCCATAAGGAATTTAACAAGGGGGGCAGCGGGGATATGGCCCCCTGGTGACGGCCACATTTGGGACGTGAAAATGAAAAAAATGGTATTTTTTATTTTCTCGACACATGTTCTACGTAAGTGCCCATCACCAGTGGGGTCCATATGCTCACTGCACCCCTTGTTGGATTCCTTATGGGGTGTAGTTTCCATAATGGGGTCACTTGTGGGGGGTTTCTACTGTTCTGGCAGCACAGGAGCTTTGTAAATGCGACATGGCCTCCATCCTCCATTCCAGCCTCTAAATGGCGCTCTGTCCCTTTGGTGGCTTGCCCTGTGCCAATATGGCACATTATGTCCACATGTGGGGTATTTTCGTACTCAGGGGAAACTACCCTACACGTTTTGTGTTCACTTTCTTTTTTAACCCCTTGTGGAAAAGGAAAAAAATCAAGGCTAGACCAACATTTAGTGTAAAAAATGTTTAATTTTTACACTAAATCATTGATCTTGTCTTGATTTTTTCATTTTCACAAGGGGTTAAAAGATTAAAAAAAACACTAAATGTGTAGCGCAATTTCCCCTGAGTATGGAAATACCTGACATGTGGACATAAAGTGCCATGTGGGTGCAGGGTAAGCCTCCAAAGGGAAGGAGCGCCATTTGGTTTTTGAAGGCTGGATTTGGCTGGAATGGATTCCAAGGGCCTTGTTGCATTTAAAAGGCCCCTGTGTTGCCAAGACAGTTGAACCCCCCCACAATTGACTCCATTATGGAAACTACACCCCTCAGGGAATGTAACAAGGGGTGTAGTGAGCATATGGACCCCACTGGTGACGGGCACAAATGTGGAACAATATGGCGTGAAAATTAAATATTACATTTTTTACACTATAATGTTGGTTTAGCCTTAAATTTTTCATTTTCACAAGGGGTTAAAAGAGAAAAAAACACACAAAATGTGTAGAGCAATTTCCCCTGAGTCCGTAAATACCCCACATGTGGACATAAAGCGCCGTGTGGGTGCAGGGTAAGCCTCCGAAGGGAAGGAGTGCCATTTGGATTTTGGAGGCTGGATTTGGCCAGAATGGATGATGAACGCCATGTCGCATTTACAGAGCCCTCGTGCTGCCAAAACACTGGAAACCCCCCACAAGTGACCCCATTCTGGAAACTGCACCCCTCAAGGAATCTATCAAGGGGTGCAGTGAGGATATGGACCCCTTGATGATGGCCACATTTGTGCCGAGAAAGTGAAAAAATGAAAATTTTCCCTTTCACGTCACATTGTTCCACATTTGTGCCCGTCACCAGTGGGGTCCATATGCTCACTGCACCCCTTGTTAGATTCCTTGAGGGGTGTAGTTTCCAAAATGGGGTCACTTGTAGGGGGTTTCCAGTGTCTTGGCAGCACGAGGGGTCTGTAAATGCGACATGACCCTTGAAATCCATTCCAGTAAAATCCAGCTTGCAAAGGACAATTGGCGCTCCTTCCCTTTGGAGGCTTGTCCTGCGCCCGCTTGGCACTTTATGTCCACATGTGGGGTATTTCTGTACTCGGGAGAAACTGCGCTACACGTTTGGTGTTTTTTTTTTTTTCTTTTATCCCCTTGTAAAAATGAAAAATGAAGGCTAGAACAACATTTTAGTGTAAAAAATAGAATTTTTCCTTTTTTACACCACATTGTTCTGAAAATCTGTGAAGCACCTTTGGGGTCCAAATGCTCACCGCACCCCTTGTTACATTCCTTGAGGGGTGTAGTTTTCTAAATGGTGTCCCTTTAGGGGTGTTTTTAATGTTTTGGCAGCCCAGAGCCTCTGCCAACCTGAAGTGGTACAGTCAAAAATAACCAAATATAACGGAGGCGTTGAAATTCACTGGGCGCTCCTTTATATCTGAGGCTTGTGGTTGCGTCAAATAGCGCAATACGGCCACATATGGGGTATTTCTATAAACTGCAGAAATGGGGCAATCAATATTGGGGTGCATTTCTCTGGTAATAGGTTTATCATTATGAAAGATATTGGATTACAATAAAATCTCTGCACAGAAAATAAAAATTTTCAAATTTCTTACACACTTAGCTTTTATTTCTGTGACTCCCCTAAAGGGTTAAAACACTTTCTGGATGTGCTTTTGCAGAGTTTGGGGGGTGCAGTTTCTGAAATGGGGTGCTTTGTGGGGCTTTCTAACATACAGGCCCCTCAAATACACTTTCAACCTGAACAGGTCCCTGAAAATATCTGATTTTGAAATTTTACAGAAAATTTGGAAAATTGCTGCTAATGATTTAAGCTTTCTATTGTCTAAAAAAAAATGAAATATAGTTTAATAAATGCCGCCAACATAAAGTAGACATGTTGCTAATGCTATTTAATATATAATTTATGTGGCATAACCATTTTCTGTATAAGCAGGAAGGTTTCAAAGTTGGAAAAATGCATTTTTTCACAATTTTTCACGTTATTTTGGTGTTTTTCATAAAGATTCGTTATGAGTATTGACTCCATTTTACCAGAAATGTGAAGTACAGTATGTCACGAGAAAACAATCTCAGAATCAGCCGGATAGGTGAAAGCATCCCGAAGTTATTAATGACTAAAGTGACACAGGTCATATTCATAAAATTTGTCTCTGTCCTTAAGGCCATTTCAGGCTCTGTCCTTAAGGGGTTAAAGTTACATTGACTGTTGAAAAACATGAAAAAGGCAGGGGGTGCAGGAAAATTATAAACAAATTTACCCCTTCACATGCCTTTGTAGCGTTTCTTCTTGGTCACTCTGACACCACCAGATGTCATTTTCCGCTGGAATGCAGGTATGTAACATACCCGGCTCTTCCAGCTACCACGTCATGGCCCAGCTGAGCGATTGCCTGTTCAGACAGTCAGTAGCTGAGCGGGCAATCAATTACCAGGGTACATGACATTGCCGCTGGAAAAGCTGCAGATGGCTGCCAGCTGTCAATGGGAACTGGGAGCTACAGTATGGGGCACAGGGATGGTTTAGAAGGCTTTGTTTATTATTTTCCCTCATGCCCCTGCCTTCCTTCCGTTTTTCAGTTTTCTGGACCTCTTTAATATCCATCATTTCTATATGACTGGAGGTTGTTGATTCTTTGGACTTATTACAGCTGCACTTAGCATTTAGGTCAGTAGATGTCAGAAGCATCCCACAAATAACCTGCAACACATCCACACTATAAGATGCTAGTGCTGCTGATAAAAGATTGGAAGGATAAATTACCTACGGGTAGGTTTACACATAGGGCACTGATTCCTATTAATTGAATAAAATGGAGTGGACACATAAAAAACGAATGTGTTGAAATATGATTTGTTTTCTTTAACCCCTTAGTGACCAAGCAATTTCTTTTTTATTATCACCTTCCAAGAGACATGATTTTTTTTAAATTATTAGTCAACCTAGTCATATGAGAGCTTGTTTTTGCAGCACAATTTACTTTTAAATTACACTATTTTAGGTGTCATGTAACATATTGATTAACTTTTATTAATCCTTTTTTAAAGGGGGTAATGGGAAATGCATTATTGCGTACAGAAAAAAAACAACATAAATAAATTCTCTAGAACACTATGAATACAGTGTAACAAAATACAATATAAAACTATTTTCCTAAAACAAAAATAGCTGCTGTCAAATTCCAAGATTCATTGCCTTCTTATTTTTTCTTGATGGATTGTGGGCTAGTTATTTGTGGGGGGAATGTATACTTTTTATTGATAGCATTTTTTAAGTACATATGACTTTTTATTGTTTTTTTTTGTAGCATATTGCCAAAATACAGCAATACTTGCCCTGCCTTTTTAACCTCTTAAGGACATATGTCATACTTGTAAGGCATATGTCCCAAGAAGAGTTCAGAGGGGGCTGCACCATGACCTCACTCTGAACTGCCGCGATCCCGACTGCTATCTGCAGCACAGGGCCGCGGCTATTAGCGGGAGCGGGCAGATCGACGATCCCGCTAAGACGGTTAGATGCAGCTGTCAAACATGACAGCTGCATCTTACAGTCTTATTTGCAGCCCATCCCTGGTGTCTAGTGGCAGGATCCCTTGGTCTTACCGGGCCGGGCCTCAGCGTCGAAATAACGCTGATCCCGGCTCGCTATTCTATTGCAATGGTCTGCAGCAGACCATAGCAATAGAGCACCAATCTGATGGATCTGTGCTGTGTAATATAGCTACACTGATCTCTATGAGAGATTAGTGTAGTTGTATTAGAAGTCCCCTAGGGGAACTTCTTATTAATGTATAAGTTTAAAAAAAAGTGTTTTCATTAATTAAAAAAAAAACCTCCCCTAATAAAAGTCTGAATTACCCCCCTTTTCCCATTTTATAAATTAAAATAAATAAATAAACAAATAAACATGTTTGGTATTGCCGCGTGCGTAATCATGTGAACTATTAATTTATTACATTCCTGATCTCGCACGGTAAATGGCGTAAGTGCAAAGACCCGCCAAAGTGCAAAATTGCGCATTTTTGGTCGCATCAAATCCAGAAACATTGTAATAAAAAGCGATCAAAAAGTGGCATATACGCAAATGAAGGTACTGATAGAAAGAACACATCATGATGCAAAAAATGACACCTCAATCAGCCCCATAGACCAAAGGATAAAAGCGTTATAAGCACAGTAATAGAGCAATTTTAAGGAACGTTTTTTCTCTGTAGAAGGTTTTATTTTTTTAAAAGCCATCAAATAATATAAACGTTATGCAAATTGCAAAACATTTTAATCTTACCGGCTTGAGGAACATGCCATGTCAGTTTTTTTAAATAGGACAAACGGTGTAAAAACGGAAAAAAAATATATATAATATAATTTTTTATGGTTTTGCTGCATATTTTATGCAAAAATTAGATCAGCCATTGCAAAGTACAATTAGTGACGCAAAAAATAAGGGCTCATGTGGGATTCTAGGTGAAAAAATGGAAGTGCTATGGCCTTTTAAGCACAAGGAGGAAAAACCGAAAACGCAAAAATGAAAATTGGCTCCGTCCTTTAGAGGTTTATTATTTTTTTTTACTGTGTGCACTGTGAGGCTATGTCAAAAAAAGAGAAAAGGCGTCCACCTTTTCTATTTAAAAAGATGTCTGTTATTGCCGCGATTTAACTGACTGCAATACATTGAAGTCAATCGAATGACGGACGTCCAATGCACATGTATAAATCGATGGACGTTATCTGTGCAGACGTCAAAATATTGATCATGTCAATTATTTTTGGACTTCTTTTGCCGTTATTTTTTAGTTGTGCACACAGTTTTTCTTTTTTCACCATCCTATCTCCGTGTTTACTATTACATTCAATGGACTTTTCAATTAAAGACACACCCAAGGGCCAATTAGTCCACCTATAGTCAGGAAGAGACTATAAACCGGGAACAGGTAATAAAGGAAAAATTGAGATTTCTCTTATTTAAATCCATTTCTGGCTTTGGACTCAAAATTACAGACATCATTTTAAAAATAATAAACAGACAAGAAAAAACATTGTGTAAAACATAGCCATACTGTGCTGTATTAATAATTTAGCATTTTATAGCTTGGATTATTACAAACATGACGATGCCAAATGTATGGGTTTTTTATGTTTAAAAAACTTCACTTTTATTTTGCAGAATCTGTTGGCGCTATGCACATAAACAGTCATTTTGTTTTACTTTACACTAGTTCACCTTGATCAACAATCACTGATACAATACACTGCACAAAACTTTTAAAACATATGTGACAGTCTATTACTGTAATTCAATATAATGTATAAGACAACTACTGAATACATTATTGTCTCTGTACATACTCTACAATTATTAACTACCTTTCATGGGCATCCAAGTGGGGCGGGGGCGGTCGATCGGACATCTACTTAATTTTAGGAGGGTGGTTTAACTACCTACTAGAGGCATCCTGTGGGGGGCATCTATTTAATTGGGGGGGGGGTTTGAATTGGGGACATCTAAAACTGGGGGTTAACTACCTTCTGGGAAAATCTACTTTATGGGGGGAGCAGGGGGCATCTAATTATCTGGGGGATTACCTACTGGGGGTGCTTACTTAATTGGGGTTAACTACCTTCTGGGCACATCTGATTATTTGGGGTAAATTACCTGCTTACTGGGGGTCTTTACTTGAAGGGCTTAATGGTGGGGTTAACTTCCTTTTAGAAGCATGGTGGGGGGGGGGGGGCATCTACTTAAAGAAGAAGTCCATCCAAAGTCATAATTACAGGGCTGGCAAGGGGTGGGGGGAACATAATAAACAACCAATATGTACCGGTCCCCATGCCCTTACAGCATTGCATCACAGAGCACCACCAGATGTCCTCTTAAGTGATGAGCGAATAGTATTCAATCAAATAGCATAGTATTCGATCAAACAGCTATTTGTTTTCGTTCGAATATTGGAACGAAAATGCAGTAAAAATTTGATTCCAGCCAATAAACATAAGGGGGGGGGGGGAGAGACAGGCACTAGGAATAGGCAGGGCGAATAGGTGATTTCAGATTTGTGTCACTTGCTGGTTGGAGCTAGAGAGGGAGAGACTGTATACCAGGGAGAATTAGCTTTTAAGTGAAGTTAGGTAGGAAGGGACCCCCAAAAGCCCTTGTTAAGGCTAAAAGTATAGAAAGTAGAGATTTAGAAGATGTTTTGAGACAGTGGGGGAGATTTATCAAAGGGTGTAAAATTTAGACTGGAGCAAACTGCCCATAACAGCCAATTCAGCATCCTATTTTTAACATTTACTGACAAACAATAAACGATTGCAAACAAGATTGTTTATCATTAACCTGAAATCGTTCACCATAGAACTATAGTTGTTAGTTCTGATCGTTATTGCAAATGTTACTACGATTGTTTACTCCATCTGATCCCAGCAAAGCAATGAACAATGTGCAATTACACTGAATGAGTAGTGAACAAATGCGAAACTTGAGCAAACAAATGTGGAATTACAGCAAACGATAAGCAAACAATTAGTGAACGATTAGCAAACAATAGTTAGCAAATGATAATTGTCCCGTGTAATAGGGCCCTTGGGTAGGAAGGGACCCCCAAAAGTTAGATGCACTCAGGCATGCTTCCCTTTGTGTCCCAGATGCATTCCAGAGATTTTGGCATCATTTTCCTAAGGTGTCAATATTTGACCTCCAAGTGGTCAAATATTGATTTCAAAGTGTATTTTTCTCCTATAGACTATAATGGGATTCGATATTCGATTGAATATACGAACATCTGGGGCTATTCGAATCAATATTTCACTATTCGCTCATCTCTAGTCATCTTCTCTACATTTCTTACTACATCACAATGTGTCAGAAAAGGGTGTGAGATAGCCCGCTCAGCCAGTGACTGCAGTGGTGTCCTGCCCCATTCACTGACTGGCTAAGCGGGGCATCCATCAGCCGGGTCATGATGTAGCAGGAGGGAAGAGATGAAGAATCCTGGCAGGGGTCAGGGAAAGAGACGTGGCGCTGTAAAGACAAGGAAACCAGTAAGTATAGGTTATTTATTTTGTTCTGACCACCCCCTGCTGTTCTGATATTTTTATTTTATTTTATTTTTAACTAACCTACTAAAGGCATTGTGGGGGGAGGGGCATCTACTTAATTAGGGGGTGGTGTTTTTCATCTAATAATGTTGGTTAACTACCGTCTGGGAACATCTATTTAGTGGGAGTTATTATATACTTAATTACTGGGGGCATCTACTTAAAGGGATAATTCTATCTGAGGCTGTCTTCCTATGGATAAGGGATAACAAGCTGACTGTTGGTGGTTTTACCTGCCGAGACCAATCCCGACACAGGTGCAGAGTGATCAATTCATTGTAGGACGTAGTTTAGCTTAGTTCAGAATATCCCTTGACGCACTCTGCATAGCACTGTCTACAGTAGATACTCTGGACTGGGCGCTCTGTGTCCAGCACTGGAAATCGAATCCACACCCAAACTGTCAACATTGCCATATACAGTGCTGGCTTCATGGGCATAACTAGAAATGACTGGGCCCAATTGCAAACTTTTGATTGGGCCCCCCACTCCCACCCCCGCCACACCATCCAGATCTAGGCTGTCTGCTCTCCACCGTTGTCAGTTTTTCCACAAAAAATGGTCAGCACAGACAGTATATAGAGTATATGCTGACCGGTGGTCATTTCCTTTATTCACAGCATGGCAGTGGATGTTGTGGACATGCTGACAACAGCGGAGAACTGACAGCCCGGAACCGGAAGGTGTGTCAGGAGCACAGTTTACACATAAACCCACGTGCACCTTACATATACATGTGGTGTACCCCTGGAGGTGTTATATCAGAGGGACGTCAGGTCACTTGCTATTTGTTGTAGTGTGACACCACTCTGGTGGTGGATGGCTGAGATACAGCCGGACCTTATTATGTTGTCACGTGACGCCAGTGCCAGGTGGGTACACAGGTGTGATGGCACGCCTGCTTTTAGTTGATAAGGCCGGGTGTACCCTTTTCACCTGTGGTCAGTATCCTGCCGGGTTGCTTCTGGGTCCCTTAGGATAGTGTCACAGATGATATAGCCACGGATGGCCAGAGCATTGTAATGACCCTCCCGGATAGTAGGACCTGCCACCCACAGAAAGGGGAAGTGTTCAAATGTTGCGGTCTGTATGTTGCATAGGTGGTGATGAATGACCACAGACTCTTGGAATAACGTTGAGTTGGTTTACTACTTGTAAATGTGCAGCAGGTAATACAGAAGATCTTTGATATACACTTGATAAAGTTCCAATACAGACTTGAACATAAGACAACCAGATCTGTGAGATAAGTGCTGAGTAGGAGATAGTTGTGTTGATAAAGTTGTACTGAGTGCAGTGAGAGTCTCAACCCATGTAGAAATGTGCTCTGGCGCGATGTTGGAGGATAAAGTAGAATACTTGAAGAAGAAGAAGAAAACCTGTGCCTGTGTATTGACCTTTGTTTTAGCCTTCACACCCCGAGCGGCACCATGACGTATCAGATACATCATGGGTCGCTAAGGGGTTAACACTGCATAGTGTTTTGTGTGGTTACTTGAGAGAAAGTTGGTAACAGTGTGCTGTCTTGCATCCTACCCATGCGGGGCACTGGCATGCCAGGGCCCGGACAAGAGTGCTGTGGAGAGCTATCTAGCTTGCGTCTTTCCTCCACACTGTCACGAACAGAAAGCTCTTGCTCCTCCCCCACACAAGGGACTAACTTCCTCTACAGCGTGTAGGGTGCGCTTTGATTGGGTGAAAAGATTGCAATAGAAGAATAGAGATAAGAGGTGATAGAACAGCCACAACAGCCTTTTATTAAAGTGCTTCAAAACATAACAATAAATAACATGTCAAATATAATCAAAATTATTATAAAAATATTAATACTTCAGTAATTTTGTAAAACCAGGGAGGTCTGGCAGGGCGCCATCAGGGCAGTACCAACACCGAACCAATTTCTCCTAGCCGCACCGCACTGACTCAGGAGCTGACAATATGTCAAACGGTACTGCCTATACACCACACCGTTCCCAGGGCCCTATCCCAAAGGGAACAACACCTAATTTGAACTCAACATTTTTACATCACCATATAACTTGTAAGGAAGGGAAGCCATCCCTATGATGGGTCCCCATTTATCCAGGCCCATTTGATGTGCCCTGCGAGACCTCCCTATGCAAGGCTGTTATGATAAAGAGAACAAAAAACCCTCACCCATCTACCTTCGCAACCCATAGTGCTACTTAGGCTGGTCCGGTGGGCAACTAACGATCCACGTGCTTCTTCTTCTTATAAGGACTCCGACTCCTCCCTCGGTAAGTGACCAGCACCAATCCCCTATCTTCTATTCAAACGTCTTCCTGCTTCCTTTTAACCCTTTCCTATCCTCCTGTTCCTTCCTCCCCCCCTACAACTAATCATCCACTGCTACCTCCAGCCCCATATAACCCAGTCATGCTGGGCCTCCGCTATACTGTGCTCGCTGCGTGCCTTTTCTTTCACTATAACAAGACCACAAAAAGTACAGACTTTTACGAAGGGTGTATATAATAGCAACACCCCTTGTGGGACACCACATACACTTCAACAGTACTAACACACACACTCATACACACAAATAGAAAAATGACATAAATACACACATATGCACATATACAGTACAGACACATGACATAAATACATACACATGCACATATACAGGACAGACACATGACAAATACAAATGCACATATACTGTACAGACACATGACATAAATACATACATATGCACATATAAAGTACAGACACATGACATAAATACATACATATGCACATATACAGTACAGACACATGACATGAATGCATATGCACATATACAGTAAGGACACATGACATAGAAACATACACATGCACATATATAGTACTTAGATACACACCTATGCACATACACAGTACAGACACATGACACAGATACAGACACATGAAAGATACACACATGCATATATACAGACACATACTTATGCACATATACTGTACAGACGCATGACACATACACACATATGCACATATACAGTACAGACACATGACACATACACACATATGCACATATACAGTACAGACACATGACAGATACACACATGCACATATACAGACGCATGACAGATACAAACAGACACATACATATGCACATATACAGACACATACATATATGGTATACTCACATTACCTAGATGTGTGCACACATACACACACACACCCACAAACACACACACACACACACATATATATATGCAGCAGCGTGCAGGAGGAGAGAGGAGAACCAGCCCAGGCCAGGCACACCATCCAGTCAATAAGTGGGCCCCACAGGAGCAGGGAGGCCTGGGGGGCCCACTACAGACATGTGCCGTGCTGAGCTGACACTTTAGAGTCTGAGCCTGGTAAGCCCCTCTATTGGCCTGGGCCCCTGTGCAGCTGAACAGGCTGCACAAATGATAAGTCCGCCTCTGACTATCACCTGTACAAAGGTTATTTATCTACTGCCAAAGTGTTCTGTATTATACAGAGACAGCTCAGTAAAGCTGTTTTATTTATTCACTGAGACTCAGTCATCTCTTCCACTGCACTAGCATCTCTACACATCCGCTACACACATTGGGTCATTTTCCCCTTTCTGTGGGTGGCGGTACCTATAGTCCGGGTGGATCAGTTGCCACTTAGGACTACTGTGACAAGAGCCCAAGGGACCCATCACAGCCCGGCAGGTCACCAACCATTTCAGGGGAGTACAGCCAGCCGTCCTCTACAAAGCAGGTATCTCCATCACACCTGTGTGCTGGACTAACACTGGTGTCACAACATTACCATCATTGGCTGAGCTGTACACCTACACCAACCAACCACCACAGAAGTGGCGTCACTAGTAACATCACAGAACGTCACCGGTTGAGTAGTGGTGCACCACAAAGGCAGGGGTGGGGGGATATGTCTACATGATAAAGGATTATTCTACAGGGGTCAATTGACTATTGGTGCGGGTAAGGCTGCCTACAGTAGGACTGACTAAAGAGAACAGGAGATTGCCTACTTGGGGAATCACCTACAGAGGGATTGCCTATTTTGGGGAAGGGAGGGGGTTATTGCCTACAGGGTGGAATCACCTAAAGAGGGACTGCCTATGTTGGGCAGGGGTCATTTCCTACAGGTGGATTGGCTACATGGGGATTACCTACATGGGGGGGTACAATTTACTGGGAGGATGCAAAGACGGGACCTAACCACTATATAAGGAGGGCTGGAAAGTTGCTTTATGTGCCAGGGCTGCTCTTTAGTCCCAGTGCGGCCCTGGCTGAATACATATAAGTTGGCTTACTGTACTGTAGTTTAGGTGAGCATTCAATTTAAATTAAAAGCATTTTTAGTTTACTGTCCCTAATAACATAGGTTGCTGTGGAAACTACACATAATAATAAGCATACTAACTTGGCTGCAGCTCATTCCACCAGTGTCTCCAATGTCATGAGTGACATCACACGTGCACTCACGAGCGCTGGGGGTGAGAGCAGCCTCTTGTGTCAGAAAGCAGAATGCTGCCTCTGGCCACAAAAATAATTGGCAGGGTCACTGTGTTAAATCAGAGCAAAGCATTTAAAGGGGTATTCCACCCAACAGCTAAAAGATGAAATGCTTCCAAACATAGCTGGTCTTACTCACCAAGTCCCCCGAGTATTTTGAGCTATCTGCCGTCTTTTTAGCGGTTGCCATTCCTGAATTTCAAGTTATCTATCTATCTATCTATCTATCTATCTATCTATCTATCTATATATCTTTATATATATATTTTTTTTTTTTCTATCTATCTAGCCATCCATCTCCATAGATAGATTAGAGAGAGAGAGATTAAACAAATGTGTTTTCTTTTGCCTATTATGCTCTGCAGGCTGTCATTGTTTTGTTGTTTTCCCTCTCCTTGGCCAGATGCTCACTGATTGGTAAGATGTCAGTGGTGGGTGGGGTTACAGATGAGGTGTTACAGCAACAGAAGAGGCAGATCATGTGACTTTGGTCTCAGAAGGGAGGGGGAGGACAGAGGATTGGAGACCAGGAAGTGAGGATTTCAGGAGCTTCAGGGTGTAAGTCAGGATGTACAGCAGACAAACGGCCCAATTCATGTTATAGAGATCCATTAAAAACAAGCTTAGATTATGGGTAGGAATCCAACAAGGTTAAATTTTCTTAAATGGAGTACCCCTTTAAGTGTATGCTTCATGTGTGCATACTGTCAAAAGCCTAGGCGCAGTGGCCAGGAGACCCTGGCATTTGTTAACGGCGGCCCAGGGTGCCCACTGAGGGATTCCCCAGTACCCTACTGTGCCAGTTTAAGCCTGCTAGGACCCCTGGCTTGTTACATTAAATTTGCCTTTTTGTAGAAACATGGTATGGCCCTACACTGCAGCCCCACTTTATATGGTAGTTAGCCACACTCCATACTCTATACCTCCCTCCCCCCTCGGTAGCTCTTCCCCCCATATTGTAAACATCCCCCCTATGCAGTAAGGCTCCCCATACTGTAAAACCACCCTCCCTCCCACTGTAGTTGGCCCCCGTACCCAATGTCCTCCCATATGCAATGTTCCCTACTGTGCATCTTCTTACAACTCGTGCCTCCCATGCAGCTTGTGCTGAGCAGTTGAGGGCGGAGCATAACAAGTCTGGCAGTGATTGGCTGATGCTCAGCCACCCAGTGTAAGGGATTTGGTCAGCTGACTGTGAGTAGGGCTTCTATTTCAAGCCTGCTCCAAAAATTAGTGAGAGACACAGTATCTACTGACCACACTGCTCTCTTTCACTGGCACCCCAAGTTACTGACCTTTTTTACATATCAATTATAATAGGGGTCCATTATTCTTCTAGATGAAATATAAGTTCATTACTGTCATGTATTTATCTGGTCACTCTGAAGTGCTTCAGAAACAGAGGTGGGCTGACAACTCCATACACGCCCAGCCAGCTGATGCTGAAGGTAAGCAGCCTATCAGCAGTGGGGGGGCAGGAGCAAAGCTGTGCAGGACCACTAAGCCAATCACAAGCTGCCAGGCGCTCCATGCAAATCAGGGGCGGTGGATTTAAACAAGCAGCTGGGGCTCCATAGCTGCCAATGAAAGTTTTGCCTTGCCTTACTTCATCAGCATTACTTTGTGTTCTGACTACCTGTCTTCCTAACCTCTGCATTTGTTACCTGACTTTGGCTTGTTATCTGATTTTGTACCTCGCTCCTGACAGTGTTTCTGACCTTGGCCTGTTTAAATAGTATTCCTGTTGTATTGTGATTTTGTACTGTTTTTGCTATCGTGGGTTTTACCTCTGGCTTGTTTTCTGACTGTGATTTTGGTTCTGATTTGTGGTGTATACGTACCTGGCTGGTTTGACTTGGACTGCTGACTTTTCTTCTTGTCTGGCCCTGCACTTAGCAGCGTAGGGACTACCGTCCAGTTGGGGTCTGTCACCTAGGACAATACATCCAAGTAGGCAGGGACAGTGGGCTGGGTTCAGTTAGGGCTCACTGTTCTTTGAGGGTATACAAGATTTATATGTATTTGACACCTTATATGTGCTTTGCTTTATGATAATGAAATGTATGTTATTATATTTTTATTCACACAGAGAAAGAATTTGCTACAGTTGCGACCAACTACCCAATGTTCTGTGAGCTAAACTACCTGGACTTCATTTTGCCTATACTGGAGAACAGTAGAAAAATATATTATGACGGGAGCAATTTGTGCTGCTGGTCTAAAAACAGTGAATATTATTAGTAGTGGCAAACTCTCAGCTGTAACAAGATCAGATCTGTATAGGCTTTTAATCTCTGAATGTAAGCTACTCATTGGACTGAGGTTTCTTATACCTCCTCCCACTGACCCACACCTACCTTCTTATCACTTTAGAAAAGTATAGAGAGATTAGAACTCTCACAAATTACAGCACAATTTTAGCATGTGCTGTAAATTGCAACTTTTATATTGCGCAAAAGTAGCACAAGTGCAAAAATAACATTTCCTCAAAGTATTAGAATATTGCAGGGCTCTTTGGTATATAATAGATTATCTTTATTTACATAACTCCATTAAGAATGAGTATCACTTTCCATATTATACTGATAACTTTCCCAGTGACTTGTACACAGATTCATTTTTAAATAACATTTTTAAAGTATTTAACAAGTTTGTTAGCAAACAAATGGCTTTTAATGTTGTGATAGCATGACCATTATGCAATATTCCAAGGTTGCTGGGCAAGGTGCCCTTTGCCCTGTCTTTGTCTGGGGTGCGACACACTTCTTAAGATTTTCTTTTGTATAGGGATTCCAAATAGGGTCTAGACAGGCACTCACTCTCCAGGACAGCAGGGGGACATCTGTCTCATGTCTGGCTGTTAGGAGGAATGTTACAAAGGGGGGTGTATTTGATTGATGAGAGTACATGATTCAAGTACCCTTCCCACAGACTAATTGTTAATCCAAATATTCCTATGACTACATGCAAAAATGTATAATATATGTGACAATATAATAAACAGTATACCAACAATAGGCACACATAAACATTATTGTGCTTTTTATTATAAAACGTAGGGTAATGTGTTTTTAAAGAAAATAAGTACTTTTATTTATTTTTTTATTGCTCATTTTTTCCTAGGGTATAATGTATAATTTATTCAAGATGGCTGCTTTCACTCAAAGGGTTACACTAGAGGGAAAAAATAGTTTTTAAATGGGCACTGTCCTTATAACTTTTAAACTCTAAATCAACTGTAGATGTGATATAAAGCATGTTTGCAATTTATATTCCTTATTGTTTTTAGTTATCATGCATTAATACAAAGCTATACTTCCTTGTATCCAGGTTCAGTCTTCTGAAGGCAGCTTTTCATTCTTCTGCTGGTTTAAAAAAAGAGACCAAATGCAGGAAGTCCCAGCCAGTACAGAGTGTCACCACTCAATGCGTCCATCAATCAAATGACTGCTACCTCTGTGAGCGTAACCGAGTTGCCTTTAGGAGACTGGACCTGGATACAAGTAAGTATAGTTTTGTTTTAAAGTATGCTAACTAAATAAAATGTTAGTTAATGTAAAATGTAATGTAAAAATTTGAAAAAATGAAGTGGAGTAGCTTTTCCTCTGTATATTTATGGATCTGGACTAAGGATGGTCCGAACCGAGTTCGGTTCGGGTTCGTACGAACCCAAACCCTTGGTAATGATTCCCGCTGTCTGCCCGCTCTGTGGAGTGGGCGGATCCAGCGGGAGGACCGCCTGGAAAACTGGGATACAGCCATAGCTGTAAAGGGAGGATTAAGCTTTACCCCAATTTGCTATAACCTAAATCTAGATAAATTTTAAAGTTAAAATTATCAGAGGAATATAGTAAAACCGGCATTAATAGATTTGTTTATAAATGGAAAAACTGAAACATGGCAGGAAATAAAAAAAGGTCCCAAATAAAGGATGGCTTGAATGTTTCAGTCTACATCACACTTATGTAACAACTAAAAATAAGGAGAAATTTTTAATGTGGGAACCCCCAGGAATAATAAAACTGGTATTTACAGGAATTAAGAAAAAATGGATGTCAAGATTATATTGAGGTTTAGGAGAGGGGAAATATGCAGATATGCAAATAAAGAGTGAGAAAAAATTGGAGGATGAGTTGGGGAGCCTGACTGAGGATCAGTGGACTGCAGTTTTAAAAAATATAAAACTGGTGCCAGTAAACTATAACCATAGAATAATACAGTTCAGTCTAGTAAATAGGCTATACTATACCCCTCCATTTTTGCATAGGATAAGGAAGAGGGAAACCGCTCAATGTGTAAGGTGTGGTAGGGAGCCAGAAGGATGGCTACATATAGTATAGTCTTGCTCCGAACTGCAGTGTTACTTGGAGAGTGTGGCTAGAGATATTCAAACCATACTGAAAAGTTATACCATTGGACCCGAAAATTATGATCCTGGGGGAAGACACCAGTATAGTAGGAAATAGAAGGCAAAAAAGTAAATTTCTTTTATTGATAAATTACAAATAGTAAAAAAAATGGATGTCCACAAATGCCCCAAATTTTAAGGCATGGAAAATATGAATAAAAACTTGTGTTTTCCAACTTGGCCTGGTAAAAGGGGGGGGGGGGTAAATTGTAATGTGGGTTGAGTTTTTTCTATTTGTCTGTCTTTTGACTTTTGGAGAATAGAAAAAAATTGTTTATGTTTTCTTGCTCATTTTCCCTAGGGTATAATGTATAGTTTATTCACTTAAAGGGTTACCCTGGAGGGAAAAAAAGTTTTTAAAGTGTCACTGTCATTATAAACTTTTAAACTCTAAATCAACAGTGGATGTGAAATAAAGCATGTTTGCAATTTACATTCATATTCTTTAGTTATCATGCATTAATACAAAGTTAGACTTCCTTGAAATCCAGGTCCAGTCTCCTGAAGGCAGGTTTTTAGTCTTCTGCTCGTTAAAAAAAAAAAAAGAATCCTAGCCAGTGCAGCATGTCACGGCTCAATGCGTCTATCAATCAAATGACTACCTTCTTTCTGAGCGTGCAAATAACCGAGACTTCCTGTGTTTGGTCTCTTTGTTTCAACCAGCACAAGACTAAAAAGCTGCCTTTAGGAGACTGGAACTGGATACAAATAAGTATAGCTTTTTGTAAAGCACGATAATTAAAAAAAAAAACAAGTCCTCCAGCACTTATCAGATGCTGTGTGCCCTGCAGGAAGTGAAGTTTTCTTTCCAGTACCACACAGTCACCTCTGCTGCCACCTGGGACTATTTCAGGAACTGGACACCACATTAGAAAATTGGGGGCTATAACCGCTGACAATGATGAATTAATTAGAGGGGTAGCTAAGGGTTCAGTCTGGGGGAAGGTGGTGGTGTGTGTGTGTGTGGGGGGGGGGGTGAGTGAATCTGAGTGGGTCCCTAACTAATTATGTTACCCATATGGAACCTTAGCAGATGATAATGGCTTTCCAAATAATAAAGAGTATAATCTGCTCCATTACTCATAGTAAATAAGCACTGAGAGCAGTGTAAAAGGCTTTCTACATTTCACATATACAACCACATAAAAAATTAAATGGGTTATACAGGATTACAAAAACATGGCTGCCCTCTTCTAGAAACTCTCCTCCTCAGTTTGTGTTTGATATTGCAGCTCAGTTCCACTGAAGTTGAAGGAGCCAAGGTGTAATACTACACACTAGAGTAAGAGTGCAAAAACCGCACTCGAAGAGCATCAGCGTTTTTGTGCTGGGGGCATGTGTGCAGATGTACCCCATGGTGATTTATACTAAATAAACGGGATGTGATTTCTTTCATTATAATTGAGCCTGCTGGATCATTTATTTTGAAGCTGACCTACACACAAGTGCACCTACACAGCTGCAGCACTGTTTTTAGAAGAAAGTAACTATGTATTTTTTTAATCCTGGACAACCCCCTTAACCAGACTATCTCTGCCTACATATAATAGCGGTATAGATAATAAGCTTTACGGCATAACAAGGTTTGTTATTACAATATGTGCTGTAGCTGATGGCCTAGCATGAGGCACATATACCAGCTACAGGCTACAGCAAATTCTAGGATATATAAAAAATAATAATACACATCTATAATAAGACAATTTTGTATGTAGGATAATTGTCAGGAACTTACCTGACCGGGATCCAGCGCCGTGCTCAGCCTCCGGTGCCGTGGTGCCACCTCCTGACGTCATTTTGAGTGACGTCACGGATACCCGACGGCATCCCTAGTAACCAGGGACGCCGTGGGCTCCGTTTACTCGGCTGCTCAGCTGAGCGGTGTCTGACACTCAGAGTAAGTGGCAGACGCCGCTGCCACTCGCTCTGCAGTGTTACAGCTGCACATAATGAAGACTCAGGAGTGCGGACCAATGGTGTTCTAGTCCGGGCTCCTGGTCTAGTATTTAAAGAGCCAGCGGTCATTTACTGATCGCTGGCTATTAGGTTAACTCCCTGGTCCCAGCTTCCCTGTCTACTCCTGCGATCCCCATTCCTAATCCCTCTGTTTGCTCGACTTGTTATCTGACCTCTGCCTGACTACTTGCCTATCCGATTGTTTGCTGATTTTGTACCGCATTGTCCGTTTGGTTCTGACTTGGCTTGTTCGCTATCTTTTATTGTGTTTGTTTGTCTGTCCTGTTGAGTGTTTCACATATACAGTGTAGGAAATGCCTTGTGGTTGTTCACGGCCGCCTAGGGCCGACTGAGGCAAGTAGGTAGGGACAGTGGGTGGGTTCAGACTCAGGGCCCACTGTCTTGTTGTGTCCGTACCTTCCTGTCCTGTCAAGAATACTTTATATCTCTAAATAGCTGTCATAGTTACCAAATAACATAAGCATACAGGAAGCAAATATTGTCACCCTACATGTTACAGTTATACATGTTGTTGAGAAAACCTAGTATACCAATACTACCAATATTACCAGTATACTAGTAACACATACTGTACACAAAAGAGAGCAATGGGCATAGTTCAGAATCTCAATTACATTTTCTTTATTAGCATGATTTATAAAAAATACATAACTAAAATAATAAACCATATAATAAAATTTGTATAAAAAAATGACCAGATAATAAAATAGCTATAAGACTGCACATTAATTTTTACAATTTGGGATACTGAGGACTAGTATAGGTTAAATGTACTTGTGCAAAGAACAAGAGCAATCATAAGGGATCTAAGGGATCCCATAAGGTTACTACCATCTCTAATGGTGCGTTTACACAGAGAGATTTATATACAAGATTTTTGAAGCCAATGCCAGGAACAGGCCATAAACAGGGAACGGGTCATAAAGGAAAGACTGAGATTTCTCCTCTTTTCAAATCCATTCCTGGGTTTGACTTCCCTGGAGGGGGTAAGAATTCTTTTGTGGCTTTAGATACAATGCTTCTGCCTCTGGCCACAAGAGGAATTGGCAGGTAGGGGAGTCAATGCACTTCTTGCTTTGTCAATCACAGTGCAGAACACTTACATGGTCAATCTCCCCCCCTCCTTACATTAAAGGGGTTATCCAGCACTACAAAAACATGGCCACTTTCCCCCTACTGTTGTTTCCAGTTTGGGTGGGGTTTTAAAACTCAGTTCCATTGAAGTAAATGGAGCTTAATTGCAAACCGCACCTGAACTGGAGACAAGAGAGGGGGAAAAGTGGCCATGTTTTTGTAGCGCTGCATAACCCCTTTAAGCTACTAGATTTAGATGCAGAAATCTGTGGGATCTCCCCAACAAAAACCTTGATTTTATAAGCCATGTTTCACAAGAAGCCCCTTTTTGAAAGGACAAAGTATTTTAAGATAAAGCCTGGCTTTGAGTATGTGTATATACATGAGATCACTATGTTGGCCACTGAGATTCAGAGAAGCTGTTACAGAATAAAGTGCTAGCTGCTCCCTTGGGTTATAGAGCTATGGGCATATTTTTTTCTGGAATTATCATTTAATTGTGTTATTAACTGGGCTCAAATTACAACTGGACAATCTGTTTCACTGATGTGTTAACTTCTGCCCCTTGAGAATTGTTGTTCTTGGACAGCGACATAAGGTGGCCAGACCCCTAGTTAACATATCTAGAGAAGACTGAAGGTTACCATAAGTCTAGGGAAGATTAGGGAACTAAATACACATGTGTATCTATTGAGGAAAGGCTAATGCCACTACAAATGTGTACTCTCACACAATACCAATGTTTCAACTCCTGTGAACAGCTGCAGGAGTAAACTAGAAATGATGGTATTTGTGCTTTTATACGCAGAGGACTCTACACCTCTTGGTATACCTATTTACTGGACTTGGCTATACATTGCAAGTAGATTGAATACAGTACTTTCTCTCTGTTACATGTATTTGGAGCTTTGTGATTGAGTTAAGACCGATATGAGTATGCCAGTCCTAATAAATGTTAGCCATAAAGTTGCATGAGCGAGCACGTAAATCCACCATTAGATGTTAACATATCTAAATGCCTAAGGTTAAAGTGTTAAATTATTTATTTGCAGAAACCAATACTTCAAGTGATTTTACAAAACTCTGTAATAGGTTTTATGAAAGTGTACCTGTCGTTTTAACTTTCAAAACCTAAATCAACATTAGATGTGAAATAAAATAAAGATTGATTATTTTTTTATTTTTTTATTTTTTACATGGAAACCACGGTACTTCCTGTGTTTAGACTTTTTTTTTTCAAAAAGTCTAAAGACAGGAAGTCTTGTGTTTCCCAGATCATCTGTGCGCTTACAGAGAAGGCAGTCACGTGATTGATGGACATATTGAGCCGTGACTCTCTGTATTGGCTGGGACTTCATGTATTTAGTCGGTTTTTTTCAACCAGCACAAGACTAAAAATCTGCCTTCCGGAGACTGGACCTGGATTTCTTGTAAGTTCAGCTTTGTTTTACAGCAGGATGAAAAATAAATAAATAAATAAATAATGAATGTAAATTGCAAACTTGTTGTATATCACATCTACTGTTGATTTAGATGTTAAAAGTTATAATGACAGGTACATCTTAAGCAAAAGAATTTCCTTCTGCACTCAAAAAGCTGTTGAGCAGACCCCCCCCCCCCCCCACACCCCACACACACACACACACTCATCTGTGTCCTGTCCATTACGGTCTGTGGGGAAGGGTCAAGGGAGGTGAGGGAGACAAACAGCTCCTGTATAGCAAAGAGGACAACAAAACAACATCCTGCAATCTTATCTCACCAAGTTCCTATACCAGCAGTGATCAGTCATCTGAGCTGTGAATCCAGGGTTTTATGTGCCCAGACACACAGGGGGACATTTATGAAGACCGACGTACTAGTACCCTGGTCTTACATAGAGCCCCGTCCCCTTTTCTACACCTGCTGTGAACAAGCATAAATCATGAAGCATAAAGATATCAACTGCTGTTGTCAAACATACAGGTAATTTGCTTAAGCGATTGTTTAGTGAACGAGAATCATTGATTTTTTTCTTTTAAACTATAGGCTTTAAGATAATGAGGTAAATCACTACAAAAAGTAATTGATAAGATCGTTTGATCATAATAAAGGCTATGGGGGAGATTTATCAAACTGGTGCAAAGTGAAACTGGTTCAGTTGCCCCTAGCAACCAGATTCCACTTTTCATTCCTTTGAAAAATGAAAGGTGGAATCTGATTGGTTGCTATGAGCAACTAAGACAATTCTACTTTACACCAGTTTGATAAATCTTTCCCTATGTTCCCACACAGTTTTTTGCTCAGTATTTTGCACCCAAAACCAGGAGTGGATTCAAAACACAGAAAGGCTATGTTCACACACTGTTGATATTGAGTGGATGGCCGCCATTTAATGGCAAATAATAGCCATTGTTTTAAAATAAAAGCAAATATTTGCCATTAAATGGCGGCCATCCACTCAATTTCAACAGTGTGTGAACAAATCCTTTCTGTGTTTTCAATCCACTCCTGTTTTTTTTTGCAAAATACTGACCAAAATACTGTGTGGGAACATAGCCTTATAATGATTTTGAGGTTGGCTTAAAAGATGCACTCAATGACATATGAGCGACTTTTCGTTTTGTCGTTTGATCGTTGTCGCATTTACACCAGAAGATTTATTGCACGATAATTGACCGTGTAAAAGGCCCCTTAACAGGCCTCGCAGGGTGCATGTGCAGAAGGCAATGAATATTGATTCTACAGCAAGACCTCTGCCATCCAAGCCCCTTGGCAGTAGAATGGTTTACTATGGCCATTTCTAATGAACTGATGCAGAAATGCAGAACTTTGGGTTCTAATGTGCAATTTCCTGATGGTACCTAGGGGGTCCTATGGTTCAATTAAATAAGATTGGCTTCATTATTTCCTTCATTTTACATGTTCAAGGACATTGTAACATTGAATGTAAATCCATGACAAATAGCTAAAAAGGAGTAAACAAGTTGTCAAGGATCAATGGTCATCAGTGTGTCATATAAAATGAAATAGCTGGGGTAAACTATTTTAGCAATGATTTCCCAATGCCCTTACATTAGAATGTTTTATTTTTATCCTCAAGCCATTCCAGGATTAATGCAGATAGCTGCATCCCATCTACATAGTAATTAGCATGCAATTATAAACTGCAGACCCATTAACTATAGACTTCTAATAGGCTACATGCTCCGGGATCATGGGAAATGGCACTAAGTACTTTCAAATAAATGAAATCCACAGTATTGTGAATACAGAGTTTCTACTATTAACAAAGATATTTAGTGCCCTAGAATACTGACTCTTTATTCCTGACTTTAGTGCCATGAACATGACACGTATAGTGACCAAAAGTTCTTTAGGCTAAACAATATGACAGACCAGTTCTCCAGTAACATGCTTGATCAGCTGACAGCTATCTGTCCTAATTTCCCCTCAACCAGTGTCGGACTGGGGTACCTGGGAGGAAATGATCCTTGGGGCCCACCACTAAAGAGCCAGTGAGAGACGACACGCTGACCTGGTCCTTTTCTGGATGCATCTGTATCTGTGACAAATCCCTTGTGAATAACATTTTCAGTTGAACTAAAACTCTCAGAACACCCTACATTTATAAAGCTCTCAGGTTATGCTGGGAGTTGTAGTTTCTGAGGGAACAACCTTTTAATAAATCACTGTGTGCAGAGTCTCCTGGTGGCTGCAATCTGTGGGTGACAACTCCTAGCATATCCTGAGGGCTGCAGACTGTCAACTTGGCCCTCCCCTTCCTCGACCAAGGGCATGCTATTGGTATATATATGGTATTAGGGTGCGTTCACACCTACAGGATCCGCAGCAGATCTGCAGCAGATCCGCAGCAGATTTGTTGGTGCAGATTTGATGCTGTGTTAAGTTATTTAAATGAAATCTGCTGCGGATTTGCCACACCAGTATACAAGGGGGAAATATTACCGCCACACCACATCCACTACCATCACCACCATATTGTTACTAAATCCTGTATACTAAATCCAATAAAACACAGTACCAGATTACAAGCAACAAATAATACCACCGCATACTGACTAACACCACCGCGTACTAACTAACACCACCGCATACTAACACCACCACATACTAACTAACACCACCGCTGCTACTGATTAATCCACTGTACACAGACCAATATCACCTCATCCAGTCATAGGTAGACGCAGCTCTACACAGGTTCTGTACACCATATAAATTACAGTGCAGTTACATCAAGTGACTCACAGGGGACGTCTTCTCTGATCAGAGTTCTTCCCTTTTTCATCTTTTTCTCCATCTGCCGTGGACCATTATGAGAACTTCTCCGAGCCCCAAATCCACAGAATCTGCCAAACAGACATATTAGGCTCCTCACTCTGGCATCATCCTCATCTCTATACTAAGTGCACATCTGTATTGGCCCCTTTACACCCTCGTTTAGTGGGTAGGCTGACTGTATGAGATCCCCCTTATAGTATATGCCCCCCTCTGTGTAGCCGCCTTATAGATAGCCCCTTGTTCAGTCTTCCCTATTTATGGCCCCATGTGTATCTCCTAGAGAGACCCCCTCTGTGTATTCCCCTTATAGATGGCCCCCCTGTATATTCCCCACACGAGTTTTCTCCCTTATAGATGTCCCCCCACGTATTATCCCCCTAACAAATGTCCCCCCCTGTATTATCCTCCTTATAGATGCCCCCCTGTATTATCCCCCTTATTGATGCCCCCGTATTATCCCCCTTATAGATGTCCCCCCTGTATTATCCCCCTTATAGATGTCCCCCTGTATTATCCCCCTTATAGAGGCCCCCCTGTATTATCCCCCTTATAGATACCCCCCTGTAATATTCCCCTTATAGATAGCTCCCCCCTGTATTACCCCATTATAGATGGCTCCCCCCTGTATTACCCCCTTATAGATGGCTCCCCCTGTATTACCCCCTTATAGATGGCTCCCCCCTGTATTATCCCCCTTATAGAAGCCCCCCGTGTATTATCCCCCTTATAGATGGCTCCCCCCTGTATTCCCCCCTATAGATGTCCCCCTGTATTACCCCCTTATAGATGGCTCCCCCCTGTATTACCCTCTCATAGATGGCTCCCCTCTGTATTACCCCCTTATAGATAGCTCCCCCCTGTATTACCCCCTGATAGATGGCTGACCCAGTAGGAACTGTATGCGCTCATTAGGGCTGGGTTCACACTACGTATATTTCAGTCAGTATATGTATATTTCAGTCAGTATATTTCAGTCAGTATTGCAACCAAAACCAGGAGTGGATTAAAAACACAGAAAGGATCTGTTCACACAATGGTGAAATTGAGTGGATGGCCGCCATTTAATGGCAAATATTTGCTGTTATTTTAGAACAACGGCTGTTGTATTGAAATAATGGCAGTTATTTACTGTTATATGGCGGCCATCCACTCAATTTCAACATTGTGTGGACAGATCCTTTCTGTGTTTTTAATCCACTCCTGGTTTTGGTTGCAATACTGACTGAAATATACGTAGTGTGAACCCAGCCTAGGAGTGCGAGCACATACAGTTCCGACCATTTCCTCCGCCACCAGCAGGGGCCGGCCTGACAGCTGGGGCCCACTGGGGACAGGCAGCATCACTCAATGGCTGCCGGTCAGTCAGTGGAAGTGGGGGAGGGGCCCACCGGAGGATCCTCCGATGGCCTAGTCCGACACTGCCCTCGACCCATATATGCAATAATCATTAGCAGTATTTTGCATGTACAAATAGAGCTTATTGCACATTGTGAACATTGCAGGTCTCTTGTGTTCTTTGATTTGTTTCAAATAATGTGGTAAAGCATGTCAGAAGTTTATAAAAATGATAGTTACATTTCAAATGTCCATTGCTTCCTAGACATACATGTCATTCTTAAGTGACCTGCACAGTTCAGACCATGTCTGTTCATGTCCACAAGCCTAAAGCATGGCACATCAAGGCTTGAACTAAAAAAGACCGTGTATAAAGCCCCTATTACATGGAACGATGTGGAGAGCAAGCTAGCGCCGACCTGTCAGATCAGCACTCGCTTGCTCCTTGTTCCCCCACCCGTGGCCAGCACTATTGCACGTACTGACAGCGAGTGAGAAGGAGCGGGTAAGAGCTGGGGAGCTGCGGAGGGGCTACCCGGGTGATTGTCAGATCGTCTGGGTAGGCCATAGGAGAAAATGGCGGTCTGCTGCCGCCACTCCTATTACATGGAGCGATGATAGCAGATCGTTAACAGGCTGATTATTGGTGTTTCAGCCTGGTGAAAGACAATGATCATCCAACATCGTGCATGTCGGCTATTTGTTGTCTTCTATTACACAAAGCGATTATTGGCTGTAGTAGCCGGTATCAGACGAATATGGCCAATAATCGCTTTGTGTAATAGGGCCTTTAGTGTTGCTTATCTATGTAAGTTTTGTATGATTCGTTAGGGGTCTGTAGTTATGTTAGGGACTATGCCAATGGGATGTGTATTTACAGTGGGGTCTCTTCTGAGGTCTGTATTTATTTTAGAGCCCCCCAATATCTCCATATCATTTTCACTGTATTTTACACATTACTTACTATTTGAAAGCATATTTTACCTTTTAGGCTAGGTTCCCACTATGGGAATGTAGCGTCATTTAGCGAGGAAAGGTGTCTGTCTATTAATAATGGCCGCAAATAATGATCATGATCATTATTCGTGTCTGTCTTGTCTCTGATTCTCAGTGGAGCAAGACACACACAGACCAGGCATTCCTGCTGAACTTAGCCAGGAGCCTGGCTCTGCCAGGTTCCCTGTCCAGGACAGACCAGCTGTAGTGTACAGACACTTATGGAGAACACAGAGACTCTTTTTCTTAAAGTAACCCTTATACTCATGATGCAGTGCTAAACACTAAAGAGAGGAGACCCCAACCTATGCCGTGAACATCTCTAAAAGTGCAGGACAGTATCCTAGACAGAGGAACTGATCCGGATAGAGCAAAGCTACCGCAGATGTCTACATAATCTATCTCACAGCAAAGGTGACACCAGAAAATGTAGGACACTTTGCTCAACTCAGGTAACCAGGACTGGGGCTTGTGTCACCCTTTTGGACGGGTAACTTAACTACAGGGCAGAAAGTGGTATAGCAACAAAGGTCAAAACACGGGCACAAGTATTCTTCTCTCAAGTATTCACTTGTCAAGTATTCTTCGTATACTAAAGTTCCGTCAGAGCACAGTACTAAATTGGGTTTGAACTCTCATGGCAAACTCCTCTCCACTTCTCTAAATTCTCTATTCGCAGCACATAACCAAGTCAGCACTGCTATCTTACTCTCTACCTCAGCAACTCTTACTACAGATCCAGTGAAAGCAAGTCTGTATAAGTCACATATTATTCACCTGTATTACCAGAGACTTGCCAGTAAAGAACAGTTTTATTTATTCTACTGGGACTCAGTGATCATTGCACCAGCACCTACACACAAGCTACACCATCCTTGGGTCGTTTCCCCTTTCTGTGGATGGCAGGACCGACAGTCCGGGTGGGTCATATCTACACTCCGGACTACCATGTAAAGCACCCAAGGGACCCATCACAACCCGGCAGGTCACTAACCAATGGGATTAAATATAGCCAGCCACACACTAAGAGCAGGTATACCATCACACCTGTGTGCTGAGTTAGCATTGGCGTCACGACAACCTACTAACTGGCTTAGCTACATATTCCCCCGACCATCCACCATAGAAGTGGCATCACGCATAACCATCTAGCAAGTGACCGATTGAGCAGGCACCACAGACGCTCATCCTAAGAATAAAGGGGACAAATTACTGTCCCCTGTTTAACACAGTTTTGGTGTACCAAATATTTTTAAATGTCAATAACCTGCTTGGGTTAGCGTATCTAATGTGTTGCCGTCCACAAAACCTCATAGGCCTTTATTTGAGAACCAAAAAGATTTTTTATTTTTTTTTTTATCCCTAATGTGTTAAAGACATTTTAATAAGACTTATGATAAACATATCCATAGATACTCATTATTTGATGAAGGGCAAACAAGTATCATACTGGCCTCCTTTCAGGTGTTATATGTCACAGTTTTCTGCATACTATTTAGTATTTTTTTTATACATGGGACATTCATCATAGGTACACATCAGGGGTGTATGTTGGGAAATCCCCAAACTTATGCTTCAGGTAGACACTCCAAGATAAAATATGAAATGAGCGTATAAATTAAGAAAGGACTTGAGATCTGCTGCAAGTAGAATAAATGAGATTGACACAAAAGGAATGATGCTTCTGGCCCGATTCATGTAGACTTTAGAGCTGTAAAATGTGAAATTAAAATATGAAAATATGAAAATTTGAATTAAAAATGTTAGTGGGCTAGATACAATAATAAACACATGACAGAGATTATATTATAGTATGCCTAAGACCAGGTTTACTCTTCTTCTATGAAAGTTCCCCACTGTCCATTAGACTGGGGACCCATATGCAAATCCAGTGCGGTAGAAAAAGATGCCTGGGGGACGCTATAGATAGGAGAACCCATCTTGTTGTGTATTCCTATCTGGCCCTTAGATTTTCACTTCAAAAAGTGTAAAAAGGCCAGATGACAACTGATGTGTCACTTTTGTGTCACGTGATGTGCTCAGTTTTTTTTTATAGGAAAACTTGTGCACCTTTCCATAATCATCACTGAATCTCAAGATACAACTAAGGCTGCATTCACACGTTCCGGGAAGTTGTCCGTGCTCACGGATCCGTGCGCACGGACAATTTTACAGCCCATTGCTTTCTATGGGGCTATTCAGATGTTCCGTGATTTCACGGATCCGTGATCCGTTCCGTTGAAAAATAGGACATGTCATTACTCGGAACGGATGCACAGAAAGGATTCCCCATAGAAATCAATGAGATCCGTGTTTTTCACGGATGTACATGGATGTGACATCCGTGTTCATCCGTGAAAAACAGGGATGTGATGTAATCAATGTCATTTAAAATGCTGTAAGACAGATCCGTGAAAAAAACGGACACGGATACAAAACGGATACAAAACGGACGCAAAACGGACTGTTTTGCACGTATCACGGAGGTAGCTGCCGGACCACAATCATGGACCGGGAAAATCACTGAACGTGTGAATGCAGCCTAAGACTGGGTTTACATTTATCAGTGGCATCCGTTTCAGGTTTTTTTTTTTTTAGAAACTGAATACTACTGATTCCACAACTGATGCCAAAAAGGCATCAGTTGTCATCCGGCTTTCTACCCTTTTTCTCCATCAACAAGCAGGCCGTAGGGCAGGATGCTGCAAAACACATTCAGACTTACAGCATGCCGGCGGCACTATTAGCACACCAGATGCTGTCCCATTCAAATAAATGGCATCAGTTCAAAGATGTGTTTCCCTCCGCTGCTTTTCTACTGCGCCATCCAGATCACCGGATGAATGTAAACCCAGCCTAACAATCCCATGGAGCTTTGCTAGCTTATCCGAGGGAAATTATGCCAGCCCTTAGAGGGGCAAGTTTAAAGAGGCAAGGACAAAGAAAACAAATCTAATTTATTAGGTTGGGTTTACATTCAAAAGGTATTCAGCATTCTTCTTTTAGCAGAAACTGATGCCACAAAAATGCATCAGTTGTCCTATGCTTTTTTTCCATTCACTATCAGGGCAGGACGCTGCAAGATGCCTTCCACTGTATGGGCTGACTGGCACTTTTGAATCACCAGATGCTTTGAACTGTCCTATTTAAACTGATCCCATTCATTGATGGATAGCCAAATGAGTGAAAACTGACCTTTATTACTATGAAAAATATTATGTATAAAGGTATAAAGTGTGCATGTAACAAAGCTAAATATCTCTATTGGTTAATCAATAATTATATACTTACTGAACCTAGGAGGTTACTTCCCAATGAAGGACCTTCTTCCATCCAGTGTTCTCTCTCTGGTTGCATCAAGATACCACAAAGAAGAATATTTTTAGGCAGGCTATACAAATTACAGGATGTATATAATACTATATTAAATATTTGCACAAGGGGATGATAGAAGAAGGGTTAGGTGAAGTGTATGAATGTGACATGCTGGAACCTATAATATTGGACAATAATAAATTCATGTATAAGGATGCACAATAGATCATATGGAATTACAGTAAAAGATAAAAATAGAGTAATAGTCTATGGTTGTAAACATAAAGGAAGAGATTGTTACCTATCTATCCATCTATCTACATACCTGTGTGCATCTCACTTTATTTATATACACCTTCTTATCAAATATACAAATGTATCTTCATGTTGTTACACCTAATGTTCATATTTAGCATTTTCTCCTGCTTTTGGTTGGTAGTAGATTTGGAAAGCATGTGTTATGGAACATATATGCCTGTAGAAGAAAATACTACAATGCAGGGGGAAAAAACACAATTTTTCCAATTGCCTCCTTTATTCTTGTTGATGTGATGAAGAACAAATCCCAGTAGATTCTTACAGACACACTTGTATCTTGTAGGTTTCTCTTGGGCATGTTTCCTTCTGACAATGTACTGTGTTGAACATACAGTGTTACACATATGCACTTGCATCATTTGGCCGCATTATAAAATAATAGTATCAAATAATAATATAAAATAAACGCTTAGAAATGTGCAGAACAAGGTGTGAACATTTCTTATTATCGTATTTATTATATTCTTGCAAATAAAAATGTGATGAAATAAATAAAATCAAGATATCAGAATTAGGATGAACTATATAACATGATCGACTTTGGTAATTACATAGATCCAAGGTAGATACATTGAAATTCTATATGTAAATTTATCACTGTATTTTATGGAGATCAGAAAAGGCATCGGTAAACTAACTATATGTGTAATGTAATCCATTATATAACAAGTAATCTGGGAACAATGAGATGTTATTTACTATAATGAGATAATATTTACTATACATGGGAAATGGAAGAGCTACTAAGTTATATACAAAAATAATTCGCCTCCAAAAAACAAAGGGCTGTGTCCAAGCAGCAGCACGATCCCACCGCCAGGACTTTCCATCTCTTATATCTTTCATGAATGGAAAATTTTAGTGTTAGGAACAAAACAAATCCTAAACCTCTGGTCTGGAAGATGGAAAGGTAGGTTCCTCCAGCTTTATGTGCGCTGCTGCTGTTCACGCTGCTGACGATAGGTGGCGCTGTGTCCGCCTAGGTGCTGCAGGTGCCGCAAGCTGAAGAGGTGAATGTACCTCTGTGCGATTATTCTTTATGACAGATTCTCTATGGAAATTCGTATATACTCGGAATAAGCAGTTATAACACATAGAGATCCCTAAGAAAACAGGTGTTTGGAACTGGTTTTAGCTATTTAGGATAAGAACTGGAACATAAAGGCAGCTTCTGTTTTCTTTGTCACCTGTCTTCATGTACAGAGCCTATATGAAAGATTCTTATAGGAATTAGGTGCTAAAGGGTTAAGTTACACACTCCACTGTGTACCCATGTATATGGTCTAGAGAGAGCGATATTAATAAGCAGCCACATCTAATATTTCTAAAATAGATCTTCATATTTTCAATAATAATAGTAATATAGTAATGATGATATTAATATTTTTCACATCTATAATTTTTCCTATATAATTTACATAGGAATATACCATTGCAGTATGTACAATAACATTTACCAGTTTATATAAAATGACAACCACATAAACATAACACATAGAACATGAACTCTGTCTTTCTCTTTCTTTTCTACCTTTGATCAATGATTTCAGACATTCATAATTCTGCTATGCTGTAAACAAAAAATATTATAGTATATGCACGCCATTATATCACAGGCATATAGTATATATTTGTATTGGATGTATAGTAATACAAATATTCCCTATATTTTTGGTTGTAAAATGTATGTACATATTTCCATACTATAAAGGTGGCATTTGTCATCTACAATTTTGTAGTGGTGTATAGATATAGTATATAGTGCAATTCTTTTTACTGTGTATGTGTATTTATAGTAGCACACGGTATAAACATATTTGCACTATGTGTAGCATTAGGCATGGTATATACACATGGTATATACAAGATGTTTCTAAGGCTAATATTTGTATGGCAGTAGGTTGCTACAATCGTTACCGTATGACTTGTTTGTTTGCAGTGTTTTACATAGGAAGGATAGTATAGGTTTATATGTGGCACCCTGTACTCCTTGTCACATCATATGAATAGAATATACAGTACTATGAAGGAATAATCTGAACATGGTTTATTTTTATTATATTTTACCTGTATAGTGTCGGACTATTTGTTGCTTAATGTATACAGTATAGTGTTGTGTGTAGTGTAGATTATAATTATTTATACTTGAATACATAGACTGTAATTGATACTTATCTGTGATGTCATGTACTGTATAGGTTATTTGTAGCATCCAGAATATCTAGTATAGTATATTATTATTTGTAATCGTATGTACCACAGTTTACTTCTACATATTGTATGTAGTCTAGTATTATTTCTATCATGTAAATCTTTTTATTTTCTGTGGGAGTGTATGACAAGCCGGTAAAATGATTTGCTTTACTGTATTTTAACTCATCTCCCAAGAAGAACTCCTAGACTCTAATGAAGAAAATCTAGCAAACCCTGCTGAATAATTTATGCAGTCCAGAATCTCTATGCAAATCGCCAGTGCTCCCATCTATAATGAAGTCACGTGGTGCAGCCAGCCAGACAAGCTGCAGTCTGAGCAATTTGCATATTCTAGCTGCTAAAATTAACCCCTTCCCCTCTAAGTGGAATACTGGGCATAACTGAATAAATCACATCCCTAACCGAATACACACACACACATATATATATATATATATATATATATATATATATATATATATATATATATATATATATATCCGAAGGTACAAGGCACTCAGGTCGTGCTCCTATTTAACTAGTATACTATTCTGTGAATAAATGACTCCTGGTGACACAGTCTAACTAAGCTGTAGTAAAAAGTCAGCTAAAGCATAGGTGTAAATGCTGCAATAACTTCTCAAGGTCACTCCGAAGTATAATGTTATTTTTACCCGGGGTTGAAAATAGATCCCTATGAGTATTATCTGTAATAGGGTTTTTATGTAAGAAGCGAAGGGGTGGAGTGGAAAAATCTAAACTATGCTACAAAATATCAATTCCATATGTCATTTACTACAGTAATGTAACCAGGAATACAATGTATCTGCACAATGTCTGTGTATATACTATATACTAACAGCCGTCCAGCTCTCTACTACATATGTTACCCCCCGCACACAAGCTGTGCTTACTGTCTAGCATGTGCCATGATGGATATTCAGCACTAATCCAGTAGTAGCACTGTCTGCATATGGAGCTGTCCATGGTGCTGGTGTCCGGGGCACCAAGGTAGATAGGAAATCTACAAGGCCGGCCGCTGTATACAGAAGAAGGCTCCTAGCTAGATATATGGGGGGGTGCTAGGTATGTACGTGTATCTATAGATAATGTACTATGGTATTTACAACACTCATGTCAGGCACACAAGTACATGAAGAGGCAGAAATATAGTTACACGTAGCACACACTGCATAGGCATCAAATACAACAATATACACAGGTGCACACAGACACCCAATTATGTACGGGCAAAAACACCCATGCATGCGCATACATAAAGGTACGTGTGAGAGGCAGGGATATGTGGAAGACTGGCAACACAGGAGCTAAAAACATGATTATAACAATTATTATATACCACTAGCCTGGGAGCCATGTTCTGCATGCTATAAGGTAATACAATGTAAACAGATATTGATGGCTGGATATACATGATAGATAGATAGATAGATAGATAGATAGATAGATAGATAGATAGATAGGAGATAGATAGATAGATAGATAGATAGATAGATAGATAGGAGATAGTAGATAGATAGATAGATAGATAGATAGATAGAATAAAATAGAGATAAATGAATAGACACATAGGTAAAAAATAAATAAATAAACAGAGGCGTATATAGATAGACAGTACTTAGAGAGATAGATAATACATAGACGTATGATAAATAGCTAGCCAAATAAATAAGTAGGTAAGTCGATAGACAGACAGATAAAAAAGAAAGACATAAAATGATAATAATAAATAGAGGGATGGATGGATGGATGGATAGATAAATAGATAGATAGATAGATAGATAGATAGATAGATAGATAGATAGATAGATAGATAGGAGATATATAGATAGGAGATATATGAATAGACAGATAATATGCTGTGAGATAGGTGAGTATACAGGTTGGTAGATAGAGTACATGGTTGGATAATACATAGAGATGCAAATGGATATAATGAGAATAAGTAGAGAAATATAGATTTTCCATATCGATGAATAATAAGTCGATAGATACATGGGTGGGGAGGTGGGTATCATGGAGAATACATACAGATATAGATAGATCTTCTGTTAATAAGTAGAAAAGTGCATTGATAGGTAGATATAGATAATACATAGCGCTATTGATGAATAATAGGTAGAGAGTTACATGTGTAGGTAGGTAGATGGAAGATGTATGCATCCACATAGATATATAGACGGATACACAGAAGGTCAGTAGATAGGGGACTAAGGCGAGAGATAGGCGGGTGGGTGAGTGGATGGCTGTGTGGCATCTCTTGAGCTGAGGGGTTAATGGTGAGTGCCCCCTCCCCAGCTCCCTGGGAGAAGTAACCTGCATTAGAATGTGCATACAGCTGACCTATCCCGGGGTGTGACGTCAGGACGCAGCTCTGCGTGGAGGAGAAACCAAAAAAAGGGGATTTTTCCCTTCTGTCCTTCTCCATTTCCAAAATGGATGTGCACATGAACCCAAGGATGTCCGTGCAGCAGGCGGCAAAGCTCCCCCGAGGTACCGGCCATAGGGCACAGTGCACATTACAGACATGGGGGGCGGCGGTTGGGAAGGGGGGGAGGTTATTGGGGCACAGCAGGTCCATCTGAGTGCCAGCATCCTATAGTTTGTATGAAGCCTGGAAATGCATCGCGGCCACTATACTCCAGCTCGTATCTATCCACAGCATGGCCACACTGCACGCCTGCCAGCCAGCATGGAGCTCCAGCACACTGCCAGGGACACTACTATGTACCCAGAGGATGCCACCGCACCCCCGCCACCGCACCCCCGCCACCGCACCCCCGCCACCGCACCCCCCTGCCACCGCACCCCCCTGCCACCGCACCCCTGCCACCGCACCCCCCTGCCACCGCACCCCCCTGCCACCGCACCCCCCTGCCACCGCACCCCCCTGCCACCGCACCCCTGCCACCGCACCCCCCTGCCACCGCACCCCCCTGCCACCGCACCCCCTGCCACCGCACCCCCTGCCACCGCACCTCCCTGCCACCGCACCCCTGCCACCGCACCCCCCTGCCACCGCACCCCTGCCACCGCACCCCCCTGCCACCGCACCCCCCTGCCACCGCACCCCCTGCCACCGCACCCCCTGCCACCGCACCTCCCTGCCACCGCACCCCTGCCACCGCACCCCCCTGCCACCGCACCCCTGCCACCGCACCCCTGCCACCGCACCCCCTGCTCGCTACCGCCAACTCTGCTCCCCGACCCATCCCGACAGCTGCCAGACGCACTCCAGCACCCCGCACATCTCCCGGCACCCCGCACATCTTACTGCCCTCTCCAGATGTCACTGCGCCAGCAATGTGTCTCCACATTTCACTGCACAACCTCACTGCCACTTCCCCTCAGTGTACATCACCTCTCTGCACATCACCTCTCTGCACATCACCTCTCTGCACCTCACCTCTCTGCACCTCACCTCTCTGCACCTCACCTCTCTGCACCTCACCTCTCTGCACCTCACCTCTCTGCACATCACCTCTCTGCACCTCACCTCTCTGCACCTCACCTCTCTGCATCTCACCTCTCTGCACCTCACCTCTCTGCACATCACCTCTCTGCACATCACCTCTCTGCACATCACCTCTCTGCACCTCACCTCTCTGCACATCACCTCTCTGCACATCACCTCTCTGCACATCACCTCTCTGCACCTCACCTCTCTGCACATCACCTCTCTGCACATCACCTCTCTGCACATCACCTCTCTGCACCTCACCTCTCTGCACCTCACCTCTCTGCACATCACCTCTCTGCACCTCACCTCTCTGCACCTCACCTCTCTGCACATCACCTCTCTGCACCTCACCTCTCTGCACATCACCTCTCTGCACATCACCTCCCTGCACATCACCTCTCTGCACATCACCTCTCTGCACCTCACCTCTCTGCACCTCACCTCTCTGCACCTCACCTCTCTGCACCTCACCTCTCTGCACCTCACCTCTCTGCACCTCACCTCTCTGCACCTCACCTCTCTGCACATCACCTCTCTGCACCTCACCTCTCTGCACATCACCTCTCTGCACCTCACCTCTCTGCACATCACCTCTCTGCACCTCACCTCTCTGCACATCACCTCTCTGCACCTCACCTCTCTGCACATCACCTCTCTGCACCTCACCTCTCTGCACCTCACCTCTCTGCACCTCACCTCTCTGCACCTCACCTCTCTGCACATCACCTCTCTGCACATCACCTCTCTGCACATCACCTCCCTGCACATCACCTCTCTGCACATCACTTCTCTGTACACCTCCTCTCTTTACACCTTACGACTCCCCTTAGATCTCACTGCAATCACTGCACCAGTAATAGTGGCAGTCATGGTCATGGTCGGCATTAAATCCCAGCCATACAATGCTCTACTACAGCTGTGCGCCCCAACTAGCTCAGCATATCTGCCATGCATTGTGCACTGTGTGCTCAGTATCCACTGGCTGGCAGTACTCCCTCCATCCTCAGTCTCTCACATATCTGCCCTGGCAGTACTCCCTCCATCCTCATATAGCTGCCCTGGCAGTACTCCCCCCATCCTCACATATCTGCCCTGGCAGTACTCCCCTCATCCTCAGTCTCTCACATATCTGCCCTGGCAGTACTCCCCCCATCCTCAGTCTCTCACATATCTGCCCTGGCAGTACTCCCCCCACCCTCAGTCTCTCATATAGCTGCCCTGGCATTACTCCCCCCATCCTCATATAGCTGCCCTGGCAGTACTCCCCCCATCCTCACATATCTGCCCTGGCAGTACTCCCCCCATCCTCAGTCTCTCACATATCTGCCCTGGTAGTACTCCCCTCATCCTCAGTCTCTCATATAGCTGCCCTGGCAGTACTCCCTCCATCCTCATATAGCTGCCCTGGCAGTACTCCCCTCATCCTCAGTCTCTCATATAGCTGCCATGGCAGTACTCCCTCCATCCTCATATAGCTGCCCTGGCAGTACTCCCTCCATCCTCATATAGCTGCCCTGGCAGTACTCCCCCCACCCTCAGTCTCTCACATATCTGCCCTGGCAGTACCCCCCCATCCTCAGTCTCTCACATATCTGCCCTGGCATTACTCCCCCCATCCTCAGTCTCTCACATATCTGCCCTGGCATTTCTCCCCCCATCCTCAGTCTCTCACATATCTGCCCTGGCAGTACTCCCCCCATCCTCAGTCTCTCACATATCTGCCCTGGCAGTACTCCCCTCATCCGCAGTCTCTCATATAGCTGCCCTGGCAGTGCTCCCCCCACCCTCAGTCTCTCACATATCTGCCCTGGCAGTACTCCCCTCATCCTCAGTCTCTCACATATCTGCCCTGGCAGTACTCCCCTCATCCTCAGTCTCTCATATAGCTGCCCTGGCAGTACTCCCCTCATCCTCATATAGCTGCCCTGGCTGTACTCCCCCCATCCTCATATAGCTGCCCTGGCAGTACTCCCTCCATCCTCAGTCTCTCACATATCTGCCCTTGCAGTACTCCCCCCATCCTCATATAGCTGCCCTGACAGTACTCCCCCCATCCTCATATAGCTGCCCTGGCAGTACTCCCCCCATCCTCACATATCTGCCCTGGCAGTACTCCCTCAATCCTCAGTCTCTCACATAGCTGCCCTGGCAGTACTCCCTCCATCCTCAGTCTCTCACATATCTGCCCTGGCAGTGCTCCCCCATCCTCACATATCTGCCCTGGCAGTACTCCCCCCATCCTCATATAGCTGCCCTGGCAGTACTCCCCCCATCCTCATATAGCTGCCCTGGCTGTACTCCCCCCATCCTCATATAGCTGCCCTGGCAGTACTCCCCCCATCCTCATATAGGTGCCCTGACAGTACTCCCCCCATCCTCATATAGCTGCCCTGGCAGTACTCCCCCCATCCTCACATATCTGCCCTGGCAGTACTCCCTCCATCCTCAGTCTCTCACATAGCTGCCCTGGCAGTACTCCCTCCATCCTCACATATCTGCCCTGGCAGTACTCCCCCCCATCCTCAGTCTCTCACATATCTGCCCTGGCAGTACTCCCTCCATCCTCACATATCTGCCCTGGCAGTACTCCCCCCATCCTCAGTCTCTCACATATCTGCCCTGGCAGTACTCCCTCCATCCTCAGTCTCTCACATATCTGCCCTGGCAGTACTCCCTCCATTCTCACATAGCTGCCCTGGCAGTACTCCCCCCATCCTCATATAGCTGCCCTGGCAGTACTCCCCCCATTCTCACATAGCTGCCCTGGCAGTACTCCCCCCATCCTCAGTCTCTCACATATCTGCCCTGGCAGTACTCCCTCCATTCTCACATAGCTGCCCTGGCAGTACTCCCCCCATCCTCAGTCTCTCACATATCTGCCCTGGCAGTACTCCCTCCATTCTCACATAGCTGCCCTGGCAGTACTCCCCCCATCCTCAGTCTCTCACATATCTGCCCTGGCAGTACTCCCTCCATTCTCACATAGCTGCCCTGGCAGTACTCCCCCCATCCTCAGTCTCTCACATATCTGCCCTGGCAGTACTCCCCCCATCCTCAGTCTCTCACATAGCTGCCCTGGCAGTACTCCCCCCCATCCTCAGTCTCTCACATATCTGCCCTGGCAGTACTCCCCCCATCCTCAGTCTCTCACATATCTGCCCTGGCAGTACTCCCCCCATCCTCAGTCTCTCACATATCTGCCCTGGCAGTACTCCCCCCATCCTCAGTCTCTCACATAGCTGCCCTGGCATTACTCCCCCCATCCTCAGTCTCTCACATAGCAGGACTGCAGGTGCCTCCTCATCCAGAAGCTCTTTACCCCTAGAAGAAGCATGACTTGTCTTCTGCTGTTCCTTGTTCTCCTGCCTCCAGATCGCAGTGGTTCCAGCAGGGATGTGGACATGTGAGTGGGGGCTGCGGTGGTCTTCCTCTTGCAGCCTGGATACAATGAGCGTGGATTGTAGCCCAGCATCCTGCGTGCAGCGCCTGGAACAGCCAAGTCCCCATTGCTGAAAGTTCTCCTCGGTCTGTGGCTGTTGGATATATTCTGCCTCTCTCCCTGTCTCCTGGAGGTAAATGGGATCTCATAAGTTATTCCTATGCTATTGAGCAGGGGGTAACTAAAAGGCGTGAATAAAACGCAAAATAGATCATGCAGTGGCCAGACAATAGATATGACAATGAATGGGAGCTCTCATAGGATTTCTGCACACGTCTGCGGAGGCACTGAACCCCAGACACATCTTGTGGGAGAAAACAAGTGCAAGACATCACATTATTACAACTAAGTTAACAGAGGGATTAGCCTCTCCCCCTCCCCCACCAACCTCTACCTCCTATGCAGCAGACGTGGGAGCAGCAATATCATCGCCTGCTGTCTGTCCGAGGCTCATAGCGACCATGCAGGAGGCAGACAGACCCTCCAGGGCTCAAGCCGGCCACGATCGCTCTATTTCTCCATCATTTCCGTCCTGACTACCTGAGGATAGAGACGTGGAAGTCATCGTGGACAAGTAAGTGTGTATTTTACTCTTCTGAAATGTCAATGTATATCACTTGGATATATGCAATACTTGTACACATAGCTCTAAACCTGGCAGAACACTTCATGGTCAGTCAGTAACCATATACGTTAATATACATCCATAAATATTTATTATTATTATTATTTATTTATGTATGTATTTATTTATTTATTTTTTGCACAGTAGATTTATTAAATTATTCCCCTTTGTCAAGTACAAAAAAGACCAAGTAAATATATGCCAGGGCTGCACATGTCCTGCCATAGGTTTCCACCCGGCCTGTCCTTTGAGTCTGGCCTCAGTACTAATGATCTATTCTTCTTGTTATTAGAAGACAAACTTCATAACAAAACGTTTACCATGGAAGACAAACAGTTGCAAGCTTGTTTTGAAGCCTGGGAAAATGCCCCGAGTGCAGTGGAGTCCAGCCTATTCAGTGCAGACCCTCTGCCTCAAGAGACCCTCTCCCCCCAGACATTATTGTCATGCTAATTGGACAAACTGAACTTGATTTTGAATCCCCTCTCTAGTTTGGGCTGTGGGAAAAATGGAGAAGCTACAGTGAGAAATGAATGAATCAGGCCTTCCTTATAGCCAGAATACAAAGAGGGCATTCTGCCAGACTTAACTTTTTAAGGACTAACACTAACACTAGCCTAAGCCTGGTACCACATACATTATCTACAGTAAGTACATACTCCTATCACTCCTAACAACTTATTTATTATTGTCAATTCCTGCTTCAAATTTGAATCCTATCCCAAGAATATATATATATATATATATATATATATACACACACACACAGTTTTCATTATATGTATGTGTATATATATATATATATATATATATATATATATATATTGCAATTTGCATTTTAAAGAACAAACTGAAATGCAATTTGTATAGCTATGTGTAAACATATGCTGAGAGTGTGTGTATTGTATTTAATAATCATGTGCAATGATATAACTTTAATATCTATATCTGTCTATATATGAATATATATATATATATATATATATATATATATATATGTATATATAAACACATATTTAATATATGTTAAGTGCATTCAGTGTAAATTATAAATATACTTAAAGAAAACACCCTTTTCCTATACTATAACCTAAACAAATATAATGGAAAATAAGTTAAATCTGTACACCCTCAGACATCATTTCTCTTACTAAACGCAAACATTGCTACAGTATCTATATTTTATCTTTTATCTCTTTATCTATATATTAAGTCATACTAATTCTCAGAAAGAATATATATATATATATATTTATTTTTTTTTATTTTTTTTTACACATTTGATATCAACATAGTTAACATAGTAGGTATGTAGGTTTACACCTTTTATTTTAAACCAAAAAGCAGAGCCATAGATGAATGTCTCTATCTTGAAACTATGACACTGAACATGATATGTTTTTTTTTTAGGTTCAGAATTCATGAGGACATTTTACAGAGGAAAAGGTAAGATCACATTTTGTGTTGTGACGAGATTGCAGGCGGTTGGAGCCTGTAAAAGGATTTGCTGTAGTTGCTGATTTGGTCTGAATTGCACCTAAAATATCTTAATTAGCATATTATCGGAAAATATACAATTATTATTTTTTTCTCCCATAAACTATTGCAGATATATACTAAATGCCCCCTCTTTTTCTCTCTCCCTCTCTCTATCAACATGTATAGAGCAGCTGTGATGTTCCATATTTTTATACTAATATTACTAGAAACATTCCTAATTGTAACTCAACATGTAATTGTCCTTCATACATATACATCATAAGGTATAGTGTCAATATCAATCCAAGTTGTAAAATGTGTTAGGATATTAGCTATTAGGATAGATAGATAGATAGATAGATAGATAAAACACACCCACTTTAACTAAATACATGACACTGGTGAAAGATGCACAAACAAAAAGTGTTCATGCCACTATGTGTCAATCTTCTTATGTCTTTTATTGATTAACAGATCTTATATTATAGACAGATGATAGATATTTGTCTTAATTATTCCAGTAAGTCTAGCCTATCATATTGCTGTAGCTGCAGGAATATGAGATCAGAGAGTTGATAAATACTGTAGCTAGATAGTGTAAAGCCAGGGGTAGAAGTGATTTCCATATAATCATGTAGTATGTTACAGAAGCCCCATCATCTACATAGGTATACATATTTCATTTGCATATTATGTTGAGCACAAACTATACAATCCTTTAAGCTTTAGACTCAGCAAGAGAAAATAATATTTTCTATATTATGCGAGGTAATAATTTTATCCACTTCATAAACCCGTTAGGTTTGTCAAGATCAGAAAGTATGACTAAGGGTACAAACCCACTTGACGTATTTGCTGCGTGAATCAGTCTTAAAAATAAGCAGGCAAAACGCAGGTTGGCTTTATACAATTGTTCTGCGTTAAAATACGCAATTGCGTATTTTTGAAGCGTGAAGCTACATGCGTTTTTCGCACAGGTTGTAAACAACTGATGCGTTGCTAACAACAAGCTTCACGCTTCAAAAAGACGCAATTGCGTTTTTTAACGCAGAACAATCGTATAAAGCCAACCTGCGTTTTGCCTGCTTATTTTTAAGACTGATTCACGCAGCAAATACGTCAAGTGGGTTTGTACCCTAAAAGAAAAGTGGCATCTTGTTGATTAAGCAATATGGTGATGTCACATGCTGTGCATGTCATAAACAAAGGGGGGCATCATTGTATTCCACATCATTGTTAGATGTGATTTATAATATCCACATGGAGAAAAAGTGCCTCATGTTGGATTTCTCCCATGCTTTGTTTCAGGATGAGAATCCTGGGAGTGGTTAGAATAAGAAGCTATTTTAGAATAATTTGCTAGATCTAGGCCTAGGAGCATGTGTAAGGGCTTGCTTATTTTTAGTACAGGCTACTGCCCTCCTTCAGTCACATAATACATGCCTAATTCATTGAGGGCCTGTCCTTAAATAAATAAAAATGGAAACAATTGGGTGGGACACAGTACAATAAGTGTTCATATTCAGCGTAAAAGGAAGAGGGTAGTTAGTCGGTGAGTTCCGGAATGATGTCTAGTCACATTGCATGACCTCTAAACTATTGAAGGGATAGTTTTAATGTTAAGTGCTACCATAGGAACAAATTTGTGCCTATACCACACACTCTTGTGTCACACACTTTTGACAACATAGAATCAGCAGTGAATGAACAAAGCACAAAATTGCATTTATTGTGTTATTTTCACCTAAAGTATAATGACCAAGATGTCTATGACATGCCTAACAAAGGCTTAATTCAGGATTACTGAACCCCATTAATCAGCATAATGCTAGATTTACAAAGGTAGGGCATCTTAAAGTCCAAGACGTCAGGAAGCTTGCATACAGCATTCTTTGTGCATTGGACTAAATGTATGTTGCTATGTGAACAAGCAAGCTCGGTGACCATAGAGATAAAAAAAAAAAATCCCAGTCACTGAGCATTATGAATGCAGTCAGCATACAACCATCAGACCATGTGGACAGCATGGTGAGAAAAACATGTATCACTAAGCACAATAAGGCTTTACACAAAGAGTTAAAAAATCAAAGGGAAGTTGAAATCTATTAATTTCCTTATTATTGTGTTTTTTAAATTCTAAACTATATGGTTATCGAACTTGATGGATCTGTGCACAACCATAACAGTGAAGAAGTAACCTTTTTATTGTCTGCAGCTTTGGGGGCAGGTGTTTGCCTAGACACTTTAGCCCCTGTGTCCTAGGGGTACAAAAGACCTAGTGCCACAAAGAGACCAGCAGAGCTGTAAGTGAGCAGTATAGAGAAACACTTATATATATTATACTAATTGGATAACAATGCAATGACTTTAGCCAGAGCTCTGAGCTCCAGGTGTATGTAGGCACTTGGGAGACCAAGTTACGGTGGGCTCTCTGTCTAGCCAACCCTTGCTTGGCAAGTGTGGCACATGTTTACCCAGATCACCATTGACCCTAAAGCCCATGTTTAGTGCAGACATCAGCTGTGACAGACTATAACTATTTAGTAAAACCTGTATAAGGCTGGCTTCACACTGCCTTAAAATCCTGGAAAAACGCCAATAAATACACTGTGGCATTTTATTATTATTATTATTATTATTTTTTTTTTTTTTTTTTGCAAAAACACCAGCAGCCAGATGTAAGCTGGAAGTCAATGAAAGTTTGTGATCTGTCCTACACACATGGCATTTTTTTAGGGTGGCGTTTTTTCTCCTCTCAGTTTTGGGGCTCTGTGGCAGTTCTGTCAAAATGCAGCATGCTGGTTGTCTCAAAAACGCCATTGCTGTTTTATGGCTTTTTTTTGGCGTTTTTTTTTTCACCTTTTGTGGTCCACCAACTAGGCTATGTGATGGCAGAGGAAAACAAGTTCAGCACACAAAAACGTCTAACCCACAAAAAAAGATTATTCACATATAGGGTGCTAACACACACGACCGATGTGCAGCAGATCTGCAGCAGATTTGATGGTTCAGATTTGATGCTGTGTTCAGTTATTTACATCAAATCTGCTGCGTATCCGCAGCAGAAAATTCACGGTGTGTGTGAAGCTACCCAAGACAAAAACACTAGAAAAAATGCCAGAAAAAACGCAAATGGATAAAAGAAGGTCATGTATCACATTGGCGTTTTTTCTACCATTCTTTTTCTTTGGCCTTAAAAACAGCAGACAAGAAGTGTGTGTGAGGGCACCCTGACAGCATGCTAACTTTAGCCATGGCATAATGGGATACAAATGGGCTGAGATGCAGCTTTGGCATTGGAGAGTGGAGCTTCCTTTCTATGTGTCCTCCATTTATGAGGCTTCTTATGATTTGAGATTAAGGCCTAGTTTACGCATATCCGGCGATCCGGCGGTGCTTCCCTTCGGTGCAGTAGAGAAGCACCATAGGGAAACGCATCTCTGAACTTGTTTTCAATGGGACAGTTCAGATGATCCGTTCCACAACTGATGCCGCCGGACCGCCAGACAGACCGCACATCAGAACGCAGCATGCAGCATTCTGACGTACGGCCCGCTAGGCTATCCGGCACCGCATCCACTAAAGTCTATGAAGTGCCGGAGGCATGCCATGTGCAGACGCATGCATTATGCATCCTCCGGCTTTTGCCTCCGGTGCTCCATAGAGAGGTCCCTGTCCCTGCCCCCCCTGTGACCCTGGCTCTGCAACAGAGTGCCCCCTTGCAGGGGGGCAGCCCCCTAGCTCCTCTGAACATGGGGAAGCACTATAGGACAGGGGTAGGGAACCTTGCATCTCCAGCTGTTGTAAAACTACAACTCTTATAATTTCTTGGATATCCATGCATGATGGATGCAAGTCCTGCTGCCCAAGGTAGAGGGCTCTGGTGTGCTGCTGCCCCCTGTAATGCCGTATAGGAAAAAAAACTGATGACAATTCATATTAAACGTATGGCAACTGATAGAACTGATAGAAACTCATAGTTTAAAAAAAAAAAAAAAAAAATGGATAGAAACCTGATGACAACTGATGTCTTTTTGGCATCAGTTGTGGCATCAGTTGTGGTAATTTTTTTACAAAAAAACTGAAACGGATGAAACATATATATGTAGATTAGGCCTAAGAAATTGTTGCTGAGCCTCAATGCTTTGCTACTCTTTGCTTCAGACTCTATTGAAGCTAGAATAGTATGTATGTCATTATCCAAATTATTGAGATATTATGTTAAACACACTTGTCCACATGCACAACTACTTCCCTGCACTATATAGCTAATAACATTTTCATTGGCAATAATCAACTTATATATCTGGTTCTTCACTTTTACCAGTTCATGGTCGGCCTTAAGCTTGTAATAGTGTGTGTGTATTAGGGAAATAACATAGTGGTCTCATAGTGGCTCTCAAAACTAGTTATACCTCAATGGCTTGATCATATTATAGCATGGGAGTAGATAAAAACATATAAGCTCTGCTTGCCTGATGGGCGTGCGTGAGGGAAAGCAAAGCAGGGAGGAAGCAAGGCCTAAGTTATCAGGCATAAACCATGTTGGTATTTATACCTGCCCCGGCGCAAGTGTAGATTTCTTCGCAAGTCCTGCAACAGGCGCAGGTCCTGCTGGCTATACTAAAAGGCATGCGCCTCTTAGCAAGTCCGGCTGGGAAAATGGAGACAGGGCTTTATTTAAGACTGGTGTACCAGTATGCCAGTCTTGATAAATGTCACCCAACTATGTATACCTGTTTGTGGATACTGGTTCATACTGTATGCTAACATTTAAGAACCATTTGGAATTCTTGATAAAATATTATATGAAACAGAATAGGATACATCCCAAGTTTAATATTTCACAAAAAAAATCTATTCTTACGTCAGTTAGTATGCACATGTAACACATAGTGACTGTACGGTCTCTTGTGAAGTGCAGATCGCTGTGTGGGTTCTGTAATGAATAACATATTGTAGCTGCGTTGCTTTCTGCGTCTTCATGTGTAAAATTGGGATGTGCACATGTATATGTATTCTCGGGTTTATCCCCATGCAAGCATCAGCCTTCTGCTCCTAATGTTCTACATTGCTTCTCATCTCACATGGAGAAGATTTGGCTGTGCTCTGTTTGGCTATTGTTCTTGCTGTAAGGTGGATGTATGATGTTAGGCCTCAGTTTTGCACAAAGGCCATCAAAGACACGTTCTCATGTCCTCTCCATTTGACAGATGCCGGACTGATTTTAATTTCAATTTTAGATTTACCCTGGAATGATCTGCACATGTTATGAATGTGTGACTATTATATGCATAGATATAAATGCACAACTGAAATGAAGGTGCACTTCTAAAAATATCTGATCTATAACATATTTTCATGTTTTTATATATATATTTTTTCCAACTAAGAGCAGCTTTCATTATACTAAACTAATAGTTAATTTCTTGTGAATTCTATGGGCAAATTGGTGACTGTTCTAAATAGCTGTGTCAACATATTTAAAACATTTATTTTGAAATACTTCATTTATTTTTACAATATTTTTGTGATGAAAGCCAACAGGATAAAAAGATTACTAAATATAGGTAAAAGCAATATGTTTTTAGGATGACATTCACAAAAAAACTATTCTTAGCCGAAAGGTCGTTCTTGAGCAGATTTCAATTTTGGATAAAGTATTATTTGTACTATGTAGTGTGAGAATCAGCTGCAGTAAAATCACAATAGAACAGTGCCCCCAAGTGGCAAAGTCTTCATCATGCAAATTATAGTTATATTTTAATATTCGAAAAAAAATGATAAAAAATAGAGATTGCATTAAGTTAATTACCTTTAAAAAATCACAATATTTCTATATAAAACTTTCTTAAATTTTTCATAAAAGTAAAACATTTTTTGGAGAATAAAACTTATGATAACAATAATACTTGTATTTGTTCATCTGCAATATTTTCTATGCATTTGACATACTAAATAAAATAAAACATAGTACACAGGCTCATGTATTATGGCCAGGACTTCTTATTATTAACCTGAAATGTATTTTGTTCTTTACTTCAATTCTGTTTCCCTAGGGTACTCTAGTCTCCTCAGAAGTTACAAAAACTCATTGATACCTATAGAGTAAGTGTCTGTAGAAAGTGAATTCTTAGGGAACTGCTGTGTGGTTTCCCTGATAAGTAACACATAGTATTGAAGTCCCTTGCTAATTATTTTTATTCTATAAAGTGAGCAATATCGTGGAGAACTTGGTCACCACGATAGTAACACTTTACTCATTGATCTGTACCTGTATTTATATAATGCCATTTCCAATTCCCCAAATTGTCACTGAAAAAACAAATAGCCAATTCCATGACCACTCCAACTGAGATTTAAATAACATTGTGTATGTTACGTTACAGTAAGTAGGTTGAGGGTGGGTGAAGGTAATGCGGCTGCCCGTGTTCCTTTACTTATTCTGCAAAGTAAATAAAATATCCATAGAAGCAATCTTTTGGTTCTTCAAACCTTTTTTCCTTAATTCCAGAATTTTCCATGATTTTTTTCTTTTGTTTATTCTATATACTTTTTACTTAACAGTCCTCACAAATCTTTGTTTGTAAATGACATATGTGCAAAACATAACTACAGTCAATTAGTTTGTAATATATCACAAAGAATGTACATGGAGATAGTGTGCGCCTATTGCTGTATGTTAGTATTAACTAACATATTTATAACAGAGCTGCTTATTCAGATCATTCTCACACAGAACTTGATCTGTCTGATATAAGAAGAGGTCATAGGGATGACCATATTGCTTGCTCTCCTGTTAGTATGTTAGTATTAGTATTTACTGTATTTGCATAAAGGAACCCTAAATTCAGCATTTCCAACAACCTATGGTGGCCCCTCAGAGTGCAATAGTTTGCATGGAACGGAAAAGCTTAAAGGGACTCCTCCAAAACACCCACTAAACTTAAAGGGGTATTCCGGGGGGGGGGGGGGAATCACTTTTCGGGGGTGATCGTGAACCCCCAGCGATCTCTGTATCGGACCCCGATGTCCCTGTTATGAATAGAGCTCAGGGTCGGCACATGACCTGCGGCTCTATTCATTCCTATGGAGCGACGGAAAGAGCTGAGTACGGCTGACTGAACATAGGAATAAATAGAGCCGCGGGTCACCTGCCGACCCGGAGCTCTATTCCTAACAGAGCCATTGGGGTCCGATATGGAGATCACCAGGGGGTTCAAGGGTTGGACCACCCGCGATCTCCCCTGTGGATAGGATAAAAGTGATTTTTTTTTTCCTGGAATACCCCTTTAAATTATCAGTAGAGTATACAACGCTAATTCTATATCTGCAATTTTTATCTTTCTACATAATTGCCTTCCTTTGCTATAAGGCCACAAATGAATGAGTCTAAGTCGTCCTCTCCATTATATTCTTGAGCTAAGTAGTCCTCTCTATGCATCAACATGCCCAGTTTGTAGGCTTACAATGGTGAAATACAAAGGAGTAGAAAGCTATAAATTACAGATTTGGAATCAGCATCATTTATCCTACTTACAGATGACTTTAGTTTAGGGTTTTGAGGAGTGTGGGTTGGAGATGACAGAGTGAATTTTCGGTTTATAGTCACTTTAAAAATGCTAAAAATATATTTCCAATATTTGAGGTATATGTCCTGCATATATCCTTCCTGGTGCATGAAACGGGCTCAGGAGTTGCGCCAGATCCATACACGGTGGGTGCTATCTGGAAAAGACACCAACTAGATCACTCCAGTGTTGGTCATTTAACTCTGTTGTGATCAATAGTGAGGAATCTAGGTGATTAGATGCCAAGTGATGCTCCTGTCTGGTGAGTGAAAAATCTCTTTTACAGGTCCCCCTAGGGGGACTAGAAATATATCAAAAAAAGTTTTAAAAAGGTTAAAGGGGTAAAGGTAAAAAAAAAAACAGGGAGGGCAGGGAGTGGTGGTAACATATTAAAGAAGTGATACTTGTCCCGGTGCAGTGCAGCATCACCACTAACAGACAACTGTTGGTCTCCTGAATTCCCTAATACTGCAATGTCACATCCCCACTCAGAAATGCCCACTTAGCCAACCAATAGTAGGTAGTTCCTGTGCTGTTGGGACAACTCAGGAACCCAGGAGTTTCAGGAGACCGGCAGGTGACATTGAGCTGGTGGTGCTGCAGGGGGTATCAGGACAGGTGAGTATTTTTTTTAACCTTTATCCAGAGTACCCCATTATGACATTTACATTATGATAAAAAAAAATTCAACTTGTCCTGCAAAAGTATAAGCCCTCATATGGCCATTGACTGAACGATAAAATGTTATTGCTTCTGTCAACAGAAGGATCAGAGTTTTATATTGATTTAAATAAAGAGGATCTGCCATTTGTTACAAGTTAGGACTGATATATAATTAAAGGGGTTATCCAGCCGTTCAAAAAACATGACCCCTTTCTTCTAAAAACACCCTCACTTTCGTCCTCAGTTTGGGTGTGGTTTTAATGCTCAATTTCATTGAATTTTAAGGGTATGGTGCGTTTACACAGAGACATTTATCTGACAGATTTTTGAAGCCAAAGCCAGGAGTGGATTTGAGAAGAGGAGAAATCTCAGTCTTTCCTTTATGACCTGTTCCCTGTTTAGGCTATGTTCACACATTGTATGAGGCCAGCCGTTCTGTGACCCGGCCAGTCTCTGAAAAGATCCTCCCATACTGCAGTACCGGCCGGATGATCTTTAGCGCCACTAAGTTCTGATGCGGGCGCATCAGTGTGCGCCTGCATCAGAACTCCCCACTGTACACAATGGAGCGAGTGACTGAAGCCGCTCGCTTCATAGTGTGCGCTGACAGGGTTTTCATTGTGTAGCAGCCGCAGAAAACTGACTTGTCAGTTTTTTTACAGTGCAGCTTGGGATCCCGGCCGGAGTGTATACACACTGGCAGGGATTCTCTCTGAAGGCAGTACTGCGTAAGTTCTGTGGGAATCATGCCCGTGATTCCTACGGAACTTACGCTGTGTAAACATAGAGTTATAGTGTGTTCCTGGCTTTGTCAGATAACTCTCTCTTTGTAAATGCACCATTATCCAGTACTACAACATGGCCACTTTCTTCCAGAGACAGCACCACTCTTGTCTCTAGTTTGGGTGGGGGTTTGTAACTCCATTGGAGTGAATGGAGCTTAAAGTGACACTCTCACCCCCCTTTTTGCATTATGACTTCTCTGCAAAGGGTAAAGGGTTAATTTAGCAGTTTTTATACCTTATTTTATATCATACATCATGGTGCTTGTTCCAGTAAAAAGTGATCTTTAATAATCTGTGGATTGTGCTATCTGGGTGGGGCTTCACAGGCGAAGCACCACTTACACAACCAGGCAGTGCGCCTCTACATAAATCTCTGTACTGGCGGCACTGCAGGGACATTTTTACGCTTGGCGCAGAAAACGCCTGACTTAAAGGGGTAGTGCGGCGCTAATCATTTATTCACAAAATAACACACATTACAAAGTTATACAACTTTGTAATGTGTGTTATGTATGTGAATGGCCAGCGTGGGGGGGGGGGGGGACACAGGGAAGTGGGCCATTCACATACATAACACACAATACAAAGTTGTATAACTCTGTAATGTGTGTTATTTTGTGAATAAATGTTTAGCGACGCACTACCCCTTTAATAAATGTCCTTGTTGTTGATAAAAAGTAAAGGTGCAGAAAGAGACAGGAAGTGTGGGTGCGGTTTTCTTGCTGTTACTCCAAGTATGGAGATGAGACTAAAACAGACATTGAGATTCTGATAATGCTGACAGTTCATGTGTATTCACTTGTTGGATTGTTCCTTGAATAGATCTCTGTTGTTCATCATTCTGTGTCCAGGTGAACACTGATAGATCCATTGCCAACAAAGTGCATCATAAAATAAGGCAATCAGAATAGACTCAATAAGGGGCGAGGCTGAACCAGTGTTCATTAGAGGAGAGGTCCAGCAAATTTTAAAAATCTGGCAGCCAGCAGGGGCAGAAGGGAATTTGATCAGGAGTAGGAACTTACCTCTCCCCATGCCTGTGGTGAGCGGTGGGACCAGCCTCGGGACTCCTGGACATGACCCGGCTGATGGACTGGCCGCCCAGCCAGCCAGTGATGGGGTCGGGACGCCACTCCAGTCACTGATTCCGGCGGAGGTCCCGAGGCTCGTCCCACCACTCACCACGGGCAAGGGGAGAGGTAAGTTCCTGCTGATGATGAAATTTCCCCTTGCCGGCTGCCATATTTTAAAATTGGACTACCTCCTTTGACCAATGACCAGGGAGTCGCATGTGGAATAAGGGCCCCCTGTGCATATCTCTCCTGTTGGTCACTGCAGATACTTTTGAGCACTAGTGATACGAGGGAGGTCACAGCATTACTAGAGCTTGGTACTACAATCTAAACTGTACTCCTGGCAGTTAACTCTTATGTAAGAGTGATATTATTTAAACATAAACGTAATTGTCTTTTCCTACTATTAGTACTCAGTGTGGTTTACCAAAGCCTGTTGTAGCTTCCTTCTAGATGTAGAAGGGAGTCTGTCACAGAATAGCTAAAACCTACCATTCCACGTTTTCTTACGTGATACATTGTAGTTACCGATTAAACTGCAAAGACATGAATCCTATGCCGTCAATAAATGCCTTCTATTCATACTGCATCTGCTAGAGATGTGTCCTGTTTCTTGAAACACAATGTAGCTTTATTATTACTTTGCTCTATTTTTAAATTAACCCTTAATAGTTTTTAAGAAAGTGATTTAAAGGGGTATTCCCATCTGACAATGATCCCCTATTCACAGGATAACAAGCTAATTGATGGGGGTCCAACCACTGGGACCCCTTGTGATCTTGAGAATGGAGACCCCAGGAAAACATCCTGTTATTAGCCCCTTTCAGACTGCCCCATGTAGATTGTGACAGGCAGGGGAAGGGAAGCTATCTGCAGCAGACTCCTGCTGCTTATGACTTATATCAGTGATCTCATTGAGAATGGTCTTTTAATCCCTTAAATGATGTGATCAACAGTGATCATGGCAGAAGAGAAACAAAGATGTCCAGGAGGATCTCCCGTTGCGAACATCAGCCATCATTCTATGCATTGTGTTAACTAATGGCCACTGTTTCCATAGACTTAAAGACTGAAAATAACAGCCGTTATTTTGCATATCAAATAACAGCCGTTATTTAATATAATATTGTACAGATAGAATATTGTATAGATAGAATGAAGATTATCACTAGGTGATTTAAATTTCACTAACATAGAAAATCAGATACTCCCTGTGCCCCCTTGAATCAATAAAAGAGAAGTATAATGTCAAGGGCTATCCACTTGCATGGCAGAAAAAAACAATGAAACAAGTATGATAAACAATGTGATCATAAAAAATATGCTTTTCAGCCAGTGCATCTAAAAGTCATGCACCAAATCAAATCAGTTGATAAGCAATTCAAGCCACATAGATTTCTATAGCAAGGAAAAAGGTGCATTAAACAGACTAAGGCTCTGATCCCACAATGTAAAAATAGGGGGGGTAATCGTCCGTTATTGCAAGAACGGACATTATTAATGACCGTGATCCTTAATAACAGCCGTTGTCTTGCAATAACAAACAACAGTCTTGAGAACAGGACTCCCAAAGATCCTGCCTGTATGTAGCGGCAGTGCATCTACTTCAGTGCTGAGGCCATCAGTGCTGAGGATGGCCTATGCAATATTTTACAAAACTTGTGGAAACATCACTGCATTTTTGCAAAAATTTTACTAATTGCACCAGAACATATAATATAAGGAGCTGATGTTTGCCTCTAGTGGAGGTCCTCTAATCCCCTTTTCCCAATTGTCTGGCTTAGTTTGCAGATATCTCACTTTCTCCCCGGTTTCATACAGAGACTACCGAGTGTCCCTAGAATTTATTCTTTTAAGCACTCCAGTCCACTGCCTATTGGTGAGCAGTCCAGCATAAATTCTCAAGTCAATGGGAAATTGGCTGACAGTGCAGACACCGTATAGAGTAACGCCCGTATACGACGGCCAAATAATGAACATGTTTGTTATGAATTACCTGCTTTTGCAAAATATGGCAATTGTTTTCTGTTCAAATATTATTTTATTTTCACTCAATTGTGGTTGTATTTAGCTTTTACTTTTCTGTGTGTAAGCCTAGCCTTAGGGTACAAACACACGTACCGGGTCCGCAGTGGATTTTTCGCTGGAATTTTGCAGGGAAATCTGCTACGGATCACTTGCCTGTTAGCTTCTATGACATCTCACTGCGAGTATGTCTAAATGTCCCACCCAGCCATTCAGTGGCTGCGGCGGGTTGCACTGGCTGACCAGGACGTCCAGACGCCGGGAGCCCCCTAAGAAAGCTAGAGTGCGGAGCTGGTAATGTATACTCCGGACAGCGGGGGGTTAACAGGGCTGTCATTTACATAGTCGCAGCAGGATGTCAATCCCGCTGCGAGTATATCTTCTCATAGAAACAGACAGCCAAGGGATCCACAGCGGATTTCGCTGCAAATTTCCGGCGAGAAATCCGCTGCAGATCCAGTTTGTGTGTTTGTACCCTTACAAGGAAATGCTCTGCTGCTGCTCTGCAGGTGTAGAGTGCAACTAAAATTTACATTTCACATGCCTTGTCACATTAGTGCTGGCGCTGTAAGAAGGATTCTTTGTAAATAAAAATACATAAAAAGCACCCTATAGAGGACACTTCTCCCACGCATACATGTAATAGATTAGTGAGTGCCCTGTAGACCTAGAACTTTCACTCTAAGTGACTCATGGCTATAATGACTCAAAATGGAGCAGCAAGCTAGCTCCGACTCTGATAGAGGACAAAGCATTGAAAATGCAGGAATGCAGCAGGGTTATTACAAAAGCTTCCGAATGATGCAGAAGGCTTGTAGGCGTGGGCATAGTGAGCACACTGTTCACATCTACCCATATGGTGAACATGATCTTGCCTTTGGATTAGAACAGTGGAGGAAAAAGACAATTCTCTAATAGATTTCCAAGATGGCTTTTATGCAAGAATTCTGATACTGAATTCACATATCTTCCTCTTGAAGATCAAGATGCTGTGATTGTAATCAGAGAAAAAAAAAACATCTTTCATGATAGAAGCTGGGAAATTGCTGGCATATTAGATATTCTGAGGCGCTACCATCTTTTATTAAATTTTACCTCTTTAACATATACATGTGAATCTGCAAGTATTTAGGTAATGTACACATATACTATATAAGTTACAAAAAAAATATTTTGTGTGTCTACACATTTGCACAAACTTGACTTGTATTTTCTGACCCTGAAAACATACTAATATATTTAGCTTCTATATCATATATATGTGTTAGTTTAAGCTGCAAAAGTGATAACATTTATTAAATCAAACCTATAATGAATGGATGACACATTAAGGCTGCATTCACACGTCCTGTGAAATTGTCAGTAGTCGCGGATCCGCGACCACAGACAATTTTAGGGACCATTCAAATCAATTCGTTTACATGATCTGTACCGCTACCCCCACTGGGAGGTTACCCCTGGCTTCCCCTGCTGGCGCCATTCTATTTGTGTGCAAGACTTAAAGCGAATGTACTGATAGTACATTTGCTTTAACCCTTTGAGGACCAAACCCAAAATGACCCAGTGGACCGCGCAAATTTTCATTTTTGTGTTGTAATTATTAATAAAATGGGCCTATTGTGACACTGATAACGGTTTTAGTTTTTCACCTACAGGACTGTATGGGGTGTTATTTATTGCACAATGATCTCTAGTTTTTATTAATACCATATTTGTGTAGCTTCGACGTTTTGATCACTTTTAAATACATTTTTTAAAAATATATATTATGTAACAAAAAATCGGTAATCCTGGCGCTTTTTTCACTCTTTTCGTTTACGCCGTTCGCGATGACGATTGTTATATTTTTAATACATTAGACAATTATGCACACTATGGAATATAATATGTTTATTTATTTATGTTTATATGTTTTATTTATATAATGTGAAAGGGGGGTGATTTTAACTTTCATTGGGGGAGGGGCTTTGAGGTACTTATAAAAACATTTTAACTTGTCCTGGGGGACTTTTACCTGCAATCATTAGAAAGCACTGATCAGTGTAAAAGGCGTTCTGCTCATTGAGCCTGCCTGTGGAAGACTCAATGAGCAGAAAGCCGATGGAGGAAGGTAAGAGACCTCCGGAGGTCCGATACAGCGACCGGGACCCCCGTAGTCACACTGCGGGGTTCTCGATCGGTAAGTGACAGGGGACTGCCCCTGTCATTTACACTTAAACGCTGTGGTCACGTTCGCGTTTAAGGGGTTAATGACAGGCTGCAGTGCGATCGCTGCAGCCTGACATTAACGGTGAGCGATTCATAGCACAGGACGTACCAGTACGCCGAAGGTCGTCTGGGGACAGTCACCCAGGGCGTACCGGTACGTTCTAGGTCGCCTAGGGGTTAAAGGAGAAATAATGTGAAAAAAAGTGAGGAAAGCATAAGGATGTGAAAAAAATAATAAATAAAGTAAACTTACCCGTCCATGTGCCTCCACATTGTGTTTCTGGGTCCCCCTGATGGCCAACGGTTGTCATTTATTTCTGACTGGAATCCGGGTACGTCATGCAACTGGCTCTTCCAGCTGCAACATCACGGGCCGGCTGAGTGATTGCCTGCTCAGCCAGTCAGTGACTGGGGCGGTGTATATTTTTAGAAGCTCAGCTACTTAATCACCAGTTTTGTCATGCTACCTGGATGGTACACCCAAAATGAAGGCTTATGAAGGGTCATGTGACCTTTTTGTCACTCAACCTCCTCTGTAGAAACACACTAGAAACCAGTTCAAGTGCAGTGGAGCCCCTGGATAGGACAGACAGACAGACAATCATTGTGGGTTGGAGCTTCACAAATAAAGAAAACAGGGCAGAATGGCTGATTGCGCAGCCATATTGTTCACTTGATCATGACACATATACATATACAGTATATGTACATATATACTGATACTGTTTTTATGGGGCATTTCTGGTATGCAGATGAAGGTCTGTGTCTGTTAGTGTGGTGGGTTACCTTTCCTATTCAGATTGGTGCTGTACTTTGTCAGATCAGTGCTGTACTTTGTCAGATCGGTGCTGTAGTTTGTCTTCACAACTGTCAAAGAGTGGTGATGTCTTCGTGTGATTCGCGCATGCGCCGTAGTGCGCTGGAGCGGCACTGAGTGAAGCCATTAAGGGCATAGGCTTTGGCCCTCAGTGCACCTGCCTATTCATGTGATTCTGAGATTTTTTGTGACATATTGTACTTTAGGTTAGTGGTAAATTTTGTCTAATATCCGTACAATTTTCTTATGAAAAATGCCCACATTTCATAAAATAATAACAAACTTAGCATTTTGCTAACTTTCTGTGTTCCCCATGCTGGTTAAAGCATGTGATAATATTATTACCAAGGTTGTTACACGTGCACAATACCAAATATGTGGATTATGTGTTTATTTTACTTATTTTGTGTGTGTGTGCTTTCTGTACTTTTACACTCTATTTTATTGTCCCACTAGGGGACTTCTTCACTAGGGCACTAATTATGACACTGGAGGTGTCAGGGAGGTCTCTGGTTCTCATAGTAACCATCAGGATTTTGCAATCACTTCACAAAACTCCCATCGTGAACACAGGGAGAATTCTCCCTCTGTTATCCCTATAGATGCTGCGATCGCACTGACTGCAGAATCTATAGGATTATATGCGGGGATCCAAGTGTGGCTCTCCATAAGCAGTAATGCACAGCAAAAATGGATGTAAAGTTGCGTCTGCTGTCCTAAAGGGGTTAAACACATTTCTGCTTAGAACCTACATAACATGAATAGAAATGAAAAGTAGAACTGTCACTTTAACAGGGTAGTTAAAGGGGTTATCGGGGCTTAGAAAAACATGGTCACTTTCTTCCAGAAACAGCACCAAGTCTGTCCACTGGTTGGGTGTGGTTTTGCAGCTTAGTTCAATTGAAGTGAATAGAGCTAAATTGTAATACCTCACAGAACATGAGGGCAGGGGTGGTGGTGTTTTTGCAAGAAAGTAGCTATGTTTTTTCAAATTTTTGACAATCTCTTTAAACTATGAAATTACCACCTCTCTTGATTTCCTTTCTTAACACTGTCCAGAATAAGACAAGAACACTAGAATGCTAAATTTGTCAGTACTCAACTTGTTAGGATTTCCAGACTGTTACCATGGTTACAAGAGTCAGGATTTACCCAGAAGTAACAACATACAATCAAGAGCTAACATACAAAGGGATCTGGTATTGGTTAAACTGTATAGATTTTTTTTTATTTTTCAACAATAGTCTGCAACCAAAAGTCTTTTTGGGGGGTTTTGACAGCCATTTTTTTACATTAGTCCAAAAACAACCACCGTAAAACGTCCAATGGAAGATGTTGTGTGCTTGTAGCCTTATTCTGTAATTCTGGTTTTACTATTTTTGCCTCTATCTTTTGAATTATGAATAAATCTGCCTCTTTGGTACAAAAATGTTCTTATGCCTGTATACTTACATGCAACCAGTTTATCAGCCCTTCACACAATGTTTAGTGAATTGGTTGTATTTAAGTCTAGGCTTAACTAGGCTTTTAGTGCAATAAGAACATGAACTTCCCTGTTGACTGTAAGGCTATGTTCACACACAGTAAAAATGCAGCTGTAATTTTGAGGTAATAATACAGACAATTTAATATAATAATGCGCTCCATTGAAGTCAGTGAGAAATTGTCTGGCAGTGCACACCGTGTAAAGAATATTAGTTTATTACAACCATTTTTACTTTTACTCAAAATTACGGCTGTATTTTGGTATTATTGTACTATCGCATCTTTTGAGCTGAAATCATTAATTAATTGTTTGCTAATCATTCAATGTAATTCCACATTAGTTTGCTGTAATTCCACACTCATTTGCTAATTGTTCAGTGTAATGGTGCGTTTACACGGAACGATTATCCTTCGAATTTTTGTGATAACGATCGCATTTGAGCAATGATCGGCTTGTGTTAACACAGCAAACGATCAAACGAGCAAGAAATCGTTCATTTTGATCTTTCAACATGTTCTCAAATCGTCGTTGGTCATTCGCTAAAAATTCGCAGATCGCTTTGTGTAAACAGTCTTTCACAGATTCACCCTATGTGTGAGATGGGCTTAAGTGATCTTACAACGATCGCAATAACGATTTTTTAAACAATTTTTCACTTCGTCTAAACGCTGATCATTATAAAAACCAAATTGTGGCTTTAACATCGTTAATCGATTGGGCAAATTATCGTTCCGTCTAAACGTAGCATAATTCCTCATCATTTATTTATTTGCTGGGATCAGATTAAATATTAAATATTATGGTAACAATTGTAACTAACGACTATCGTTCCGTGTAATATGGGGAATGATTTCAGGTACTGTAGCTCTTGTTTGCGATCGTTTTGAACTCATTGGAATTTGTAAAGAAACTACATTTTTGACAAAAATGCAATTCGCACAAACTTGCAACAGTTTGGCAAGCACAGCCATTCGTGTCTGTTTAGTAAATTTCTCTTTTCTATTTAACGGAGAATACATTTTTAATGACAATTATTTCTATAATTATAACAATTGCTTACATTTTAAATATTTTTTGATGATTTTGGTGACTGATCATTCATGTGATGATTTCTCTATTGGCCAAAGCAAAATGCTTTAGTATAGTTAAACCTGCACATTTAAATAGTTTACATGTTAATATTAAGATCTAGCAGTCTTTTCAAGCACTACCTACAATTTATTCATACTCACTGTACATAAACTGTTAGAACACTGGCATGTTTTAGAGTAATATTAAAATAAAAAGATCATTTGAATATATCTGTGGACATGAACCTTTACTTTTATATATCTATGAATTTAAACAAAATTATTATTAATATTTTTTTTTAAATAAATGATAGGTAGCATAAGGAGAGAGAAAAGCACTGATCAATGGTACCCAAGCTATTGCATTAATGCTCTTGAGTGGCATTAGATAGATAGATATTCGCACACAGAGAAATAAACATGTGAATAGGATATCCTTGGGCTTTGATAAGAAGTGCAGCATGTATAGTATGCTGTAATCATGACACTCTGTTGGTGGAGTGACCTCTAGCCTCTGTCTGGGTTACCCTTTTCAGGATGAGGTCTTTTCATGTGCCTCACTCAGATCAGCTTTATTCCCAAAACCTCTTTTCAATCCCAGACTTTCCCAGCTCTCAAACATCGGAGTGAGGAAGAAGGAGAAAGAACTTTCTTCTGATCTCCCAACTAGAATCTTATCAGTTAGATGGAGAATGGAGATGTTCCCATAATGGACCAAATTGACCATGCCCCTTCTCTTGAAATAATGCTCCAAAAGAAGGAGGGGTATGGGGCTATGATAATGCTAAGGGTGTGGGGGAAGGAGGAGTGATAATTTCTCAGGGTCATTCCAGTTTCCCAAATGAATCCACATTCATGGAATTGCATCTTCCTCTCTCTCATCAACCACAGTATTTAACGCATGGCAACTTCATAGTCAACTTCTAAAAGGTATTTACTTACATTTATTTCTTTATTCCTTCCTAGTTTGTTGGAGCTGAGAGTAACTTTAAAGATCTTGGTGACAAAAGAATTGTTTACTGTGTTCTGCACAATAGTTGCATTGTCTCAATTGTAGTTATTGCTAATCATACACTAAGAAAATAGTGAATTTCTTCTTTCTAATGTAAAAATATATGCCCTGGTTTTAAAGGATTGAGTGAATCTTATGTATTTACTGGTATGACTACACTTCATTTGGTTCTTATGGAAAATGTACTGAGTGACATTTTAGTAGCAAGATAATATTATAGTCAAGGTGGCAGGCAAGGTGTCAAAATCTAGAATTGTAGAATTTTTTTATAGTTTAATATGCAGTTTTATGTAGAAAACAAACTGTTATGTAATATGTAATGATAAACAGCCTCTGTAGGTTAAAGCTGTTGGGACAGAAAAAAAAAAGAGTTTCAGTGTCTGGAGGTCAGGTCATGGGAAGCAGGGACATTAAAAGAGTATGGTAGTGAAGAATTTTTTTTAGAAAGAAAGGGATGCATTGAAACAATTGAGAGGGGCTAGGAATGTTATAGACGATTGATGGAGGAAATGACTGAAAAGAGATTTGCTGAGACACTGATATCGGGGAGAAAGTGAAAACAGAGCAAGTTTAAATGACAAGAGTATAACATTGTAGAAATCTGGTAATCTACTATAGGAAAGCTTAGGTTTTACTCGGCTTAATAACAAAATATTATGTTATTATTATTCAAGCTACAGTAACAGGTGGCTTTCACCAATCTTGTGGACTTCAATGTAAGGTAAAGCATTTAACTGACGAACATCAGAACATGAGCTCTAACATCTTAATCTCAGAATTAGATCCAATATTCACACCCATCATCCACGTAATCAGTAGATGACATTGGATAGCATACTTGTCATTCTTCCATGTATGGCACTGGTTCTTAAATTCTTTCCTTAATCTTAGCCTCTTTAAATACTTAAATATATGATCATATGGGAGAAGAACATTGATTCAAATTGCTTTAGATACTGCATTGCCTAGTAACTAGAGATGAGAAAATCTTGTGCACACTTGAGTCTATCCGAACCTGATTGTGCAGCAATTGATTACCAGCGGCTGCAGAAGTAGGATGCAGGCCTAGGGAGTCTTGGAAAACATGGACACAGCCTATAACTCTATCCATGTTTTCCAGGAAGCCTTAGGGCTGCATCCAACTTCTGCAACCACCAGTAATGAAATGCAGCGTGCTCGAGTTTAGATGGACCCAAACATGCACCAGATTTGTCATCTCTACTAGTAACATGAGGGGAACAGCTTTCTATTGAAACATAATAAGCCAAATCTTCCACAAAATAAAAATTCTTGACATTTGAAAAACTGAAATGTTAATTTCTACTTGACATTGTGGATGACAGCGCTGGAGCCATGAAATCAACTACATAGTGAATTGGTTTCTGTCTTTGGTTACCTAGCTGTATGAGTATACCTAAATTCATAAAGCTAGACAACCGAACGTACAAACCGATTCTTTCTTCTACAGAAGAACTGCAAGACTACAAGGCCCTCGTCGGCAGAAGGAACTGTGCATAGAAGGCTTTGAGGACATACCATATATACCAGTCTTAATGTATCTTGAAATTCCTGACTATGCAATTGAGTCTTGGAATTGTTTGAGTTATACATGCGATGTATTGTATTAGAAGAAACAATTGGTAACTTTTGATCGATTTCTCCATCACTAAGCTCATCAGTTATGAGTGATGGCTTGCCACATGCATAAAAATCTAGTCATCTATGTTCAGGCTGTGCCATGCACATATTCTCAAAGAATATTATAGCGAATGAAAGGTGACCCCAGTTAGGTATCAAGTCTTACAAAGTAAAGCTTAAGATAGAATAGGCCATACTTACATACATATTTGCTACAGCCTAGTAAGTATTTTTAGAGGTTTTATTTCCTTGTGGTTACTAAAAAAGACTGTTGAGATGAGGGATGAGGTAATTTTGATTTTATATGTATCATCATGTAGCACCAAGACCTTTTCTGTACAATGTGTGACACAACTTGGTCTCAACAGGGGTATGGAGTTTAATAACATCATCTACTGAGAGTGGACACTGCCTGGCATAGAGCTTGTAAGGAATATTGATCTTCTGCATACATTTCTGCATACAGTTTGTTTAAATAAAGCATACTGTATACTTGTAAGAGTGTATGTGTGTATATGTGCTTATGCAACATAGGGAAAGAGTTTCTATTGACTTTAATGGGTCCAATTAGAGGGAAAGTGAGGACATATCTGTAACCTCTCCATTGCTGTTATCGCCATGAGGTATAGTGTCTACAATAGGATCCCATTTGGAGGAGTGACTGAAAGAAAGAAAGGGGAGTGTCCAAGTTAGAAAACCCAATAAAAGTGCTTGTCTAGTTATAAGATAGAGATCCCTGTTTTATTCATTAAATAAGCACATAAGAGTCAATGGCTGAACATTCTGACTAAAGATTTTTTGCACATCTCTTTCAGGAAACATCATCAGTGAGCGAGCTCTCAAAAGAACCTTCAATGGTAAGAAAAACACCAAAACACCATCATACAGTAAAGTTGGCAGCTTTAATTTTCCCAAATTTTGTACTATATATTAATTAATTAAAATGATACTTATAACAATAAAAATTCTCTTGTTCTGTTCTTGGATGTAAAGATTCACAATACAGGTGACTTCCTTTCTGGAACAGGATTTTTCACATTTGTGCATGTCCGAGTTTACTTGCATCTGTGTTATTCATAGAAACAAATCACAAGCAGAGTGGTCATGTGACTGAGCCTGAGAACACAAGAAAGAGCTGGAAATAAATAATGAACGTGTATCGAACATGTAACATCTACAGAAGTCAATGTAATGCTAGTTTATTGAAAGTCCTGGACAATCCCTTTAAGTTGCTTCCTTGCAATTCAGCTTACATTTAGCCTTGAAATAATGTTAGGTAAGCAAAGATAATACAAACAGTTGAGGTGACTGAATCCCTTTCTCTATATGCACACTTATACAGAGATAGTTTACAGTCGCTAAGTAGGGCCACCCACATGACTACTTAGGGTATATTCACACTATGGAATTGGCAAGGAATTTCCCGACACAGGCTCCACTACCTGTCCCATTGACTTAATGGGATTTCTCAAGCCCAATCTGACATTTGCCCAAAGAATGAACATGTCAATTCTCTGGGCAAATGGCGGATTGCACTTGAGAAATCCCAACAAATCGCCAATTCCATAGTGTGAACCTACCCTCAGTCTACCCTCATACAAGCAGAATTTTTAAGAATTAATGACAGGTTATACTGGGATATATCCCACAAAATATTAATCTTAGCTCTCTTAAAGTGAATGTACCACTAGGTACATTGCTTGTTGTTTCATTCCTTAACAGACCACCGATGGCATGACGGCACCAGTCTATTGCCGAGCACCGGCCCGTCATGAAGCACTGGGGGCAGGCCCACCGGCTCCCAGTGTGAGGAAACCCCCTCCCCTCTCTGACAGGAGCCACATCACAGAGGGGAGGGGGTTTCGTCTCTGGGGGCCAGCAGACCCGTCTGACCTGCTGTTATTTTCCCTTTAAATTTTAGATCACTTAAAAATAAAAATTGGCTTACTTTTTGCTAAAAAATTGCACTAAAAAGTGTCACATTTTTTTGTGCATATAATTTTTTGTGCCCCCTTTTCTATAGCCACACCCATTTCCTGATAGACCACACCCCTTCTAGAGCAGACAGCAAATGGAATTGTGTTTGTTTAATCATTTTTAAAAATCTAATAAGATGTTCCCCAGGTTTTTTCTTGATGCAATTCTGACACATACACACAGGCGCGCGCACACACACACACACACACACACATTAATCTCCCCAATATTGTATTTTTATAAATACTTTTCTTTATTGAGGTCTATTGTAATATATCACATTGAAAGACTATGTTCCCGCTATGAGATGTTATCAGGAAAAGGCGGCCATCTATTAATAATGACGGTCACAAATAATGATCCTGTAGTTGGAAAATAGCCTAAAAATGCTGGCAGTTTTTGTGGTGTTCTTTTAGCCAAATAAAATCTGTGTCGTGAAGCAATGGTAAGAGATGAGAAAAAACAACCTGTGTATGGCATGTGTAGATGCAAGGCATCATACTATACCCACTTCTCATGTGCTACAGTTTGGATTGCTTGGTGTGTATTGTTGATGTCCTGGACTACAATGACACCATTTACTGCTGAGCTGCTTGCATTGTATTTTCAATAGAAACACAATGTGGAAACCTTTATTCCGTGAGTGTTGCATTGGTTATTTGTAACTGGAGTACCTTGGCTCACAGAAAGCAAATCTGTATGCGATAACAGGCCAGTCAATCAGAACGACAAAGCCTCCAGCAAAGGCATCAGTCCTGGCAGGTGAAAGATGTCCTGAATGTTGGTTAGTCTGACTGATTTATAAGTGATACAAAGCACTCACATACAGCTAACATAAGTGCGCCAGCGAAATGCAGCATATGTGTATTACCAGATCAGGACACATTTGTGTTCTTTACCTTAGGATGAGTGTATGTATAAGGCATCAGCTGGGCTTCATGCCTGCCCTGTCAAGCCATTAGAATCTGTCATCTGGGGAGTTATTAAATACTATATTTCCCTTCATATCTTGTCTGGAGGTGGTGAGATGCCAGGATGTAAAGGGGACAGCAAGAAATATGACCATGATGTTAAAGAGGCCCACAGTCTGATAAATAGCTCATATTGCGTCATAAGATAAAATGACAAAAAAAATTATCCAACTTGATCTTTATTTCCTAAGTACCTTAGCATTGTGTTTTTCTTTAGATTTAAGTTGATAAATGTAAAATCTAGCTTTCATTCTGCCACATGTTTCTCTAGCAAGGCACAGTAACTCGAGATATATTAATACTGATTTTCTAACCAAATATAATTTTAATATGGATGAGCTACAATACCACACACAGCACATGTACATTGTTTGACAACAGGGGGCATTATTACTGGGGGGGGGGGGGTTATACAGCAGGGGGCATTAATTACTATGGGGGGGTAACAACAGGGGACATGATTTCCAAGTGTGCTGTACACAGCAGGGGGCGTTATTACTATGGGGGAGGGGTCACAACAGGGGGCTTTAGTACTATGGGGAGGTGGTCACAACAGGGGGCTATATTACTATTGGGGCTGTACACAGCATGGGGCCATTATTACTTAGGTGGCAAAGCGGGGGTGTTATTACTATAGGGCACACCAGAAGGAATTATTACTGTGGGTGTATACAGCAGGAGCTTTATTTGTGTGTGAGGTGACACAGAATGGGGCATTTTTACAATGGAGTGCATAGCAGGGGATATTACTATATGGAGGCACAGCAGGGGACATTATTACTATATGGGGTAGTCATAGAAGAGGACCTTATTACTATATGGGGGACCCTTATACGGGGCAACACACATACCTACTCACTTTACTGTACATGAAATTACATGGAAGGTATGGGACCTTATAGGTAGGAAAAAGGGAAGAAAGTTTAAGGAAAGGTGCAGAGCCTAAGATGTTTGTCTGGCAGGTTCTGAAGAGATAAATTGTAGCTGGAAGGCTGGAAGCTTGGGCTGGGTGGAAATGAAAAGGGGAATATACGCCTCAGATCAAAGAAAATGGGGGGGGGGGGGGGCAATTTTTTTGCACAGGGGCCCTATTCAGTCTGTGTCTGCCCCTGCATTGACTCTTGTATATATATCAGTGCTTTTATTCTTAGAGAAGCAATAGAGATTAAAAAATTGTTTACACACTTGTGGAATTGGAAACTTTAAAACCTTTCCTGTCTTGTCCTCACCAAGGATGGAAGGTAATACCTGACCATGGTGATTTATGGTGGAGCTGGATTGTGTACGCACTTATTGTTATAAGCTGCAGGTTTTTCGGCACACAAGCATTATGATTTTCAATGGGGGGGGGGCGGTGATGGAGTGGTGTGGGCACTGGGGGGTGGGCGCCATTTCAGGTTTCGCCTCAGGTAACAGAAAACTTAGGGCCCTCTTCCACCGGACGATTATCGCTTGCATAATCGCTAACGATTAACGATCGCAAACGACCGATATTGCGAAAGACCTGAAAACGTTCACTCATTTCCATTGAACGATAATCGTTACTTATGATCGTAATTGCGATCATTTTTTTCGCTATTTATTCGCTATTGCGTTCGTATCTATTGCGAACGACCGAACGATTTGCGAACGTTTTGCGAACGAGCAACGATAAAAATAGGTCCAGGTCTTATTAAGCGATCAACGATTTCTCGTTCGATCGTTAATCGTTAACTGCATTTCAACCGAACGATTATCGCTTAGATTCGAACGATTTAACGATAATCTGAACGATAATCGTCCAGTGGAATAGGGCCCTTAGAATCGCCCCTGCATCATAACCCCAACACTCAGAAGTGGCCGAACTGTGGGACAGAGCAGTAAGATAGTGGTGGTGGCACTGTTGCTAGGGAGGTGAGTGTGCTCTTGCCCAGATTACTCATATAAGCTAACTGCAGATCTTCTGTTTTCTGACAACGAAATCAGCCTTTGTTCACACCAAAAGGCTGACAGCTTGTTGTGATGCTATTTAACTGATTGAGCTCTCTCAGATAGGTTTCCAGGTTTTTGATATCTGTTGAGTCTTACATCTGTCTTGTCTACAAATTAATTTAAAAATAAAATAAAAAATAAAATAAAATTTAAAATAAAATACAATTAATTTTAACACATAGTCAAGCAAAGTAATACAACTTTATTGCATAAAATGATATACTCTGGTTTTCTATGCAAGATACTTAAGCCAGATGATCTCTAATCCCTCCCTTATCTTTGTTTCCTTAACCTGGTGTTACAAGGGCAGATCCTGACAGTTAATTTGTCCCCTGTGGAAGATGGCTGTGGGCTTCGTTGCAGCTACCCAGCAGAATCTGTCAGTGCTCATGTATCATCAATGCTCTCCATCCTTCCTGACAATGATGCTCTAGATTTCAGAGTATCATTTTTAGATGTGGATACTAACATTTTGCATCATATTTGAGTAACTGTAAAGCTTATAATACAATGAACCACTATTAGCATTATTGCCACTTGTAATTTACTCAAAATGCGAACCTCTTAACTAATGTTTTCAAAGAAGCAATTCTTAATGTTATATTAATTTTCCTCTTAACTATAAATAAACTAAAATGACTGCAATTAAATGTATTATTATAAGTAATGATGCAGACCTATAACAGTAAAGCTAGGACTTTACAGTCAGATGTTAAAGGGGGTCGGGCCACATATAAGGCTGGGTTCACACTACATATATTTCAGTCAGTATTGTGGTCCTCATGTTGCAACCAAAACCAGGAGTGGATTAAAAACACAGAAAGGATCTGTTCACACAATGGTGAAATTGAGTGGATGGCCGCCATATAACAGTAAATAACGGCCATTATTTCAATATAACAGCCGTTTTTTAAAATAACAGCAAATATTTGCCATTAAATGCCATCCACTCAATTAGAACATTGTGGGAACAGATCCTTTCTGTGTTTTTTATCCACTCCTGGTTTTGGTTGCAATATGAGGACCACAATACTGACTGAAATATATGTAGTGTGAACCCAGCCTAACAGTGATCCCCTATCCACAGGGTCATGTAGGGTCATGTAGAGTGATGGGATTCCCAATCATTTTAAAAATTGGCTTCTTAAAACTGCTGTCTATAGAGATGCAGAGGATATCCAAATGCAGTGATGAGACACTTACAACCCTCTTACATTCAGCTGGCACATTTAAAAAGTGGCACTGGGCTTTTGCAGCTGTATGCCATTGTGTTACAGGCTTTCATTGAAAAAAAAAAATTAACTTGTCAGAAGAATTGATTGATGGGGATTTCAGCACCTTACCCCCAACTGATCAAACCCTCTGACATGTCACTATACCACACCAAACATTTTGTACTTCAGAGAATAAGTAAAGGCGGTGCTCCTTTGCTGTGATCACAGAGTCTGGGAATCTGTACATCACCCCTTACATCTCCAAAGGACCCCCTTTATTTTAGTAATCAGGGATGATCTCAGTGCCAAGGCCCCCACCACATGAAAGAAGGTTTTTGTTTTGTTTTGCTTATGACACATTTATAAATAGAAATATTTTAGGGGAAGAAAAACAAAAACTTGTTTTTTGCCCAAAACATCTTTTATGCCCAAAGCAACCAATCACAACTCAGCTTTCATTTTTCAACAGCAGAATACAAAATGAAAGCTGATCGTCGCTATCGGCGGTTTTCTTCTAGACAGAGTTTGATCATCTCCCCTTTGTCCTTAAACGAGAGATAAGTAAACTAGGACTATGAAAATCTCCATTACATATTAGTATTCTGCTTCCCCGCCAGTGATAAGATATTGGCAAATATAAGCAATGTCCTACAGTGCAGTTATATAAATGACGTCTATTTACCTCAACCTGTAGGATATATAGGCTTTGACAGTAATGGGACGCTTTCAATTTCTAGGTATAAATGTGTCTTTGAACAGATGCTGTTGGCAGGGCCAGGGGTGGGAAGGACAGAGGCCATTTCAGAATATATTTGGCTGTATTAATAGTATTGCTTTCATGCACCGGTGCAGTACAGGTTACTAGCTGGTTTGTAAACGTACATATATTTATCAAACCATGAGGCCTTTTTGAAAATGAAAGAAGCAATCTGATTGGTAGCTATGGATAACCCCTTCCTTTGCACAAGGTTTGCTATCTCTCACCATTAGTATGCATGACATGATTACAGACATGTTACATGAAGGCGGCTGAGGTGTTTTATTATTATTTTTATTATTATTAGTTATGTTATTTCTATTATGTTGGTTTACGTCAAACAGATCTTTATGTAAGGGGCATGAGTTTATGTGATTGATCTAGGAAGAATTGTAGAAGAGTATGATAAGAGGAAAAAAAATGATAATGGAAAGATATAGAAAGAAGGGATGAAAAGATGAGAGAAATGAACAAGGGCTATAGAGGAATAAAGGAGAAATGGTTTATGCCTGCAGTCTGTGTGGGGTTGAATACTCTAGGGGATATGTCTGGTTGCTTCAAATTCTCTCACCATAAGGGGTGTCACAGGGACAGGGGGTGTTAACTATATGCTTAATGCACTGATGCAGAAAGGATCCCCCTAATTCTTCATGACAGTTACTGGCTGGCGGGCCGCTGCCTAACCTTCTCTGCAGAAAACAGCACTAAAAAGGTGTGTAATCCCCCTGCTTTTGTCAAAAAATATACATCACACCAGTGGGAAAAGGTCAGGGGAGAATCACATATCAAATGGAAGACATGTAGGCAACCCTGCTGAAACTCTGGCTGGACTTGTAGATTTTAAAATGGACTGCCACCATAGAAATGTGACAGGTGAGCCTATCCCTAGTTTCCTAGACCTCCTACAAGTCTCTATTAGACAGCTAGCAATCAATGAACATGAATTGTGATAGAATGTATCATCAGTATATGATGGTTTGGTATTGATACAATGTTGTAATATAGTGATAAATTATGCAGATTATATTATTATTCATACCACTGGGAATTGCTTCATGTTATAAGGAATCATTATTATTCGTGATTCCTTGAAGTTTCAGAGTCATGCATTGGCATACCCACACGCCAATGGTGAGGAGCAAGCACCTATCATATCAGCGCTTACTTGTTCCTCATTCCCCGCTTGTTGCTGGGGTGGCTGCGGGAGAGGCCCATAGGAGATATTGGCGATCTGCTGCCACCGCTCCGATTAGACAAAGTGATGGCCAGCAGACCGTCGTTATAGTTCACAAATTTTTTACATATTGAAAGGCAAGGATCAGCCGACATTGTGCATGTTGGCTGATCGTTGCCTTTTAAAAGTAGCTACCACACCAAGTAATTATTGGCCATACTGTCCGATAATTGGTCGAATACAGGCGATAATTGCATGGTGTAATAGGGTCTTAACTCCTAAAACTCTGAATCAAACATACATACATATAAACACGTGATTAAAAGTCATACATGGAGCAAAATCTCCATAACACTCCAGGTGTGATGAACAGTTCTGCAATTTTCCAATGTTATAAAGAACTGTCAGTGAACTATATACCAAAATCTGTTCTGATGGAATGGTATGGAATCCCTGGATCTCTTATATTGGAGAAGGGGTTAACAGGTAGGGAGAAGCGAGGGGTGAGTTATTCCTTCACATGGCCTTTTTTTTTTTTTTTTTCTCTTGTCTAGTGATTGTCTAGTTGTTGTCTTTGTCTCTTGTTTGTTGTGTGTTTTTCCCATTATAAAACTAAAGTCTGGTTAGAAGTGGCAGTTTAATGGTAAGACCTTGGGAGGCTTTCTTTGATTGCTTTATTTTTAAATTTTTTTAGGAATTCATGATGGCATGAAAAGATCTTTCATTTTCTGACTCCTGAACATTCTCAGGAGTTGGCTGATCTCTATTGCTTTCGCTTCTAACTGTAATGTATGATGTTGGCCGTTGGTGGCCCTTGTTTCTTGTTTCATGTTGGGCTATGTTCTTTTATAAAAATTAATACAAATTTTGTAAACCAAAATCTGTCCTGAACATGTCCTTCTCACTCTTTTGCTTTTACAAGAGAGGGCTCTAATACATATATTACACCTTGTATGGAGCTGCAAGCACTAGCAGTTGGTTTATACTGAGATAAAACTAACTGTAAGGAGGGTGGAGGCATGAGCTCTCCAGTTTCCAACTCCAAAGAGGTGTCCAGAAAAACTATTGATAGCTTGTTCTCCAAACTACACTGAGAACAGGGTTGAAAGCAGTTGGCTTATACTCAGTCTAGCGTTGGCACAGTGTTAACTAGACCTACGGTTCCTATGCGTGTCAACAAGAGCTGAGATTGCAATAATGTGCGACTTCGGGGGTAACTATAACCTAGAGAAAACTAGAGATCATGTCACAAAAAATAAGACCCCAAACAGCACTGTAGGTTGAAAATACAAGTGCTATGGCTCTTAGAAAGGAGGAAAAATAAAAAATGCAAAAATGAAATTTGGCAAAGTCCTTAAGGTCAAAATCCACTGGGTCCTTAAGGGGTTAAAATATTGCTGCTGGTGCAAATAAAACAATAAACATGTTATCCTTACTTGCCCACACTCCCTCTGTGTCCTTCTCACCGGTGTCCCCACTGACTGCTGAGACAAAGGATAAGATGTTAAATATATTGCCTATAAAACAATTAAAAAGTCCGAACACCGGACAACCCCTAATGAGGTAATTGGGAAAATGCCATGGAATTTTTTGGGGGTGGCGTTTTCTCTCCTTTCTGGTGTTTTTTGAGGCTCTGTTGCAGTTTTGTCAAAATGCAACATGCTGAGGGTGTGGCATTTTTCTCTGTAAATTGTTCTGGTTGTCTCAAAAACATCATTGCTGTACGTCCTTGCCTTTTTGTCACTTTTTATGGTCTAGAAGCTAGGTCATGTGATGGCAGAGAAAAAAAACTTGACACTTGACAGAGGGAAAAAAACAGCCAACAAAAATACCTAAATCACAAAAAAAGATCATTCACACAAAGTCAAAAACGTTAAAAAAAAAATTACAGAAACAAAAAACACAAATGCATGGAAAAACCGCCATTTGCACATTGGCCTGAAAGTTTATGATCTGCCTTACACACATGGGGTGATATTTACTAAGTCTAATGTGTGCGACTATTCTAATGTGGGTTGGTGGTTTTTTTGTTCCAATATATTGTGTGTGTGATTTGTGGAAAGGTCGCACTGTCATAGTAAATGTGTCTAAGTAAAAAGTTGCAAAAAATGTTGCAACCAAATTCACCTGGTACTGACTAGACGTAAGCCTGCACCAGATTTTGCAACTTTTAAAAAAGTTGCAAATGATAAAATGGGTGCAAATCCCAGATTACACAATTTTTTGGGTGAATACTCCAAATAGGCAGATTAAAAAAAGTTAAAAAACTATTCACTTGTCAAATACTGGTTCATAAATAGAACTTACACCAAAAAATGGGTGAAAAATCCAATTATTCAACTAAAAATAGTGCAAAGCCCTTGATAAATTTCCCCCATGACATTTTTTGGGGGTAGCGGTTTTCTCTGCTCTGCTCTTTGGCAGTTTTTCTAAAACTGCGCTTTTTATGCAAACTATGGTGTTTAATCTAAAAAATGCCATTGCTTTGTGTATGGCGTTTTTTTTGTGGTTGACAACTAGATCATGTGATGGCAGAGGGAAAAAACGCCCCAACCACAAAAACATCATTCTCACATAAAGCCAAAAATGCTGAGAAAACCACTTTGTGCCGCATTGGCATTTTTTTCTGATGTTTTTTCTTTGGCCTGGAAAATGCTAGACAAAACGTGTGTGTGTGTGTGAGGGCACCCTGAAGCTATGTTCACACACAGTAAAATAATACCAAAATACGGCAGTAATTCTGAGGTAAAAATATGGCTGTGTTTTCAATGTAAAAATGTGAGGATCCTTTTACACACAGATGGCTCACCAATTTCTCTGACAGATATTTTAAGCCAAAGCCAGGAATGGATTTGAAAAGAGGATAAATACCAGTCTTTTCTTTTTAGCCTGTTCTCTTTTTATAGTCTGTTCCTGGCTTTTGGCTTGAAAAATCTGTCAGATAAATTGGTCCAATATCTGTGTGTATAAAAGGACCCTTATTAATCAATGTGAAATTAGGCGGCAGTGCATACACAGTATAGAACAGATGTAATCGATTGCGACAAAGTCAAAATAATGAACATGCTCATTATTTATGATCTGGTTTTAAAAAATTTTTTCCACACATTATTGTATTTTATTATTTTATTATGTTACTGTGTGTGAACATAGCATGACTTTTTGTACTATAGAATAAATGCATTTCTCTACATTCTGGAAGCACAGCTGGATATATAAAAAGGTACCACTTGTACCTAACAATGTCAGCAGTTTGGAACACAAATTTGCAGCTGACAGATTCACCTTAAGGCCATGTTCACACAACGTATGTGTTGTTGAAATCACGGCCATTGTTGCAATTTGCAACAACGGTTGTGATTTATACAACACACATGTGGTATATGAATTAATGGAATCCCAGCCGGAGTGTATACACTCGGTCCGGGATCGCTAGCGGCGCAACAAAAAACTGACATGTCAGCTCACACTATGGAGCGTGTGGCGGCGAATTAGGATACGGGCGCACACGGATGCGCCCGCATCCCAATTCATCAGAAATAAAGATCATCCGGCTGGTACTGCAGTTGCAAAAATGCAAAACTTGCACAAGCATATTCACCTGGTACTGACTAGATGTAAGTTTGCACCTGTTTGTGCGACTTTTTACAAATTCGCAAATGATAAATTGGGCGCTAATCCCGGATTATGCAAATTTTTGGGTGAATACTCAAAACAGGCAGATAAAAAAAAGTTGCATTTAATATTTGCCTGGTTCGTAAATTCAACTTACACAAAAAATAGTCAAAAAATCCAATTATTAATTAATCCAATTAATTACCTAAAATAGGCGCAAAACCCTTAATAAATTTTCCCCTATTTGTGAACATAGCCTGTGCATAATTACTGCAGTGAAAAGGCTTAAAAAAACAAAACAACTTCAACTTTAATTTCAACTGATATTTTGCTAAAGGAAATAACTCCTCTACATTGAGATTGAGATATAAGTTACTATAAAGATGCCTTGTTGTTGTTAATATGGAAGCTCTTGATCTATCAGGAAGACAATGCTACTTCTCTAACTCAGTGCCAATGCCTGTTTTATGGTGATGAATATGACTTTAGCATTACTAGTATTACATCAATGAATGCTATGTGTTTTTATCCAAGTCAAAACAACATATGTCTCCAACCCTTTGTTATTCAAAAAGGGTTTTCCTAGTCCTGATAACGCCTTAATTAACCCATATTTTGCAAATCTCATATTAAGAAAATTATTGCTTAAAGCTCTATGATAAAATGTTAGCATTTGAAGGAAAAAAACCTTCACTTAGTGATGAGTTTCTACTTGAACTTTGCAATCCTAGAAAAAACAGAGACTAAAAAAAAAAAACAGGGAAACTGCGGGGATTCGCTAAGATACCAGGAGCACTGCGGGATCTTGAATACAACCAGCACTGAGTAATGAGGTGTATTTTTAAGGATCTCTCAAAGGGGGTTTGCAGAATGAATAGGAAGAGGTAGGGAGGGGAGACGGTTAACTCTCCTCTGCTCGGCTTCAATGGGACGCTCTGAACAGCTGTGAAAAGGGTCTCAGAGTTTTTCTCACGCCCAAACGACATCTCACCCCGCTGAGGTCAGCGCAACTCAACATCACTAATATATACACAGTCTGTGTCCCATATCAATGGCAATATTCAGCTTTATTTTATGCATATACGTTGAAGGACAAGTGACACCAATTTCGACCTAACCGCAAATCTTTTGTGAGAAATACACAGCACAAAGCGCCCTTTTTCTAGCCAGCCACTTCAAAACAATATTCTGGCCAGATCTGATGCTTCAACCAGTTTGCAATGAAATCAGGTCCAATTCATTGATCTAGTGCTTTACTAGGACTTGTAAACATCTGAAGAGGGATGGGTGTGCTTTTTGCCAATAGCCGTTCTCAAGCTGGTTCCCCTCTCCTAGCCAAGTCTCTCTCAATGACAGGCTGGAAGTAAATTTGATTACCTTATAATGAGTGAGCAATAAAAGGCGAGTTGTTTTGCAGTAAGTTAATTGGGAGGACTTTGTTAATTAACTGCAGACAATTCCCAGTGTAATCCTTATTTCTTTATTGGACTTCTACTGACTCATTATTATGACGCTGCTCTATTTACACACTAAAAGCCCATCCTTTTCAGCATGCCAACAACCTCCTGCTCCGCAAGTGGAACACAACCATAGACCAGTCACATAACAGGGGGTTCGGTATTTTTTCATCCAAAATCAGGAGTGCAACTGACAGGCCAAAATTATAAGGGAAAGATTTTCTCAGTTTCTGTATTTTCGAACCACTCCTGTTCTTTATTGAAAAAAGACTGACCAAAATACTGATGGAAACACTTTGTGTGAACACAGCCTTTAAGCGATTTTACATTTTCCAGATATTTTACATTGTATGGCTATGTTCACACACAGTAAAATAAAATTTTAATACAACCGTAATTTAGGCTACGTTCACACTAAAAAAAGTTGCCTGCTTTTCTTAAAAAAAAAAAAAAAGTCAGTTATTACCAAATTATGATTAAAGTCACTGAAATGACGGCCGTCCAATGCACATATTGTATTGAATATTGGACCTTTTTTGTGTGGAGGTCATGTCAGCTATTTCAGCGGACAGCGGAATTGGCCCGGCCATAGAATAGTGTCTATGGCACGGCCGGAGATGCGCGCCGCTGCGAACGGGTATGAGCGTCAGAATCCGTGGCAGGTCATGTGCGTGGATTGCGTAGTGTGCATGCACCCTTTGGTTGAAAAAAAGACTGACAGAAATGCTATGTATGAATGTAGCCTTAGGGCTAGTTCGCAGCCCTAAGTAAATTCGACGGAATTCCGCGGCGGAGCCTGTGTCAGCCTACATCAGTGTCAAGCGGCGCGCACCTCCCATAGAGATGCCATTTGACACTGAGGCAGGTGGAATTCCGCTAAATTTACTCAGTGTGAACTGGCCCTTAGAGTGAAAATAAAAAATGTGTAAACAGATGAAATGGCTGGAAAGAAGCAGGTTGTAAAAATAATGTTCATTATTTGGATAATTACTTACGTCAGTGTGTGCACTGCTGTCCACTTTCCCATTGACTTCAATAGAGCGCATTATTATATTGATAATACGGTCTAATTTTACCTTTATTTTATGTTTGGTGAACCTAGCTTTAGGCTATGTTCCCACAACCTCTTTTTTAGGTAAAAAAACTGGCAGTATGTCACCTACAAAGTCATTGTGGAAACATAGCTTTAGGCTATGTTCACACTGTGTATAAAAAAAAAAAAAAAAACATAACGCCCGTTATTACCGACGTTTAATTGAAGTCAATGGAATGCGTTGAAGTCAACGTAATGACAGCCACTCAATACACAGTGTATTGAATAATAGATTTTTTTTTGCACAGACGTCAAATTAATGTTCATGACAATTATTTGCAGATTATATTTCGCAAACAACACACGTTAGTTTTAGTTGTTCCCACACATTTTTTTCACTGTCTTTTCACCATCTTTACTACTAAATTAAGTGGATCTTCAAAAAGAACCACACCTAAAAGGGCATGAACTAGAATAATGTACCAACAGCTGTCATTGTAAAGACGGGCGCCAAAAAACATAAAATGATGGACGTCATTTTGAGAAAAAAAGAGACAACAGAAATAAAATGTCATGCGAACATAGCCTAAGGGCCGGTTCACACTGAGCAAACACGGCGCAATTCCGCGGCGGAGAGGAATCCTGCTGTGCTCAGTGTCCTGCTGTTAAGTGAATGGAGAGGGCGTGCACTCGTCCGCTACCGCCGCTCTCCGCTCAAAGAATTAACATGTTCATTCTTTGAGCAGAGAGGAGAGGGAGCGGACAGGCGTGCGCTCTCCCATTTGCTCAAAGCAGCACACTGAGCACGGCGGGATTCCGCCGCTGAGAGCTCCGCCGCGGAATTGCGCCGTGTTTGCTCAGTGTAAACCGGCCCTTAGACTGCACATAGACTGATATGAGCTTATTTTGTACCATACAGTATGCACTATGGATTCTGTGACATCATGGCATGCTCCACTGCATTATATTATTGTGTTTTCTCCTAGAAGCATTATTTACACTGGCGCCATACAGCTACACACGCTGTGCCAATGGGCCTGCAATTTGCCAGTAAAAGCATAAATAATGAGCATGTTCATTAATTAAAGACGTTATTCTGTACTGTGTGAGCACTGCTGTACAATCCCCTTTAATGGAGCACATTATCATATTGAAATTTTACCTCAAAATTAGAGCTGTATTTTACAGTATGAATTCAGTAAGAATGCCCTGTATGTTTATTGATTACATTATATCTTCTCGTATGTGCCATGACCTTTTTGAAATAATAATTTCATGGATTCCTGCAGTAAAATTAAATATTTTCTGGTGCCCGTTGGGCAATTTATTTTTCAGCATTTTGTTTGCCAACACATGAATGTCTAAAATTCCAGGTACACAGCCAATTCCCATGCAAAAACAACTAACCTAGTGGCCTTGTTAAATGTAGATGCATTTGAAGGTTAAATTTTACATTAACTACAGCACAATTATTATACTGTACAATTATATTTAGTTAAGGGGCTATGGTTATATGGGCTTTGTTTCTAAATATCCAAATTACAAGGAAAATTCAATATCTGAGCGTTTACATCTTCTTATAGGACAAAGTATGTTTATTTTAAGTAACTGCACTAGTAAATTAGGGGTAAAATACTTAAGGAGTTGAGAAGAAGACTTGGAAAGACAGGATCTTAGTCATAGGGAGAGGAAATCTTGAGCTTTCTTTTGCTCCCCATAGAACCCCCTTAAATAGCAGGGTAAGGATGCATCATCACATTGGGGTGAATTTAGTATTGTTAATTGATTGCCCAGCAAGCCAGCTGTATTATGCAAGGGGTATTTATTTTCTGTCATTTCCTTTTTTGTGCATGCTGGTTATTAAAGCCATGCCTAGATGCAAAGTAATACAAAGTAATTTTACATTTAATTTTTGTGCAGCTTCTGCTAAAATGGTGCCAGAAAATAGCCTTTTTCATTAGTAAATCCATTGGGAAAACATACATGTCTCTTTACATGGGCCTTTTGGGGAGAAAAAACCTCTAAGCTTGAAAAAGTCGAAAAAGTATGACTCGAACAGTGTACATTATTAACAAATGACGTGTACCTGACGTGCCCAATTTTGAGTGTATTTAGAAACGTATTAAACTTAAAGTGTCATTCTCGTTTGGAAAAACTTTTGACATGTCATAGAGACATGTCAAAAGTTTTGATCGGTTCGGGTCTGAGTGTTTCGACTAGTACCATTTGGGGGCATGAGCAGGGAGAGCATTGCAGCACAGTCCGCTCCCCGCTCTGTGTCAGTGAGTCAGGCTCCATAGACTTACATTAGGAGCCTCCATAGACTAAGGGTGGTATTACACAGGCCGATGAAGGCCCGATAATAACTGAAAACGAGCGCCGATCTGCTAGATCGGCGCTCATTTACTGGGCCTATTACACGGCCTGATTATTGTTAAACAAGGGCTGCAGAGACATCGTTACCAGTGTCCTTGCAGCCCTTGCTTAACTTTATACATTACCTGTCCAGGCTGCAGGGCTCCTCTTGCGGTCTTCTCCCTGAGTCCCGCGCACTCCAGTTTCAGAGCGGCCTGTCTAATTTGCATAAAACTGTCACATTTTGGCACCAAAGTGATGGCCGTCCAAAAAAATGGCCAAAAAAAGATGTTGTGAGAACATAGCCTAGAAATGTAGAATAGATAAATTGCTATAAAATCAAATCATTATTGCAATCACAACCAAACCTTAATATTTTGTTATGGTAATCAGATCTTCACAAAAAGATAAAAAAAATTCCCTTTTCCTCAGAAGTCAGCCAGAAGTGTGAACTCTACTAAATACATGTGAGAGAAAATATACCCTATTTAGGGCATTGTAAGTGTTATGTTACCCCTCAAAAGGCCAGCATGCAGTGTAAAGAAAATATATAGTCATTTATATGACAGCTTTAAACTCTCATTCAATAGCAGTATTATTTTTTTTATAAATGATGTCATGTTTATATAACATTCTGCAAGTCCAAGGCTTTAGTAGAAACAATAAGGCGGGCATGTCTCTGCTCCACCATGGTCTCCAGCCTCTATCCTTCTGACAGTTACACAAACATGAGTCTCATTCACTGTTTAGAGAGGAGGGCACACAATGCATGTCTATTATATAATGAGGAGGAGAAAAAAGATTGGGATGGAGCCATTTTGTCCACCCAACACACACAGGACACTCTTATTGTGTCTGCTCAATCCAACTATGAATGCCATTATTGTGTCTGAGATCCTATTCATACCTCTCCCCACTTGCCCCCATCCCCCTTTCCAGTCCCTCTGCTGCCTCTGTCGACCCCCCCTCCCCTTTTCTCCCTCTGTAGGCTCCTTGCGGCTCTGCCGGAGTGCATGGATAAATTAATATGAATTTGAAAAGAGCCTTGTTTCCCAATGACATATCCTCACCACTTTCTCACGATGAGCAGTCGGAGTGGGGGTTGAGACGAGGGGGGCGCACAAATTGTCCTTACAATGTCTGTCAAGGATAAATCTTATAGCAGAGCTGTTCTGGTTTGCGGAACTATCTTTTGAACAAATATATTACATTCTGTTATTTAAAGGTCCATGATTAAATTAATGGGGAGTACTGATAGGCCATGTTCACACATGGTATTTTGGGCAATGTTCCTATCAGTATTTTTGTTAATATTTGTAGCCAAAATCAAGAGAGGAAATGACAGAGAAAAATTATAATGGAAAGATTTGCACAGTTTCTGTGTCTTTAACCCACTCCTGGTTTTAGTTGAAAAAAAACAACTGACCAAAAGAATGATGAAAATAACAGCCATAGCCTGTTTGTGTGTAGTCACATAAATTCCATACCACAGTTTAAAGCTATATTCACACAGCATTTTGTTATCTCTGAAATCCTCTCATCAGCCGGCTGCCGCTCCATGACGCTCCTCCTAAGGTGCTGGGAAAAGATGGATACTGTCCTGCAAAACTTCTCCCAGTTTCATTATTACTGTAAATTCGCGTAACTATAATCACCAATGTTTTTTGTATGAGATATGCTCAAAACATGATCCTTTGGTGGGCCATGGGGACTGGAATTGAGAATCACTGGTCTATACTATGGGGGAGATTGATCAAACATGGTTTAAAGTGAAACTGGCTCAGTTGCCCCTAGCAACCAATCAGATTCCATCTTTCATTCCTCACAGACTCTTTGGAAAATGAAAGTTGGTTGATAGGTCGCTAGGGGCAACTGAGCCAGTTTCACTTTACACCATGTTTGATAAATCTTCCCCTATGTGTGCACTGTTATCCCATTTCCCAATGACTTTAAGAGTGGTTTCAGACTACGGAATTCTCGCAGGTAAATTCCGCCGAATTCCTTCACTATAACAAGCTCACGGCTGCGCGCCTTTCCGCCGGCTCCATAGACACCATTCTATGGGCCGGCTGATTCCGCATTCCGCCGAAAGAATTGACATGACACTTCTTTCGTCAGAATGCGGAATCAGCCAGCCCATATAATAGTGTCTATAGAGCCAGCGGAAAGGCGCACGGCCGTGAGCGTGTTCTAGCGATGAAATTCAGCAGAATTTATCCGTGAGAATTCCGTAGTCTAAACCCACCCTAATGGAGTGCATTATTTTATTGAAATTATGGCCGTTTTATTCTTGTCTCACCTATAATTGCCATCTAATGCCATTTTAGGCTATGTTTACACAAAATAGCCTTATTTTCAACTCAAAATAACAACAGTCCAAAAATGCCTCTGAAAACAAACTTTGTGTGAACATAGCCTAAAATCGCATTAGGGCTATGTTCCCACTACGTACAAACAACTTTCGTTCCACCATGAAAGGCCTACAGACAGAATTAATCAATTAATCAATCAATTAATTAATTAATCTTGATCATTCATTCAGGCCATAGGTAGCATTAAACAATGGGCGTTCAAAGGGTATTCAAGGCGGAATTGTCATTGTTTGTACAGCGTATTAACATAGCATAAGGAGAACTCTGTCCAGGACCCATTTCACCAAAACGACCGGGGCAGGGGGTGAGTGAAAAAAATAACATCCGCTTACCTCCCCGACTCTTGTGCTGCCACTCAAATACTGCCGCTCTTGTCCCCAGTGCTTCCTGGTCTGAGATGGCACTTGGGATTTGACATGACATGCCCACTCAGCCATTCAGTGGCTGTAGCGGTGTCCCACTGAATGGCTGAGAAGGCCTGCCATGTCAGTCCCGTCTCACACCAGGAAATGGCCAGGGACTAGGATCCGGAGCAGTGGCATGGGCGGGAGCTAGGGAAGAAAGTGGATGTTATTGCCTTTACTCATCCCCCACCCTGGGCGTTTTGAAAAACAAATGGGTCTCAGTTCTCTTTTAAATGACAATTATGGCTAAGAAAAGAATAAGTTAAGAGTAAGTATATCAGAAAATATATCCTTCTAATGGTCTAGTTTGTATGACATCATATGTCACAATATTTTGTTTCATATAACTTAACATAATACATCAGTTAAAAGAATTATGTTTAGCTGTCATTGCCACATATTCAGTCATGAAAGAACCTTTGCCAACATCTTGTGTCATTGAGGCTATATCTATAAAGCTTTATGGAATTCATTTTGAGACATAAAACATCCAAATAGGTCTTAAAACATCTCCACAAAAATGCAATTTTGTCCCATTGAATTGCATTAAATGTAGTTTATACTCACATGTAGTTCCAGTCATATATTTTAATTATATTACAATTACTAAGAAATGTCCGGTTCTATTGGTGAGCAGGGTGAATGAGCTACTCCTTGCCTGACTGTTGGTATATCTGTCCTTCCGCTCCTGACCCGCACATGGAGAAGTTTATTCATCGAGGAAGGCAACACAAATTCCTCCTTGTGACGGGGGAAAACCAAGATGGCGCCCATCAATGCAACTTCAGCAGCTTGGCAGACATTGCAGCTGCAGCACCGCCAATATGCGCATCGCAGGGGAGCAACATGAAAGAATCAGGTTTGCTGCTGATTATGGGACACCAACTCTCATGAAAGTCCCTGGCCATTAAGGTGGTGAAAATCTTATGTCCAGACCTAAGGTCATCCCTGGATAATACTGTATCGGCAGCACTAACATAGATTCAGGGTGAAATTGCCAAGCTTTCTACTAAGATCATCTAGCTACTGTTGAATCTGAGATCACTTTTGCACAGGCTAAACAGTCTACATGCATGATAAAAATCCTGCAAGATAAAGCGGAGGACTTAGAAAACCCTTCCTGAAAGAGCAACCTGCGAATTATTGGCTTACCTGAGATTATTCCGGCGTCTTTCCTATCAAAAATTTGTGCACAGTAGCTACCGATGACTTTTGGCCTATCCTTTGTGTATACGTCTGAAAAAGCCCACAGAATTGGGGCTCCGTGACTTCTATGTGTCAAGTTCTAAAAAAAAAGCTGTCCAAACAAAAACATGTTATTGTCAAATATCTTAACTTCGCAGATAAGCATGCCATCATTACATGACAGACAAGAGAAACCAAACAGACCCTGTCGTTCATGGACATAAAGTTTTATTATTCATTGATTGCTCTGCCGCTGTAGGTAAGAGAAGAAAGGCTTTTGCGCAAATCTGCTCCTCATTAGTTAAAAGGCAAATCCACTTAACCCTTAAATTTATATCTACCTTCAGAATAGTCAAGTCAGATGGTTCTGCAGAAGTTTTCCGCACACTGGAAGAGGCAGGCCACTACGAAGGCTCATCTAAATCCCCTGCCACACAGGAGAAACATAAAAGCCATAGGATGGACAGCCCTACCTCACCACAAGACACAATGGACTGAACCATCCATGACAGGATTTGCCCCAGGAGGTGTAAAGGTTTACCTACTTAAAGCAGCACTATCAGCAGGTTCTTCCCAGAGAACCTGCTGATATGCCGCAAGAGCTGTGTATCTTAGTAGTACATAGCCATTAGTTTAACCCCTGTCCTCCCCCGCATTGTTTGTAAAATTGCTAAATGCTCTTATGCAAATTACTTACATTTAGGGTGTTGCTCTGGGCCAGAGAGCATCGTCGCGCCCCACCCAGCTCGTCCCCTCCTGTCCCGCCCACTATGCATATTCATAACTTCATAGTGGGCTCTATACACTGCGGCTGCGGAGGGAAGAAGTCCTGTCGGAGACATGAACCCCAAGGGCCGCCGCTGATTCTACCAGAGGTCCCTCGGGATGTAAGTATAAGATAGACTTTATACTTACGTCTTGAGGAACCTCGGGGAGGATTGGCGGCGGCCCGGGGGATTCACAAAAGCGTCGAAGCAGCCCGTCTCTGACAGGACTGCTTCCCTGCGCAGCCGCAGTGTATAGAGCCCACTATGCAGTTATGAATATGCATAGTGGGCGGGACAGCAGGGAGCGAGCTGGGCGGGGCACAGCAATGCTCTCTGGCCCTGAGCAACGCCCTAAATGCTCTTAAGCAAGTAATTTGCATAACAGCATTTAGCAATTTTACAAACAATGCGGGGGAGGACAGGGGTTAAAGTAATGGCTATGTACTACTGAGATACACAGCTATGGCGGCATATCAGCAGGTTCTCTGGGAAGAACCTGCTGATAGTGCCACTTTAAGGTATCCTCAGGGTTCCTCCAGATGTTTTTGCTGTGTCCCAGGGTGCTGTAGTGTTATTCAGTGGTGAGCACTTTTCAGTGACTGTTTCTTTCTTTTTCTTTTTTCATTTCCTTTTCCTTTTTCACTTATTCTTGTAATCAGATTCACTTATACAAGTTATGTGGTGACCCTCCTTATAATTGGAGGAGAGAGCCTGGTGATAACCCCCATAAAAATAGTGGGTGAGAACCGAACTTAATGGTGACCCCCACAAAAATTGTGACCCTCCTTATAATTGGGGGTAAGAGTCTGTTGTGATCCTGTTAAAATTGTGGCTAAGAGCCTGTTGTGACCCTATTGAAAATTGTGGGTGAGAGCCTATGTTGACCCTCCTTATAATTAGGGGTAAGAGCCTGTTGTGACCCTTCTTATATTTGTGGATAAGAGCCTGTTGTGACCCCGTTAAAAATTGTGGGCGAGAGCCTGTTGTGACAATCCTTATAACCGTGGGTAAGAGATCCTTTTGTGACCCTGTTAAAAATTGTGGGTAAGAGCCTGTTGTGAACCTGTTAAAAATTGTGGATAAAAGCCTGTTGTGACCCTGTTGTTAAAAATTGTGGGTGAGAGCCTGTTGTGACCCTTTTGTTAAAAATTGTGGGTGAGAGCCTGTTGTGACTCTGTGAAAATAAATGTGGGCAAGAGCCTGTTACTCTCTCAAAAATTTTGTTAGCAAGAGCCTGTTGTGACTCTCTTAACAAGGCGGAGGGTGCAAGGCGGATAATTTTGGGTAAGAGCCTGTTGTGACCCTGTTAAAAATTATGGTAAGAGCAAGTTGTTACCCTGTTAGAAAATGTGGACAAGAGCCTGTTGTGACCCTCTCAAAAATTGTTGGCGAAGGTGGCCGGTCCAAAGCGGAATACAGTGGTATGACCCAAAGTTGCTCATTAAAGGGGTAGTGCGGCGCTGGAAAATTATTCACAGAATAACACACATTACAAAGTTATACAACTTTGTAATGTATGTTATGTCTGTGAATCGCCCTCTTCCTGTGTCCCACCACCCCTGCCCGTGTACCCGGATGTGTTGGTGCATTATACATTACCTGATCTGTGTCGCGCATGTCCGCCATCTTGTGCCAAACGTCATCTTGGGCTCGAATCGCTGCCGCCGTCCCCCCTCCACCGCGTCATAACTGTGCTCAGCCGCGATTGGCTGAGCACATTTATGCTCAGCCAATCGCAGCTGAGTGGCTGATGATGCGGCCGCTCAGCCAATCGAGGCTGAGCACAGTTATGACGCGACAGAGGGGGGACGGCGGCAGAGATTCGGCCGGCCGAAGATGACGTTTGGCACAAGATGGAGGACATGCGCAACACGGATCAGGTAATGTATAATGCACCAACACTTCCGGGTACACGTGCGGGGGTGGTGGGACACGGGGAAGGGGGCGATTCACAGACATAACATACATTACAAAGTTGTATAACTTTGTAATGTGTGTTATTCTGTGAATAATTTTATAGCGCCGCACTATCCCTTTAAGGAGCACCGATTTCATCCAAGCTATTTGGGTGCTTTGCTCATGTGCATGCTGTTGGTGGTCAGTCTAATAGGGATGGCTCTCCTGCTGATATTCGCAGGGCACAGTTTGCAAAATACAAACCATTTGTCTTCAGCACTTGGCACAAAATAATGAAACATGTCAGAAAACCTCCCCCTCCAAGACCAGGTGCTCTGGGGAACACTTGAGGGACCACTTGTTATGGCCCATCTTCTCCCTCTGGCCACACCACTGCCTCTTACAGCCAGTGCAGATCACTCCCCCTCTGAAACGTATGGTCCAGTTGGCTCACCAGTCTGACCAATCGCTTCTTCGTCCACCTCCTCCTCTCTACATTGAGACAGCGGAAGGTGAACACTTAGGGGATCAGTGGACCTGCATAAGCCGTGCTCTTGTTGTCCCTCAGCAGCAGATTCTCAACATGGCCAGGCCCATGACTTTTGGCTGCACCCTTATCAGTATGCACACGTCCTCGATCTCATCCTTTTACACTAGTCTTTGCCATGTTTTCTGTTATGAGCAGATTACACCACTAGACTTTCGCACTATGATACTGGCTGGATTGTAAAATACAGTATGGCAAATGTTTTTTGCGTGTTGTTTTTAGTCCTAAAAGGGATTATTGGATAGTTGTGGATATAACTGACAATTACTAGCTATATACAAGTATACTATTCCATACAATTCTGAGTAGAGTTGCAGGCTGCAGGCACAGCCGTGCCGAAGATCCGGGACTTCTTGGCGCTGAACAGCAAGCAGTAGTCACAACTATACTGATGGGAGTCGTAGTAGTGGGTATACAGTAAACGTTATTGCACAGATAACACGTTTCAAAGCGCGGCCTGTTCGTCAGGGGGTGTTGTTCTTTATACACTTTCATTTTCTTTTTCCAGCTCATATTGTGTTCTCAGGCTCGGTCACATGATCTATATTTCCTGTGATGTCATGTTCTTTGTGAATCCCGTACACAAAAATGGGATTGACTTAGTTTTTGTATACGTTAAAAGTAACCATTCAAAAAGGGTATACATTATAATGACCTCAAAAACACAAAGCCAGCCTCAAATAGTCCAATAGGTATCAATTTACACCAGAAACTCCGTGGCACCCACCAGTAGATGCAAATTTTCTTTATTTTAGGGTGCCTTCACACCTACCAGATCAGCTGCGGATCCAGTATCATTCACCCCTATGATAGCATATACTTGCAGCGGGATTGACATCCCGCTGTGAATATTTGCTTTAACCCCCCCGCTGTCCGCATCCCCGCAGCCCGCATCCCCCATCCCCGGCCGCATCCTGCAGCCCGCCGCCGAGAGCATACAGTACCTGCTCGGCGGCACGGCTGCAGTGAGGCTGCCGGCTCCAGTCCTGCTCAGATCAGCTGAGCGGGACCGGAGCCGGGAGCCTCACTGCAGCCGCGCCACCGAGCAGGTAATGTATGCTCTCGGCGGCGGGCTGCAGGATGCGGCCGGGGATGGGGGGATGTGGCCGGGGATGGGGGATGCGGCCGTCGGGCTGCTGGATGCGGCCGGGGATGGGCTGATGCGGCCAGGGATGGGCTGATGCGACCAGGGATGGAGGATGTGGGCGGCGGCGGGCTGCAGGATGCGGCCGGGGATGGAGGGATGTGGCGGCGGGGCTTCGGACAGCAGGGGGTCAAAGCACATATTCACAGCGGGATGTCAATCCCGCTGCGAGTATGTGCTATCATAGGGGTGAATGGTACTGCATCCGCAGCGGTTCTTGCTACGAATCCGCAGAAGTGAGACCCGCTGCGGATCCGGTAGGTGTGAAGGCACCCTTAGAATAAAACTCAGGGTCCTAAAGGAGTGTTCCAGAGAAAAAAGCAATGTCTGTTTCATGAACTATTGTATCATCTTCTCTGGTGATAATGATAGTTTAATCTGGAGTTTAGATTGTGAGCCCTGTTGGGGACAGGAACCAGTGTAAGTGATGACAAACACTGTACAGCACTGCAAAACAAATTGGCAGTATACATATAAAGGAATTATTATAATTATTGAATTTTAAAGATCTATAGTGGCCAGGGCAGTGATATGCAGATGAGAGAGGCTCTCTGCTTGAGAGTACTATATGTCACTATTCTGTTTACTGCTAAACTTGCAACAGAATCACAGGTTATTTAAGATTTAAAAGGGGTTATCCAAGCTTAGAAAAACAGATCCACTTTCTTAGAGAAACAACTCCACTCCTGTTTTGTTTGGATGTGGTTTTGCAGCTAGGTTCCATTGAAGTAAATGGAGCTGAATTGTAATACCACACACAATCTGGCATGGTACCTACCTCCTGGGGGAGGGGGAGCACTGCAGGCTTAGGGCACAGATGCTCTAGGCCACGCCAGATTCACTCCCCACCCGCCGCAGCAATAAAAGTAGTTTTTCTTCAAAATACCTGCATTGTGAGAAGGGCCAACCCCAAAACTGGACACTCCGCGAGGACTGCTACAATGTGGCAAGGCAGTTTAGGGGCAGCTACAGAGTCGGTGTAGAGTATAGAGTCGCTTTAAGATTTACACTCTCTTCTGAAAGCATACTGTCTGGGTAGATACGTCACCAACTTTATATTCCTGTTATTTACAATGTATATACTATATAGGATATTGTTACAATTTGTATTTCCAATAACAATATTACCAGTGTTACTTTTATTTGTATTTCTAGGAAAATACTGATTTCCAGGCAAAGAAGTGCAAAGCATTATCATTCTATCAACATCTAGAAGGATCAAAGACTTCATCAATGCAACCAATGCCATTTCTGCCAAATTCTAACACAACAGGACTGGCAAGCATCACTGATTTGTGTAAGGGAGAGAATGTAAAATGGATAAGTTACAATTACAGACAACTATACAAATGCCTAGCAAGGTAGATCTAACCAGGCCCAGTAAAGAAGTGAAAGCCAACAAAGGACGGTTAGAACTGCTACAGTGCTTCATGTTCCAAAAGGTAAGAAAACCTGTTTACATTCAATCTGCATATGTTTTATAGTGTGTTTTTATTGTGTACCCTAACAAAGGAAAACTGAGAATGTAAGATTATAATACACTTTTGTAAAACTCTGAAGGTGACCATTCATTTTACATTTGAACCTATTCACTTAAATAGAATGTTTCAACCAACAAATATTTACTATTTTAGGGGTCCTAAAGAAGCTTTCAGTATCTGAAACACCTATCAGCTATCCTCAGAATAAGTGATAAATGTTAGACTGGTGGGATCCAAATTGTGAGACCTTCAGATCAATTTAAGGTGATAAACATTCCAAGTAGGAAAACCATTTTGTTATTTACCAAACTGCATATTGCAATAGTAAAATGAATATAAGAATTTGTGTAATATATCTTATCAGAAAAAATGCCTTTCTTCCATTTATAGATACCTTTCCTGTCCCCCCCCCCCCCCCCTTCCAAACTCATCATTTAATCACACTGCTCATATCTGTCCTGAGAGGCAGGATGGACTGGCAGTATAATAAGTCCTTTTACACGGCCTGATATGGGGATTAAATGTGCATTAACTTTGGATATTTTGTGCGGCTGTAAAATCCAATCAGTCTATGAGCGAGCGTTTTCCAGCTCATTGGCTGATCGCTGGCACTTTTACACAAGCCGATTATTGGCTAAATTTCTATGTACACTAGGCCTTTACTCCTTGGGCTTTCTCATTTGTAAGAACTTTTCATTTCGGATTTTGACACTCTATCCTACTTTCAGGGCCGGCGTTAGGGGGGGGCAAAGTAGGCACTTGCCCAGGGCCCCCATCCCCCAGGGGCCCCCTAGCTCCTTCCTTCATTAGTGGAGCAGGAAGCAGAGCAGCACAAGCAGCTCCCCTGCTCCACTAATGAACGAAGGAGCTGAGCTGTGAGGACGGAGCGCCCCTCCTGCAGAGCTGCCTGTGCCCTACAGAAGAGGAGGAACGGCAAGCCCAGGTAAAGAAATAGAGGGGGGGGGGGGGGGTTAGAGGGTCACGGAGACTGGGGGCGGGACTTGCGGCCAGGGGGCGGTGCTTACGGCCGCGGGTGGGCGGAGCCTCGGGTGTCTTTATAAAACAGTAACCCCCTCCCCATATACTAGCCTAGCGAACAGTATACAGGAAGGGGGCAGGGGATCCTGTATGATGCAGTCCCCCCTTCCACCATATACTGTTCAGGGCCCTCCTCCCTCTGTATCTATGGGCACCAGGCCCTGAGCAGTACATGATGGAGGTGGGTGCTGAATCACACAGTATCCTGTATGATAAAGTACCCCCATATCTCTCCTCTGCTCTACTACTACCCCCAATACTACTCCTAATACTGCTCTACTATTACCCCCAATACTACTCCTAATACTGCCCTACTATTACCCCCAATAGTGCCCTACTACTACCTCAATACTACTCCTAATACTGCCCTACTACTACCCCCAATACTACTCCTAATACTGCTCTACTATTACCCCCAATACTACTCCTAATACTGCCCTACTATTACCCCCAATAGTGCCCTACTACTACCCCCAATACTACTCCTAATACTGCTCTACTACTACCCCCAATAGTGCCCTACTATTACCCCCAATACTACTCCTAATACTGCTCTACTATTACCCCCAATACTACTCCTAATACTGCCCTACTATTACCCCCAATAGTGCCCTACTACTACCCCCAATACTACTCCTAATACTGCTCTACTACTACCCCCAATAGTGCCCTACTACCACCATCAATACTACTCCTAATACTGCTCTACTACTACCCCCAATAGTGCCTTACTACTACCCCAATACTACTCCTAATACTGCTCTACTACTACCCCCAGTAGTGCCCTACTACTACCCCCAATACTACTCCTAATATTGCTCTACTACTACCCCCAATAGTGCCCTACTATTACCCCCAATACTACTCCTAATACTGCCCTACTATTACCCCCAATACTACTCCTAATATTGCTCTACTACTACCCCCAATAGTGCCCTACTACTACCCCAATACTACTCCTAATACTGCCCTACTACTACCCCCAATACTACTCCTAATACTGCTCTACTACTACCCCCAATAGTGCCCTACTACTACCACCATCAATACTACTCCTAATACTGCTCTACTACTACCCCCAATAGTGCCTTACTACTACCCCAATACTACTCCTAATACTGCCCTACTACTACCCCCAGTAGTGCCCTACTACTACCCCCAATACTACTCCTAATATTGCTCTACTACTACCCCCAATAGTGCCCTACTATTACCCCCAATACTACTCCAAATACTGCTCTACTACCCCCAATACTGCCCTACTACTACCCCCAATACTACTCCAAATACTGCTCTACTACTACTCCCAATACTGCCCTACTACTACTCCTAATACTGCTCTACTACTACCCCCAATACTGCTCTACTACTACCCCCATACTGCCCTACTACTACCCCCAATACTACTCCTAATACTGCTATACTACTACCCCCATACTGCCCTACTACTACCCCCAATACTACTCCCAATACTGCTCTACTACTACCACAAATACTGCCCTACTACTACCCCAATACTACTCCTAATACTGCTCTACTACTACTCCCAATACTGCCCTACTACTACTCCTAATACTGCTCTACTACTACCCCCATACTGCCCTACTACTACCCCCAATACTACTCCTAATACTGCTCTACTACTACCCCCAATACTGCTATACTACTACCCCCATACTGCCCTACTACTACCCCCAATACTACTCCTAATACTGCTCTACTACTACCCCCAATAGTGCCCTACTACTACCACCATCAATACTACTCCTAATACTGCTCTACTACTACCCCCAATAGTGCCTTACTACTACCCCAATACTACTCCTAATACTGCTCTACTACTACCCCCAGTAGTGCCCTACTACTACCCCCAATACTACTCCTAATATTGCTCTACTACTACCCCCAATAGTGCCCTACTATTACCCCCAATACTACTCCTAATACTGCCCTACTATTACCCCCAATACTACTCCTAATATTGCTCTACTACTACCCCCAATAGTGCCCTACTACTACCCCAATACTACTCCTAATACTGCCCTACTACTACCCCCAATACTACTCCTAATACTGCTCTACTACTACCCCCAATAGTGCCCTACTACTACCACCATCAATACTACTCCTAATACTGCTCTACTACTACCCCCAATAGTGCCTTACTACTACCCCAATACTACTCCTAATACTGCCCTACTACTACCCCCAGTAGTGCCCTACTACTACCCCCAATACTACTCCTAATATTGCTCTACTACTACCCCCAATAGTGCCCTACTATTACCCCCAATACTACTCCAAATACTGCTCTACTACCCCCAATACTGCCCTACTACTACCCCCAATACTACTCCAAATACTGCTCTACTACTACTCCCAATACTGCCCTACTACTACTCCTAATACTGCTCTACTACTACCCCCAATACTGCTATACTACTACCCCCATACTGCCCTACTACTACCCCCAATACTACTCCCAATACTGCTCTACTACTACCACAAATACTGCCCTACTACTACCCCAATACTACTCCTAATACTGCTCTACTACTACTCCCAATACTGCCCTACTACTACTCCTAATACTGCTCTACTACTACCCCCAATACTGCTCTACTACTACCCCCATACTGCCCTACTACTACCCCCAATACTACTCCTAATACTGCTCTACTACTACCCCCAATACTGCTATACTACTACCCCCATACTGCCCTACTACTACCCCCAATACTACTCCTAATACTGCTCTACTACTACCCCAATACTGCTCTACTACTACCCCCAATACTGCTCTACTACTACTACTCCCAATACTACTCTACTACTACCCCTAATACTGCTCTACTACTACCCCCAATACTGCTCTACTACCATTGCTATTATTACCTCCACTCCTGATACTACTACTACTCCCAAAACTGCTACTCCCCTTATCTACTACTACACCCCTCATCTTATATGCTTCTACTATTGCTACACCCCTTATCCACTATGCCTATACTACTACACCCATCAAAAAATAAATAAAAAAAATCGAGAAAAGAAAAAACAAGATTTTATTTTTTGCCCACATCACCCCAGCCCTAGGAGATGCTATCTGCTGAGGGGGCAACTATCAGTGGAGATGCTATGTGCTGGGGGCGGGGGGGCATTTAACTATCAGTGGAGATGCTATCTGCTGAGGGGGCAACTATCAGTGGAGATGCTATGTGCTGGGGGGGGGGAACAGGGGAGATGCTATGTGCTGGGGGGGGGGTAACTATCAGGGGAGCTGCTATCTGCTGAGGGGGCAACTATCAGGGGGCTAGCTAACAGGTGTAAAACCTACAGTGAGATGCCTCCTATATTGGTGGATACTACATACTGGGTGGTGGAGGTAACTACCAGAAGAATTACCTACAGAGGGATACTGACTATATGCCTACTTTAGCTCATATAATATATGCTTTTCTGAAGTTAACTTTGGCCTTTGTTTATCTTCCTATCCTGGTGGTGGTTCTACGTAAATGCCCTATGTGGTTCTATGTAAATGCACATGACTGGGACTAGAATGAGGAGCAGAGAATGGGAGTGAAGTGCTGTTGCTATGTGCTATTGGTGATGGAAGACAGGAATGGGAGTGAAGGTGCAGTGTAAAGGGGAGGGCTTAGGAAAGAGAGAAACACGTGGCCAGGTTGGACTTGGTTAGTGAAAGTTTCCTGTCCTATTAGGAATAGTTGGACTGGATATAGCTCACATGTTTTGGGACTGTCCAGGGATTCAGTCATTCTGGGGCGAGGTGGCACGATTGCTAGTGGTAAAAACTGTCCATAATTTTCTTTTAACCCCACATGTAGCAATTTTGGGTAACACCTAATGAGTTGGGTTGCAACGATAGTATGCTAGTTATAAGAACTCTATTTTATGCAAGACTCATTATTCTGAGGAACTGGGTGAATGATGTTCTGCCCTCGATGAACGAATGGATGAATGTAGTGTCCAAAATAAAGAGATATGAGCATACTTGGTATGGCAGAAAGGGAAAGGCGGAGGCAGCATTTCGGTGATTATGGCAGAAATGGTAGTTGTCTGATTTTTTTTTTTTTTTTTGTTTTCCCACCTCGCGAGCCAGGGGGGTAGGGGGATACAAGGAAATGATATATCAAGGATACAGGAATGGCTTTTGTGTTTTACTACGTTTAGTAATGGAAATTTGGAAACTATTCTTGTGTATTTTTGATAATGGATGTATTAAATATTGCTTATATATATAAATAAAATATGAATTAAAATAAAAAGGAATAGTTGGGCTTTTACGTATAATGGTTGTTAGTTGCAGTGGCAGAAGCAGGAGGCAATTTAGGATTTAAATTTGTACTTAAAATTGGCTGTTCCCACTTTGGTATATTTAGTGTGAAGGCTGGGATATTACCCAGCCGTAAGGTTATATACTGAGGCTGGGCCCAGTGTGGTGGTAGGTCTCCGTAAGTTGGTGCCCTCGGATCTGGTGCCCATGGTTGAGAGTAAGTAAATACTAGAGATGAGCGAGTAGTGAAATTCGAAAGCTCGAAATTTGAATCGAATAGACCGCGATGTTCAACTATTCGATCGAATATTGAGCCCCATTAAAATCTATGGGGAAAAAAAACTCCTGTGACTCTCGTGTCATGTCTAGCGGTTAAAGCTGTGGGGATGTTGAGGCATGCGTAGCACCGCAACTATGCCGAAACACCACTGGTGGAGACAGGTCAGAGAAGATGGAGCAGAAGAAATCAGTGACTGCATCCTGTGAGCCGCAGATAACTCAATAACTTCCGTCTTTTTACTAGACTGAACAGGGCCAGGACATGATACCCCCCTCACTACTTTTTGCAGTTGGGGTAACATTCCTGGCATCATGTGACTCACTGCTTCTCCACAAATCACTCGTTGTGCCGTTTGTTCTACCTTGGAAATAGTATCCACAGTAATTTAATCTGCCCCATGTTAATTTCCCCTTAGCCCGGCCCTGTCACACTCCATATCACTTTTTGTGGCCCTTTTTTATCACAGATTTTATTGAAGCTTTGTCAATTGCACTTCACGTGTTCCGTAGTGTACACTGTGTAACAAAGTTTAGCGTGGTTTTGGTCGCTGTTAAAAGCTTTTGAGTTAGCAGACTTTGTTAAAGATGTTTTATAATCTATGAGAAGTGATTTGTAGATGTTATAAAAGTTTTGCAAGAAAACAAACAAAATTTTTTTATAAACTATGGCAATCCAGCAGTATACACTGTATTAAAATTTTTATGTATGCCAACAGACGACAAAGGCAACTATGCCAATAGAGGCGCAAACACTGTATATCAACTTTTACATAAGGCAACAGGCGTTCAACTGTTTTTAATCACACAGAAAAAAGTAAAAAAGTACTCTGACACTTTATTGTTTTTTTGGGCAACTAGCTGTATACAGGCATATACACTATATCTCAACTTTTATTTCTGCCAACAGGCCCCAAGCGTTTCACACTTTTCAGTCACGCACAGAACGTCAAACAATAGTGGGCCACTGGTACTTGTGTTTGTGGAGGAAGCTGCTATATACTGTGCTGTGATATGTGAGAATATAGTATTTTACTTCTGTTGGGATATTAAACACAATAGTCTGCTGTGCAACATATTAAAATATGTAAACGTAGCAGCAGTGCAATCCACTGCCCAGCCCCCTACTTATTCTGACAGTGCAGCCTCATAGACTATGTTCACACAATGTCAAAAATAGAGGAAAGGCATCCGCTGTCGCTATTTAAAAAAACATCCGTTTTTACCGTGATTTAACTGACTGCAATGGCAATGCACTGAAATCAATGGGAAGACGGACGTCCAGTGCACACATGTATGGACACATGTAATGGACATTTTTACTGCGGGCGGCAAAATAATGGACATGATCATTATTTTCAGATATCTTTTGCAAACAGCCGAACATATTTTATTAGTTATTTACACACAGTTTTTTTTTTGTCATTGTTCTTTCTCTGTTTTTACTAATAAATTCAATGGACTTTTCAATTAAGCCACACCCAAAGTCCAATTAATAACCCAAAGTAGAATAATGTACAAACACCAGTCATTGCACTAAGGGGGGGCCAGACAGCTAAATGACTTCTATTATCTTAGATTCAACAGGGCGGACGTCATTTTAAATGGAGCTGAAAAAAACGTTGTGTGAACATAGCCTTACATTCTAGAAATTAGCCAAAATAACTTTTGAGATGCCTGATGATACAGTATGTCAAACGTTATTTTAATAACCTGAATTTTTTAAGGCCAAATGTGGCTTCAGACTTAAGGAGTTCAAAGACCCTTTTACAGCCTATGTAGCTAGTACTGTATCTGCATTGGCAGCTGTGTTAGCACCTATGTTCTTGAGTCAGGCATATAGTTGATATAGAGTTTTCTCGGTCTTTCTGGAAAAGAGTTTTGTAAATATGTGCCTGTAATTGCAGCTTCATCCCAATATGTTTTCAGTAGGCCAGAATGTGTCCACATGCATCTGTTTATTTGTCAGGGTTCTATTCTTTCTCTCTGCTACGATATTTGCTCAGGAGTGTAAAGCACTGTTTTTCATGCTCTGTCTCGTGTTGTAATCTTCTACTCAACTTCACTCACCATATTAAGAAACTCACAGGGCAACCCTGGAAATGATTCGCATTGTCTTACTTGTAGCCCTGAGGTGTCTCTTTCATGAATGGTTAGCAGTGGCCACTCTAGATATTTCATAGTCTCGAGCCTTAAAATTATTTTTTGGGGGTAAATAGGATCTTTGCCGAGCAGCACAAAAATCACAGTACAAACATATTTGTTACTCATTGGCAGACATTCCTAGAAACCCACTATCAAACACAGTAAATCAGCGATATACTGCTCCTATTTAGATGCACTGAGTGGTACTGTCAAAACGACCTTGCCAACACATTGGGAACTCTTTGTCTCCCCCCGGCCAATTATTCTGCCGGCAGACAATCCAGTTTGCCACTTGGCATGTATTTCATTAGATACCTGGCTGACGATGTTGGTGTGAGGAGGGCCAATGATCATTCTTCTGCTACTTCCAATAGGTTTGGTCCACATTGTGTTAGGAGGCATATGCCATAACCTCCAGTATGTACCCTTGTCTAATTCTTATGATTGTTTTCAAATGTTATTGATTTTATTTTTATTTATTTTTTTCGTGTGCATTTAGTTGTTCCTTTTCTGGAATATTTGTTAAAATAAAAATTGCCAAAATATTCTATAAAAATATATTTAAAAATGATCTTTTATTTGATATTGCATTTCATTATCACTTAGAAGATCGAAAACTTCTGTTTTTTAATAAGGCAGGTGACTATACATATTGAATAGTTGTCTATAAAGGGCACTATATACCTGTTGCCCCCAGGTTTAGGCATCTTCTTGGGAGCACATACGTCTGTGTATACTAGGTCAATTGTTCATGTGGCTCTGTTCTGGCTAGATTTAATGCAATATTGACATCTGACAGTAACTGGACAATTCAAGGTCTTTTGTCAGGTTTCACTGTTGCTTTCCTTTATTTTTTCTGTATGTTTATGACCAGATGACTGATATAAGTGGATTCAGTCATTGCAGCCATGTGTACAGAATCTCACCTGTGTCACCTGTTGAAAAGAAATAAATGTTCACTTGCTTTGGCATTGACTATTACTCTTTTTTTTCTATCCAGGTTAGCACATTTAACACTTTGGAATTTTATCACAAGCATTTGAGCTGTCATGCATTTTACAGCCCTCCTTCAAGACTTACAGTAGATTTTTTATGAAATTCTATCCATTTTACCAGGGCACGGATTCCACACCCAGTTTCTTCTGCATTTTTTTGCCATCTGTAAGATAGAAACAATGGGGGAGATTTATCAAACATGGTATAAAATGAAACTGGCTCAGTTGCCCCTAGCAACCAATCAGATTCCACCTTTCATTTTCCGAAGCGTCTGTGAGGAATGTAAGGTGGAATCTGATTGGTTGCTAGGGGCAACTGAGACAGTTTCACTTTACACCATGTTTGATAAATCACCCCCAATCTGTCATTCTGCTTTCCATATTGTGCTGCCTTTCTTTAACCTCTTAATGACTGCTGATATGTGGGGATCGCGGGAGCTCGGCTATCAGCATGATAGACAGCCCCTGGCTTTATTTATAAGGAACAGAGAAGTCTGTGTTTCTGGTAGACTAATCCTTTTACATACTGTGGTCACATTGTGATTGCAACATGTAAAGAGTATACAGCACTGTATACATACCTAATGGCATCCAGATAAGAAAGTCTCTGATGCACATGGGTCTGCGTGGCAGTCAGGGGGCCTTGTGAAGGCCCACAGGGCTGTTATGGGTGCCTGAGTACCCGGCTGTGTCTGCAGTGCGGTCGGGTACATTGCTGAATATAGGCTTTAATACACTGCACTAGATGACTAGAGAAGCAATCTGCTGATCATTGTAAAAGTCCCCTTGTAGGATGTGAAAAAAGGAAAAATCCCCTCCCCCATAAAGTTTTCATTCTTGCGCTTTCGTTTTTTTTCCTCCTTGCGTATAAAAGGCCATAGCGCGTGCATTTTTCCACCTAAAGACTCAGATGTACTAATTCTTGCCAAAAATATGGTGTGAAACCAGAAATAAAATTACATGTGTGGTGAAATTGAAAAAGAAAATGCAATTTTTATAGGGGGGGGGTTGTTTTTACGCCGTTCCCCCCAGGGACACTTGTTCTTCAAGTTGTTACGATTACAATTGTATGTAACTTGTATAAATTTAATTTTATTTGATGGCTTTTAAAAAGTTAAAACCTTTTAAAAAAGATATATGTTCCCTAAAATCGCTCTATTACCAGGCTTATAGCGCTTTTATCCTTTGGTCTATGGGGCTGTGTGAGTTGTAATTTTTTACACCATGATCTGTACTTTCTACTGGTACCTTGTTTGCATATATGCGCCTTTTTGATTGCTTTTTATTACAATTTTCTAAATTTGAGGCGACCAAAAATGCACAATTTTGCACTTTGGAATTTTTTTGAGCTTACACCATTTACCGTGTGAGATTGGTAATGTGATAATTAAATAGTTCAGGCGATTACGCAAGCGGCGATACCAAATATATTTATTTATTTATAAAATGGGGAAAGGGGAGTGATTTCAACTTTTATTAGGGGAGAGGATTTTTTATTAATAAAAAAAAAACATTTATTTATTTTTTTACACACATATTAGAAGTCCCCCTGGGGGACTTCAAGTATGACTGCTCTGATCTTTCATTGAGATCTATGCAGTGTAGATATACTGCATAGATCCATGAGATCTGTGTTCTGTTGCTTTCGGCTGCTGCATCCAAAAGCAATGGAATGCCGAGCCAGGATCAACGCCATTACGACGCAGACCCCAGCTGGTAACAGCCCCTCCGCTATCGCCGCATAGTTAATGCTCATAGTTAATGCTGCAATAAAATAAAAATAAAAAAATGCTATGATTGCTATATTTTTTTAAACTGCCTCCCAAAAAAACTGTAAAAAAAACAAACAAAAAGTCATAAAAATAAGTCCTCCTATGTCGATGGAAAAATAGGTTATACCTCTTGGGAGGTGACCATGGGAAATCTTAAAAAAAAAAAATCACTTGGATATGAAGGCCCAGAATGTAGATTGGGGGAAGCAGTTAAAATTCACTTTCCTTGCATTAGTTTTGTTAGTCTTGCTCTAGTTTTGTTACTGTAGAGCTATTTACCTGTAGCTTAAAAAGCTTTTCTGCTGTCCTTACCTGTGGAGTCCTGCTCTGATACTTATTTACCGACTTGCTCTTTACAAATTCCATAGGGTGGGGAGGCCCAACAGATTGCAAAACTTTATCCGAAAACCTAAATTCAGACATTGAAGGCTGTCTGAACAGACATGCCCTCTCTCCGTTAACAGTTGGCCTGCTGCACAACAAAGCCCACACCTGTAAATGGTCTCTGCCTAGACACCGTAGCCCCGAAAAAAGGATTGTGATTTCTACCTTACATCATAACTGTCCCCTTTCAATCTTACATAAAAACCTCCACCTTAGTGGGTGCTAACTAAAAATTTCTCTATGCCTGCGCTTTGCTACCTTTCCCTTTTTAACCTGTAACTCTGATCCCTTTGCTCACCTGTCATGATTGCAGCAACACCCCCCCCCCCCCTTATCCTTATGCCTTCTTGTCACTCTTTGCCAGGTCCTGTCTCCCTAGTACATTAATGGCAAACTTTTAGCAGGTTAGACAAATCTAACCTGTCGATAGCCCATTATTGTTCATGGGGCACTGAGGATTAAGATATGTCTCTTACATTCATCCTCAGCACTATTCCCCTGCTGTTAGTTGTGCCCAGTACACCGTTAGGAGCACTGGGGCACTGATCTGGCCGGTAGTCATGCTGCGGCCGGGTGGCCCACCCTCCCATATAAATATAAGGGGTCGGCTGGGGGCAAGTAGTCACCCAGGGCTACAGCCCCGGCTGGCCCGCTCCCTCAAATGTTTATCAATGGAGGGGACCAGACGGGGGCCTGATTGGTGCTCGGTGGTAACTAACCTGCTGATAGTTCCCCTTTAATCAGTGCAGGGTATGAATCTGGTAAACTGCTGAGAAGCATGGTCACAAATAGGACCCAACCAACCACCCCACCTTCAAAGTATGAATTCCTTCCCACCAGGAATGATAAAAGAACAAAGGGAAACTTTTGCTGGGTGATGATCGGTCACAGCTTTTATTATCATAGCTCATACCTCTCAAGTGTCCCTCTTTTGGAGGGACAGTCCCTACTTTTAAAGTGTCACTGTCGTTATAACTTTCAAAATCTAAATCAACAGTAGATGTGAAATAAAAGTTATAAAAGTTTGCAATAATACATTCATAATTTGTTTTGTTGTTAACATGCTGTAAAACAAAGCTGAACTTACCAGAAATCCAGGTCCAGTCTCCTTAAGGCAGATTTTCTGACTTGTGCTGGTTGAAAAAACCAGACTAAACACAGGAATTCCGGCCATTACAGACAGTCACGGCTCAATGTGTCCATCAGTCACATGACTGCCTTTTCTCTGTGAGCGCTCAGATGGCTTGGGAAACACAGGACTTCCTGTTTTCTGACTGATTCCTGTTTTTTTGAGAAAAAAAAAGTCTGAAAACAGAATGTGCCGTGTTTTCCATGATAACTAAAAAAAAAAAATGAAAGCAATTTGCAAACTTGCTTTATATCACATCTACTGTTGATTTAGATTTTGAAAGTTATAAGGACAGTGACACTTTAAGCCAAATCCCTCTGTCCCTCTTTGCCCCTTACATGTCCCTCTTTTTGACCTAGGAATTAGATATACATTAATAAACTTTTTATGTTTCTTACTGTATAATAGAACCAAACTTGCATATTATTCCATCATGTGGTGCAAGTTGGATCCTAAAAATTGTTATATTAAGATGAATCATGTGACATTATGGCCCCTTTCACACATCATTTCACACATGCAGTTCATATGGCTTCATACACACAGCTGTAGGCAGGGCCGGATTAAGGTTGGTGGAGGCCCTGGGCAACAATTTTGTTGGGGGCCCCAAATTTCCTTCCCCCACAAATAAACCATACAGCAATCTATACAGGTGGCTGATTACTGTAGGGGACTTAGCACCTACGCCTCCTCACTCCTGTCTGTATGGCTCAGCATCCTCCTCTGTTCTGCATATGATGGTCCCTAGAGGCTGCAGTCCAGAGGAAGATGCCAGGCCCTAGAGACAGGAGGGGGGAGGGGGGGAGCATCGCGGTGTGTTCCCACTTAATTCAATGCGAGAACACTTTCTATGCTCTCTTGACCAATGTGTTAGCCACCACAGCTAGCATATGCACTTGTGAATCGCAGGCAGAACCTGGACTTGCAGGTCTAGTCCCATCTTCAGTTCCCAACCATATAAACTACCTGACGCAGTAAAGAGCACCCAGAAAGTACTTAAAAGCTGTGTATAACCTATAGCGGATATGGTGCATGTGAATATACCCTACGGATCATGGCATATATAGCTAGACACAAGCTACATGTCATATGCTGCACACCGGCTATATACCATACACTGCACACAAGCTGTATATCATACACTGCACACAAGCTGTATATCATACACTGCACACAGGCTATATATCATACACTGCACACAGGCTGTATACCATACACTGCACACTAGCTATATGTCATATGCTGCACACAGGCTATATATCATAGGCTGCACACAGGCTATATATCATAGGCTGCACACAGGCTATATATCATAGGCTGCACACAGGCTATATATCATAGGCTGCACACAGGCTATATATCATACACTGAACACAGGATATATATATACCATATGCTGCACACAGGCTATATATCATACGCTGCACACAGGCTATATATACCATATGCTGCACACAGGCTATATATCATACACTGCACACAGGCTGTATATCATACACTGCACACAGGATATATACCATACACTGCACACAGGCTGCATATCATACACTGCACACAGGCTATATACCATACACTGCACACAGGCTGTATATCATACACTGCACACAGGCTATATATCACACTGCACACAGGCTGTATACCATACACTGCACACTAGCTATATGTCATATGCTGCACACAGGCTATATATCATAGGCTGCACACAGGCTATATATCATACACTGCACACAGGCTATATATATACATTATGCTGCACACAGGCTATATATCATACACTGCACACAGGCTGTATATCATACACTGCACACAGGCTATATACCATACACTGCACACAGGCTGTATATATCATACACTGCACAAAGGCTATATATCATACACTGCACACAGGTTGTATACCATACACTGCACACAGGCTATATATATCATACACTGCACACAGACTATATACCATACACTGCACACAGGCTATATATCATACACTGCACACAGGGTATATACCATACACTGCACACAAGCTATATATCATAGGCTGCACACAGACTATATATCATAGGCTGCACACAGGCTACATGTAATATGCTGCACACAGGCTTTATACCATACACTGCACACAGGATATATACCATACACTGCACACAGGCTGCATATCATACACTGCACACAGGCTATATACCATGCACTGCACACAGGCTGTATATCATACACTGCACACAGGCTATATATCACACTGCACACAGGCTGTATACCATACACTGCACACAGGCTATATATCACACTGCACACAGGCTGTATACCATACACTGCACACTAGCTATATGTCATATGCTGCACACAGGCTATATATCATAGGCTGCACACAGGCTATATATCATACACTGAACACAGGCTATATATATACATTATGCTGCACACAGGCTATATATCATACACTGCACACAGGCTATATATATACCATATGCTGCACACAGGCTATTTATCATACACTGCACACAGGCTGTATATCATACACTGCACACAGGCTATATACCATACACTGCACACAGGCTGTATATATCATACACTGCACAAAGGCTATATATCATACACTGCACACAGGTTGTATACCATACACTGCACACAGGCTATATATATCATACACTGCACACAGACTATATACCATACACTGCACACAGGCTATATATCATACACTGCACACAGGGTATATACCATACACTGCACACAAGCTATATATCATAGGCTGCACACAGACTATATATCATAGGCTGCACACAGGCTACATGTAATATGCTGCACACAGGCTTTATACCATACACTGCACACAGGCTATAAATCATACACTGCACACAGGCTACATGTCATATGCTGCACACAGGCTATATATCATACACTGCACTCAGGGTTTATATCATAGGCTGTACACAAGCTATATATCATACACTGCACACAGGCTACATGTCATATGCTGCACACAGGCTATATATCATACACTGCACACAGGCTATATATCATATGCTGCACACAGGCTATATACCATACACTGCACACAGGCTGTATATCATACACTGCACACAGGCTGTATATCATACACCGCACACAGGCTGTATATCATATACTGCACACAGGCTATATATCATACACTGTACACAGGCTATATACCATGCACTGCACACAGGCTGTATATCATATACTGCACACAGGCTATATATCATACACTGTACACAGGCTGTATATCATACACTGCACACAGGCTGTATGTTTTATACATATAACTCGGGAGGAGTGTCAGAATGATGTGGCTTGCTATGATTGGCCCTACTGCAAAGCCACCCTAGAGACATGACCAGACACTGGGGAAAGGGTAGGGGAAGCCAGACTATAAACTTTTGACTCCACTATCTGCCAGGAAACTGTATTGGGCAGGTAAAACAGAAGAGGGTTCCACCTGCCATCAGTGGGCACTCTCCTTTTATAGTCTGGGTGTCCTTCCAACATAGCTTTTATATCCTCACCAACTGACCTTACCTGCACAAGTACAACTACAGCATTGCATTTATATGTTCTTGCATATTTTGACTTTTTCTATGCATCATCTTGTATTGGTCTCTTCATACAAAGGCTTCTATTTCATGGATTGGACTTATTGTCTGTATGACATGCTGACTAGAGATGAACGCAACTCGAGCACGCTTAGGTCCGATCGTTTAGCATTTAAATAATGGGGGCTGACGTTGGATGCAGCACTAAGGAGTCCAGAAAAACATGGATACAGCCTATAGCCTATGGCTAGACTCCCTAGGGCTGCATCAAACTTCCTCAGCCACCAATATTCAAATGCCGAACGATTGGACTCAAGCATGTTTGATAAGCACTCATCTCTAATGCCCCTCTAATAAGCTCTTCCTCATATTCTAACAAAAAGTGTTTAGAGTGACAGAAAATGAAAATGAAAAATGAAACCATATGTACTCACATATGCCACTCGCCACTGCTAATTGCTTCCTGTTCTTCATTCTAACATACAGGAACAGCTCTTTTAGCCAGTCGTTGGTCGCAGTAGTGACGTCAACAGAAAGTAGTAATCAGTGTCAAAATGACAGAAGCAAAGCCCAAGCCCTCAAACCCTCTCTGACCAGGCACATTTTCACATTCTAATAGACATGCTGGACCACTAGGAGGTTAATAGTCTATGAGCAGTTAGCAAGTGTTTTTTATTGGTGAGAGTTCAGGTCCTGAGACCCCCAGGGAGGAACTAAAAGCTGTCTCTCAACATTGGCTGAAGATGGGCTCATAGATATTTCATGGATCCCTTCTTTAGGGTGGACTCAGACTGAGGAATCCGCACAGAGAAGTTCCTGCGGATTCCACGTGCATCTCCGCCTGTGCCATACACTCCATTTTATGCACAGGCGGACTCTGTTGTCTGCTGAAAGAATTAACTTATCAATCCTCTCGGCGGAGGGCGGAATCTCCCTGGCCATAAAATGGAGTCTTTGGGACAGGTGGAGATGCGCACGCGGGCGAGTGACAGAATCTGCAGGATTTTCTCAGTGCAGATTCCTAAGTGTGATTCCATCCTTAGTGAGGAAAGAGAAACCAGCTGAGATTTTCTACCCATTCCTGCTTCGCACAGTAAACTGAGAGGCAATGAGTAAACTTTTTTTTTTTTTTTTTTTTTTAAAGTATGCCTTCATAATGTAGCAAAGTGGAGTTATGAAATAGTACTTATATATGCTAAATAATACTGTAAGGGTATGTACACATGTACAATATTTTCAGCTGCATGTTTTAAAAGGAAACTCCAGATAAGGAAAACTTGTTTTCTATTTCAAAAAGTACTGTACATTAAAAGTTATATAGATGTGTCTATATAATGTATTACCATATCTGTACGGTTCTGCCACACTGGTAGCTGAAATCCAGGAAGTGAAGAAAACTGGCCTCTGTGCCAATTCACATTATCTCCTGCTCCTTCTGCTCTCCCACCTTAGGAGACAGACAATGCATGCCTCTGTCTTACATTATGTGTGTTTGCTGAGCACAGGCTGATGATGCAGACAGGGGGCAGGGCGTGATGTCACAGGGGGCTTGGCTGGATCCCCCAATCCCCTGAGTGATTCACCATCTCTGACTGGCCTCTTTAGCCTCTAGTCTACACCTGAGAGACAGAAGCAGCTGCTGCAACTTCACTGACAACTTCGCTGCCAATCCCGCCTGGACATACACATATCCCATGTAAGATAATACTGGATAAAGTCCTTATTGTGGGGCTCAACTTCAAAGATAAAAGATGCCTGATCATAATATGTGCGTGGAGATGAAAAAGAAAAAAAAAATTAAATTAAATTCAAAAAGTTCTTTACTTTATTCCAAAATCGGTGTTATAGGTAGAGTATACAATGTGCTGTGTGGGTGGGACCACAATGAAATGATAAAGTACTGCAGTTAATTCAGTAACACAATGAAACTGCAATGTGTGAACACAGCCTAGATGTTCTGCAACAGCTTTGGGTGGGGAATTGGCAGGGTGGGGGACTATGATGAACAGCTGAGGGCAAGCAGTGCATTCTGGAACCTGTAGCTGCTCAACCAGGAAGTACAGCCACACAATACAGAACAACCCGCCCCCCCCCCCCCCAACTGGGATAGATAGGTAAGCAATGCTATTTGCTTCTGCAGCAGGTTTTTTTTTTAACCTCTACCTGAAGTTTCCCTTAAATGCTGGAAATGTGCAGCATGTTTTTATGTTACTTCTGCCTGTTTGTGGGCTTCAAACTCATAACAAAAGACAGAATATGCAACTGAAAATGCTGTACATGGGAATGGACTCTAAGGGTGTGTTCACACCTACAGGATCTGCAGCTGATTTTCTGCAGCAGATTTCAGTTAAATAACTGAACACAGCATCAGATTTGATGCTGTGTTCAGTTATTTAACTGAAATCTGCTGCAGAAAATCAGCTGCAGATCCTGTAGGTGTGAACGCACCATAAAAGTGTCAAACTGCTCCAGATATTCTAGATGTAACTTTATGTCTTCCTGTATATGAGGAAACTTGTATACATGTTAGAAGGAAATATCTAGCATGTAAGGTGTATTTTCACTACGCAAAAACCGATGCATTTTGGATCTAGGATGCCCAGGATCTGAAATGACATGATAAGGAAATGTTTCTAGTAATTACTGTAAGTAGGCTGATGGACACAATAACACATGTGGTTGAGCTACAGCTGCTTATCCATAGGTTGGTTTTCTCTCCAGTTGCATAGACAATCTAAAGGATTTAGAGTTATGGTTTTAGGATGTGTGGTCTCAGGCAATGTTTATGATTTCCTTTCAGATCATTCTAGAGATTATTTCATCCCTCCCAAAAATCTGCTAGAAGAAAGAATTTAACTCATTCTATAATAAAGATTCCTGGTCCTTTCAACATAACCCAGTAAATTTCTAGCATGATATAAAGTGGCGTCTCCCCCACCTCCTCCCCTGGGGTAAAAGCAAAAGATTTATACTCTATAGAACCAAAGACCCTTCAATGCCCCCAGCCCCCGACTGACCTAGAAACTATCCGACCCTGAATAATACAGAGTAAAGGCTGCATAAAACATGAATACCCTGCCATTGTGTGTTTATATGTCACATTAAATGCATTGTATCACCAGATATTTAGGAAAGAGAAACTTGGCTAAACTTATTCTTTAACATAATATGTTACTTTCCTTATAATAGATAATAGTCCTATCTGTCCTCTTTAACTCCTTAATGACTGGCCTTTTGTAGACCTTTGACTGGCTGAGCATTTTTTTTTATCATTGCATTCCAAGAGCCACAACTTTTCTTTTTATTGATGTGACTATATGAGGGTTCATTTTGCAAAAGAATTATTTGAGGACATGTATTCATTCGTTTTTATTAATCATTATGGGTGTTGAATAGTGCAGAAATTATATGATAACTTTTATTACCAAAATATTTCTATCTTATTTATATGTTAGTATTTTTGTGCAATAAAAGCATGCTTTATGGAAAGAAAATGTGATTGTGTTGCTGCATTTAAAAGGTCATAATTACAATTTACTGATTAAAGGCTGTGTTCATACATGCAGTGATGCAATCCGGCTGCATTATTTAATTGCAATAATTGATCATTGCAGTGCTGCATAGTGCATTACTTCATTGCAGTAATTAATCATGTAATTGCCGTACAGCCATCCATCATTGCGATAAGGTGTGTGAACATACCCTCAGGTGTATATAATTTATTATGGGTACATACAGTTTACTTTAGTTAACCTGTATTAACCTTTTAGGAGGAAGGGGCAAATCTGCCATCAGCATTATCTTTTTTCTGCAGGTTCTTACAATTGCAGCAGTTCCACATATCTTTTAATTTTACAATTAATTTTTTTTTCCTTAAGGGTGCTTTCACACGTTTAGGATCTGCAGCAGATTTGATGGCGCAGATTTGCTTTGAATCTAATCTGGGCCATCAAATCTGTTGAGGCTCCTGTACTTGTGAACGCACCCTAAAGGAAAATTTTTATTAAAGTATTGTATTGCCCCCCAAAAGTTATACAAATTACCAATATACACTTATTACGGGTAATACTTATAAAGTGCTTTTTTCCCAGCACTTACTACTGTATCAAGACTTCACTTCCTGGATAAAATGGTGATGTCACGACCCGACTCCCAGAGCTGTGCGAGCTGTGGCTGCTGGAGAGGATGATGGCAGAGGGATGCTCAGTGTCCCTCCAGTGCCCTGTGTCCCTCAGTGTCCCTCTGCCATCATCCTCTCCAGCAGCCACAGCCCGCACAGCTCTGGGAGTTGGGTCATGACATCACCATTTTATCCAGGAAGTGAAGCCTTGATGCAGTAGTAAGTATAGGGAAAAAAGCACTTTATGTGCATTTCCCGTAATAAGTGTACATTGTTTATTTTACTTTACTAAAAATGTTCACCGGACTTCTCCTTTAAGGCTGGGTTCACACTACGTATATTTCAGTCAGTATTGTGGTCCTTATATTGCAACCAAAACCAGGAGTGGATTGAAAACACAGAAAGGATCAGTTCACACAATGATGAAATTGAGTGGATGGCCGCCATTTAATGGCAAATATTTGCTGTTATTTTAAAACAACGGCTGTTGTATTGAAATAATGGCCGTTATTTACTGTTATATAGTATATATATTAGTTATATATTAGGACATGCCACTGACATAGCCTAATGGACAGATGTCTCTGGCTCACCTGGAGGGCCTTTGCTAGTCCCAGTCTATGATAATTCATTTGCCTTCTGAGAACACTTAAGCAGGGCTGTATTTACCACTAGGCACCCGTGGTCCGGTGCCTAGGGCAGCACCTTGCAGGGGGGCAGCACCAGGGAGCAAGGGGAAAGAAACAACTTTTTTTTTGTTTTTATTTTTTTTAGACTCTCACTTCCCATTCAGACTTGCCATTAAATTTGTTGTCTTTTCAAGGGGGGAGGGGGGGAGGTGTAATGGAATTGTTCAGGTCTGGAGCTATTACCTACCAATTTACCAATGCAGACTGCTCTAAGCCTTGATTCAATTTATGTTTTAAGCAGTTAAAAAACAGGAAAACGCGATTCAGACAATGTTTCTACATGTAGAGAAATGCATGTGGCCGAAAGTACTGTCCCCCACGCTCTCCAAGATGGGGCGTCTTCAGGTTTAGTGCCTAGGGCAGCATCAGCTGTTAATACGGCCCTGCACTTAGGTACATAACAGATATCAGAGCATTTTTGCTGCGCTGGTTGGTACCAAGGTAGTGTGGCTGTAAATTACAGCCATGAACCCAAAATCGAATCTGTGGGCTGCTCTGCTGTGAAAATGTTTGAATTTTTTTTGTACTTCAAGATGCCTCAACTAACTTTGCATTGGAACATACATGTACATTTAGTGTAAAGACTTTCTAAAAAAAAATTTAAAAAATCTGAGAAGTGTTAAGGTTACCCAATATATTGTCTGTTAATGCTCAGTGTTAAATCTGTGACTGGTTTACATGCACTTCCTGAAGGACTGACTTGTGAACAGGGCTGGTGTAGGGCCAGTTCACACTGAGTAAACACGGAATCCCGTCGTGTTCAGTGTGCTGCTGTAAGTGAATGAGAGGGCGCACGCTTGTTCGCTGCTCTCCGCTCAAAAAAGTAACGTTACTACTTTGAGCGGAGAGGAGAGGGAGCGGACGAGCGCGCACCCTCTCATTCCCTTACAGCAGCACACTGAACACGACGGGAATTACGCCATGTTTACTCAGTGTTAACTAGCCCTTAGGGTGAATAGTTATTACTCATTCAGACAGACAGGGGAAACTATACACATACTCATCCCAACAGCAGGACTAAAAATACTCTCATACTTACAGTCAGGTGTATGCCTACTTGTCTGAACAGCCCGTGTGCATCACTTCCCTGAAGACTCACCCATGTCCTCACTCTAATTACTGATATCATTTGCCACTCATACAATCACTTATGTGTGTGGACTTCTGTAAAGACATGATATGCACTTACAGATACAGCCAGTAGCGAAATTTGGTGGGGGCAAGGGGGGCGGTCGCTCCCGGGCCCACTCAGACAGGGGCCCACTGAGGTCTCAGACAGTTAATGCTGTCTGCAAAAGCTATTAAGAACAGTCAAAACACAGTTATCACTGAACTCAAGGAGAACAGTGAAAAAAATTCCAATGAAGTACTCAATCAAGAGTCTCCACTGATGCCCCCAAAAATTTAAATATGCAAAAGTAGTGATGTTATTTGTTACTTGTAATCTGGTACAGTGTTTTATTGGATTTAGTATAGAGGATTTAGTCAGTAACAATATGGTGGTGATGGTAGTGGTTGTGGCGATAATATTTCCCCCTTGTATACTGTGCAAAACAGGAGTCCGTGGAGCCTCGGTTGCGAGTCTCAAAACACGGGATAGCCAGATATCTCTAGCCTGTTGCCACGGGGTGCCTCCATGATAGGGAGAGCACCACACCACCCTGATAAATACCCCCCTAAGTCCCACTCGGTTGCGAGTATTGGAACATAAATAGGGAAACACCAGGGTGGCCCCTTTTTGTCAATGTCTAATTCAAGGTACGAGTATTGCGATCATGACAAGGGCTTGCCAAGGCAGGCTTCCATCCACAGACAGCTGTTTCAGGGTTTTTGCCCCTCGTCAGTGTGGAGTAGGATTCTGGCTAGTTGGGGCAATAGCAAATCGACCAACAAAACCCAGTTATCACTGAACTCACGGAGAACAGTGAAAAAAATTCCAATGAAGTACTCAAAAAGGGGCCACCCTGGTGTTTCCCTATTTATGCTCCAATACTCGCAACTGAGTGGGACTTAGGGGGGTATTTATCAGGGTGGTGTGGTGCTCTCCCTATCATGGAGGCACCCCGTGGCAACAGGCTAGAGATATCTGGCTATCCCGTGTTTTGAGACTCGCAACCGAGGCTCCACGGACTCCTGTTTTGCATATTTAAAGTTTTGGGGGCATCAGTGGAGACTCTTGATTGAGTACTTCATTGGAATTTTTTTCACTGTTCTCCTTGAGTTCAGTGATAACTGTGTTTTGTTGGTCCCCTTGTATACTGGTATTATTGGTAACACCATATATATATATACCAGTAGCATGCGCTTGGTCGAAGAAGAGGGGCTCCAGGTTGACAGTCTGCAGCCCTCAGGATATGCTGGAAGTTGTAGTACAGTAGTACAATCCTCCGATAACTGCCGCTGTAGACAGATGTATTGCTGGAACTTCAGGGCTGATGGTTGTCACCCACAGGTTGCAGCCACTAGGAGAATCAAACTGAGGACAAGAGTGGTGCTGTCTGTTAAAGAAAGCAGCTATAATTTTCTAATCTTAAGCACTCTTACTTTTTTTGTGGTTCTATATTCCAGATGTAGAAGCCTCTTACACTGCTCTTTATCCTTATTCACTATAAGAAATGTAGAAGAATATACCCTTTATTATTCAAAAAAATCCTTGTTACCTGCTGGGGTTCCCTATGGGTAACGTTGGTTGGGGGCCCACTCAGACTCACTCGCCCCCCCTAGGCTGAACCCCTAGCTACGCCCCTGGATACAGCCAAATGTTTTTGCACATGGACAATCATGAAACCACTTGCTTCTAAACACAGACAATTGCCATCTACTATATGTGCTCACCCAAACATGAAACCATCTACGGCAGGGGTTCAAACTCAAATACACAGTGGGCCAAAATTTAAAAATTGGACAAACTCGCGGGTCAACCATGATATTTAATGAATAGCGCATGCAGCGTTTCTGGCACTGTCAGGCGTTCTTGGCACTGCCTATCCTAAAGTAATTTTCCCGACATGAAAGTTACCCATTATATCCCTCAAGCAGTAGGTAATTCTATAAATGTGCCCCATGTAATAGCCACCCAAACTAGTGCCCCACATACTAGCCAGACCTACTATAAAAGCCCCACATAGTAGCCAGCCCTTCCAATAGTGTCCCATATAGTAACCAGCCCCCAATAGTGTCTTATATAGTAGCCAGCCCTCCCAATTGTGCCCAATTGTGTCCAATAGTATCCTATATAGTAGCCAGACCTCCTAAGTGCCCAATATAGTAGCCAGCCCTCCCAACAGTGTCTTATATAGTAGCCAGTCCTCACAATAGTGTCTTATATAGTAGCCAGCCCTCCCAATAGTGTCTTATATAGTAGCCAGCCCTCCAAAGTGCCCAATATAGTAGCCAGCCCTTCCAATAGTGTCTTATATAGTAGCCAGCCCTCCCAATAGTGTCTTATATAGTAGCCAGCCCTCCCCAATTTTGTCTAATATAGAAGCCAGTCCCTAAAATAGTCTCTTATATAGTAGCCAGCCCACTCCAATAGTTTTTTTTTTATAGTAGTCAGCCCTCTCCAACAGTCTTATATAGTAGCCAGCCCTCCCCAACAGTCTCTTATGTAGAAGCCAGTCCTCAAGAATAATCTCTAAAATAGAAGCCAGCCCCTACTGTAGTTGTTCATGACTGCCCCCTTAGGGAGGATACGCGCGATGATTTCACCACATTGCCAGCGTTGGGGCACTACTGAGATACTTCTAGGCCACGGGCTAAAAACTGCCTGCGGCCTACGAGATTATAATAAGGGGGGTCCAAGCAGTTCTAAGGACCACCCATATTATAATCTGCTGGGTCAGGTGGGACAAATTTAACACAGCAATGGAAAAGTGGGCGGGCCAAAAATAATGGCCTCGCGGGCCAGAGTTTGACAGGACTGATCTACAGTATAGTGGGAGAAAAAAATCGACCTAGATGGAAGGGGAGCTTCTCAGAGAGGTGGTGTTCTCGGGGTCTCACTGTATAGTATAGACATAAATAATGTACAGAGGCCCCTCACCATACAATATTAATTGGTTTAGGGATGACCATTGTATGCTGAGTCAACAAACTTGGGAGGCCTGGAACATCTATAGAGACACTATGAGTAACTGTCACTCACTGTGTCTCTACTACACATTTTGTGCTGTGTCGGCAGCAGTATGCAGCAATGAGATACTAAAGCTCCACTGAAAATCTGCTTCTGTACAGTAATGCCCCAACATACTACAGTAAGGTACTGAACGTGGCGTTTTAAGCTGGTGCTGTATTCAACTTACAATGGCCTCTAAGAAGCCTATGCATTCCTGCATCTCAGGGTTGTCCCTGCACTTAGAATGTCAAACAAGCCAGACCGGGAAGGATGAAGGAAGTCACTGCATCTTCTCCTCTGTGAGTGACACTAATTAGCACAACGCCAAGTAAGGGTATGTTCCCACTATGGAATAGGAAGTGGACTTTCAAGCGGAGGCCACGTGGCGGACTTGAAGTTGAAGTTCTGCCTGTGCAAATAGACTCAATGATATTGTCAAACGAAATCCGCTGCCTGCCCAAAGAATTGACATGACGGCCTTCACTTGAAATTCCGCCACATATTCCTTAGTGGAAACATACCCTAAAATAGTTTCTTCACAGACTTATGCTTTCAGGCAGCAAAGGACTGCAACTGCAGTAGAATGCTTTTCACCTCATCTATCAGGTATTGGGGCAGCATGTAGGCCTTTAGAGACCTGATAGTTTCCCTTTAAAAGTTAGTATACTGTTATTTTATATGTGAAAAATAGAATAGCCACCTAGTGTAAATAAAACCATGAAGCTTTTGTTCTTCATTTGAGAATCAAGATTGCTGTGCCATTGTATGCAAAGAAGGGTTTACTAAATGGTTAGTTTGATTTGTATTGATCTGCTATTTTAGTAATGGTATTAAGGGAAGCACTTGACAAAATACCACGTCATGAACATTATTGCTTATTTATGCTATATTTCTTCTGAGACTATTTTGCAGGTAAGTAAACCAGACTAAATTTTACCTAGCGAAATACTATACTATATTACAATGAGCCTATAGTTAATAATGATTTTCTATCCTAAGGCCTCATTCACAAAAATTTTTTTTTTTATCTGCAATTGCAGATCCACAATTACAGAAAAATTACAGCCTCATAGGTTTCCATGGCCAAACGTACATGTCCATAATGTTATGAATCTGTGATTTGGCCGTGATCTGTGCTGCAAAAAATACTGATATGCCCTGTATGGACTGTAATTGTGGAACGGACACAGCAATATTAGTCTATAGGAGCATCTGTAATTTGAGGATGTTACCTCCATAATGTCTGGCAATTACAGATCCATTATTCTGACATCACAGGTGTAGCTCCTCATGGCAGCTGTTTTAACAAGCAATTTCCCACTTTTATGGATATGCAAAATATACTGATGATATGGAGGCCATAAGGATGCATTACAGATTAATTTTTGCAGATTACGTATAAAAAATTGTTTATTTAGCCTTAGGTTGGTGCTTGGTCTAGTCAAAGCACATATTTAAAACACGATACATCTTCAGAATATTATTCTGCAGTTTGCACGAATGTTAAAATATATGGGCCAAAAGTAACCACTGGCCAGTATGTCCTCTCTTGTTTTTTTAATATAGAATAAATATGAAGCTGAAAGAATCCCTGAATGACTCTTTAAGTAGAGCAGGAAGGATTTAGAGACATTTGTTTACAGAGCTGAACAAGTAGAGCTTTATTTAACAAATCCTTCATGATTAGGATACCCTGTAGCTGCTAGAAAGCAAGAGCTAACCTCAGCAATAGCTTGAGCCCGCTCATACATAAGGACAAACAGCGGGAAATGCAGCCGTTGAACACTGCAAAACAGTGCTCATGGGATTGTGGTGTTTAAGCCTTGTGTGCTACATATGTAACGTACAGTGTATATAGGTTCATTTCAGCTTATATGATCCTTGTGATGTGTAATAGGATCAACTCCTCTGGCGCAAAAAGTATAATAACTGGATTCTACACACATCATAGAATTCCTAATAAAATACTCAAGACTAAAAAATTACTGAAAGCTTCAGTACTTTTATAGGGGAACTATTAGCAGGTTCGTGCAAACAAACCTGTTGATATCCCCCTGCAGCTGCGTACCTGACGATGGTACCACTGTGCTTCTTGACCCTGTCGGCCCCATAACTTCCTGCATTTGGATTTTTCCTTCTTTCTGTTAATAAAGACCACGTGGCCAAAGTGTTGGAGTCTCGACTAAAGTTTTCCAGTAAGTGAGACTTCTAGTGGACGAATTTATAGCATTGTATTTCTAATTTCTAAGTATTTATTTCTCAATTGCATTTTTCATTAAATTTGGTTAAGTGCAATACAGTCTACATCGGCACCTAGTAAACAAAATCAGTGCCAAGATATAGTGTACAAAGTAGTGTGAAGTCTTTTTGCTTTTGTAGTTGAGTGCATTACTAAAAAATAAAAATCTCCCAGTAAAAATCCATTGTATGACTAATCCTGTCTCCTTTAACAGTGCACTCTAGAACTCCCTGACAGAGTGCAACACACTCCTCTATATTCTTATTATAGGACATGTTGGCCCATATTTACTAACATTGAAGCGTTTTCAATATCCCTACACATTAGGGTTTTAGTTTCTCATCCCGCTACATTATATTATGTGCCTGATTGGCCTTAGTGTATTTGGCTAGTTTTTCAAATGTGACCCTGTGCACCTTTTTGCACCAAACTGGTCAATTTTTAGTTACATAACTGGCACAATCTACATTTGGTCAGCTAAGTGCAAAGTAGATGCACTAAAAATTGTGGGAAAACTCGGCATACCCATTTCATAGATCTCTCGGGAAATTATAGAACAGGCTTAAAAAAGGAAAAAAATCCCACAAAATGTGTTGGCTTTCCTTTTTTCCTTTCCATAAATCTGGGCTATTATGTACCATACAGCCCATCTATACTATAAACTATGTGAATATACATAGTTCAAAAGATGCTGATTCTCAATCTACTTTTTTTTTATTATTTCTCTGATTTGCGTTCCCCTGCTGTAAGCCTGTAATGCAGGAATCACACATAGCAGTTTTATGGGAAAATGGGATGGAAAATATAAAGGGAGGACTTGTACTTGTCTTTTTTGTTGGATCCGCTTCTGGTTTTGGCACAAAAACTACTGTGGTAGTTTCCCAAAAAACTGTCATGTGTGAAACCAGCATAAAAGGGCATGCTGATGTATAGAGAGGACATCTAAACAGAGCAATATGATTGAGAGGACTACTCAGGGTCTTGTATTTGAGGAGTTATGGCAGAGGAAAGCAAAGTAATAAAATGATAAATTCTGAATCTACATCATTTAAACTATTAACAATAAATATTTTACATTACTGTACTTTGATGGGGGAGGGGGGTTGTAGGGGTTTGGAGATGACAAAGTCCTTTTTAAAGGGGTTTTCCATAGAAAATCTTTTTCTTTCAAATCAACTGGTGTCAGAAAGTTATATAGATTTGCAAATTATTTCCAAAAAATATCAAGTCTTCCCATACTTATCTGTCCCATACTGTCCAGGGCAGGAGAGGCTTTCAATATGGATTCCTATAGAGCAGTGCTTCTCAAACTGTGAGGTGGGCCTCACCAGTGAGGCGCCCCCTAGTTGTTGGTGAGGCCTAGCTGAGGAAACAGTTTTCAAAAAAAGCAGCTATGATCTGCACAGTCCTTTTGTTGATTGCAAAAATCTCAATTTTAGCAACATTATTAATTATTTTGTACTTGCTTTATTACTATATAGAGCTTGGGAGACAGGTGGAAGGTAGCCCTAGCATTATTTTCAGCTTTTAACTGGACTTTCACCACATGTAGTGAGGCCCAGACACCCTCTTGGTCAGTCTGGTGAGGCCCAGGCATTGCCATGGTCGGTTGGGTGAGGCTCCAGTAGAAAAAGTTTGAGAAGCACTGCTATAGAGAACCTCTTCTGCTCTGGACAGTTCCTGTCTCAGCCAGAGATGTCAGCAGAGAGCACTATGTCAGACCAAAAACAAAATAACATTTCCTGCATGACATATAGTAGCTAATAAGTATGGGAAGACTTGAGATTTTTTAATGGAAGTAAATTAAAAATTTACATAAATTTCTGACACCGGTTGATTTAAAAGAAAAAGATTTTCACTGGATAACCCCTTTGAATTAATTTTGGTGTTCTGACATCCCCTTTTCTTACTAATAGTGTTATACAGGGTATCATGTTGCATCCAGTGTTTGTTTTTTTTACCACACACATAGGAAAATAACTATAAACTTCATGGTTTGTGGATTTACAAGGCAATTTTGTGATGTTGGTAGTCATATAGGTACAAAAATGCTTTATGGCATGTCTCCAGAATTAAATCTGTGAAGATCTATAAATGTATAGAAAGTGCAACTTGTCTCTTAATAAAACAAGATCTCGTTTAGGTACATTGCAAAAACAAAAAGTAATACAATACAATCCTTAATGTTTGTATGGTATTGATTATTTAAAATCATTACTTATGTCGAAGTTAATGCCTACTTAGATTGGTGAGGTCACACATAGTGGCCAAAGTGCAACAATGCTGTGCTCAAAAATGCAATGCTATATGGTATTATCGCAAATGCAGTATAATTGTTTGCTACACTGTTCTTACAGGTGGAATAAAAAATTATGCTGAAGAAAACAAAAACATAAAACCACAAACAGTAAAAGAACTTGAGCAATGTACTTAACCATTACACATGGCATCAACCTAAGGGCAGATTTTTTTTAATCTGTAGCAGATATTTAAGATGTACCTTCGAATATCTGATGTGGACTTTTACTGCAGGATTAAATGCAGATTACTCTGGAAATCTCTACTCTGGATCCTGGCAACTCTGGAAATTGGCAATGAAAAAATCCCTAGGAGGCTGGCTTCACACTGCCTAAAATCTTGGAAAAAGGCCAATAAAAACACCATTTTTTTTCTTTTTTCAAAAATGCCAGATGGGAGTTTATGATATGCATAAAATTTTTTGGTGTTGGGTTTTTCTCACCTCTCTGGTGTTTTTGGGGCTCTGTGGCAGTTTTTCCAAAACACAGCAGGCTGAGGGTGTTCAACGGGGTTGTTCTAGTTGTCTCAAAAACCCCATTGTTGTGTGTATGGTGTTTTTTTTTTCTGGCATTTTTGTCCCCTTTTGTGTTCCAGCAACTGTGATGGCAAAGGAAAAAAAGTTCAGCAAACAAAATTGCCTAAACCACAAAAAAGATTATTCACACATAAAGTCAAAAACACCAGGAAAAAACTCATTGGCAGTTTTTATGGCGTTTTTTAGAGGCCTTAAAAACACCACACAAAAAGGATGTGTGAGGATGCGTTCACAGGTACAGGATCTGCAGCAGATTTGATGGCACAGATTTAAAGCTGCAGATTTAAAGCAAATCAATTCTAGGCCATCAAATCTGCTGCGGATCTGCTGCAGATCCTGTACATGTGAACGCACTCTAAGGCTAGTTTTACATATGGCAGTTTTTTTAAACCACCACTTTAGTTTTTGTGCCAAAGCCAGATGTTGATTTAAAAAGGAATAGAAAATATAAAGGGAGGACTTATACTACTGCTTCCTACTGGATCCACTGCTGGAATTGGCTCAAGAACTGCAGAGGCAGTTTTCCAAAAAAATGCCATGTGTGACACCAGCCTAACCATAATATAAACGTAATGTTTTTCTACACACAGATTTCTTGCTAAAATCAGCTTGAAATTCCATCATTTGAATGGGGCAGTTTAAAAAAGCCTTTAACACTCGCAAATCTATTCTAAATAAACATTTACAATACTTGCCAGAAATAACTGTGGTGAATGACCAGGTAAATACCGACACACTTTCTTCTTCCATGGGAAAACATAAATTTATTAGTTTTCCACAGCTCTGTTCCCATTTGTGTGAAGAACCTCTGTTCCCATATACTCAGGTAGACGTCATCTTCACACCTCCATAGAAAATGTTTGGACAATATATATATATTGATAAGTACAGGCTTTTTAATGTGATAATTGTTTTGTGTTCAGTGTAGCAATGGCAACCTGCCAATAGTATACATGAAGAAATAACTAAATATGACAAATCGTGTAAAAAAATGCTGCCTGACACTTAAGAGGCTGGTGTGGACCATCTGTGCTCCATAAGGACCAAGCTATAGTCTAGTCTCCTGAAAATGTTAGATCCAAAATGCCACGTTCACAAGAGTTGACCTTGCTATCCTTGTTTAAGGACAGTACATCTAAAGCTAAAAAAAAAAAAAAAGCATCTCCATCCTAGACCCGAAAAGTACAAGAGATGTATGACTGCGGTGTCCCAATTACTGGGCCATCATGCCCTCCTTGTTAATCAGGACTAAGAGAACTAGAGCTGCAGGTAAAGTTACAATGTACAGTGGTACTGCATGGGGGGGGGGGGGGCAGCCAGCTCTGGTAAATTGAGAATCCACCTTTATAAAGTGACACAGTAACCTAAACCCCCATTGCAGATATTCAGGTACAACCTGAAGGTGTAAGAGGACCATTTTAAGCTGTACACAGAATATGCTAAGGCTATGCATCTTTGTGAATCAACCTCTAGAACCCATACAGTCCTATTAGTCTCCCTACAAAACATCACACGGCTGTGTTCATGAATATGTGAGGTCATCTATGCAACAATGCTTGGCAACAATGGGAATTTTCTCAACAAGACAATTGATGAGACATGGTTTTCAATTTCTATGTTTGCTGTCCATAGACGTAGACAGTCACATGGAGCTGTTGTCACAGTGTTGTTGTTTTTTTTTTTCCTTTTTACAAGAGTGCCCATCAAAGTTTGTATCAGTGACACTTTACAAGTGTTTGTGTGCATGGGACCCCAGGACCACTATTGATGATATACATTCACAGTTGTAAGGGGACAAACCTTTGATATGATAAGGATAAAGGTAAAGGGGTTATCCAGCGCCACAAAAACATGGCCACTTTTCCCCTTTTCTTGTCTCCACGTCAGGTGTGGTTTGCAATTAAGCTCCATTTACTTCAATGGAACTGAGTTCCAAACCCTACCCTATCTGGAGACAAGAGAGGGGAAAAAGTGGCCATGTTTTTGTAGCGCTGAATAACCCCTTTAAAGAATCCTTATTTTAGTGGTTTGGGCTATAATGTGTAATGCTTATAATTTGTTTGTGGTACCTTATACTGTATTTTATACAACTGCAATCACAGATGTTAAAATATATCCAAATAGAAAGGATTCAAGTAAAACAAGAGACCGTGTATTGGGAAATCAAATTTCCTGCAGCTGCTCTATTCCTCCCAGTGTCAATTTAGCATATGTAGAACATGTGATTTCCTCAGATTTGCAACTAAACGGTGTGGTCCATTGGAACTCTAACTGTGTTATGGTTGTAATGGTTTCCAGTTTCCATTTTTTTTTTTCAGTTTTTTCTTTTGTTCATAAGGGTCTTTTAAACTACTGTCAAAAAGGATCTACACAAACAAACTAACATTGTCTATTTTGTTTTCTGTCTAGGCTAAAAACATCCCTACAATACAGAGATGGAATTCCTGAACTGAATTTATATCTGGTGAAAATCAATGAAGATGGCTATAAAAGAAAATTGTAACACAGTGATTAATAAATAAAATTCTACATACTTTGTGGTCAAGCAGTCATTTGTTTTATTTTATTTGCATTTCAAAAATCTGAATATTCCATATTTGAAAGTTATTAAAGTTAGATTAGTTGAGGGCTGCAGGAAACTGCTTCCTTCAAGTAAATTTTATTTTGGAAAAAATCCTTGAATCAGGTATGGTTCCCAGGAGAGGGGTTAAAGAGCAGTGTGAATGATTTCATACACTATTGTACATTGTAGAAAAATGAAGTGACTTAAAGGGGTTACCTGGAGAACTTTGGCGCTCTGGTGATAACATCTGAGACAAAAAGGGGGTGGGAGTTATCAGCAATGATTAATAGCTGCCTGATGTAACTGATGTGGCAGCAACATCAGACAGCTATTGGACATGCTCCCACCCTCCTCGTCTTCAGTTATGCCGTGTCAATTGTTTGTGCAGCCATAGCGAACAGCAGTTGTTCCATACAGCGTAATAAAGCAATAGAAAAAAAAAATTAAAAAGTACACATATTTAGTATCGCCACGTCCGTAACAACACTGGCAATAAAATTATCACATGATTAAACCTGCACGCTGACTGCAAAAAGATTAAGATAAATTTAATTTTACAGTTTTTTCATAAAAAATGTCTGTTTTACTCTACACCTCACCAACATCAAGGGTTTCTCCACCAACACCTCAGGCTGCATTCACACGTTCAGTGTTTTTCCTGGTCCATGATTGTGGTCTGCTAGCTACCTCCGTGATCCATGCATTACCGTCCGTGTTGTCATCCGTTTTTGCATCCATGTCCATGTCTTTCACAGATCTGTTTAAAGCATTTTAAATTACATTGATTACATCACATCTGTGTTTTTCACGGATGTCACATCCATGTACATCCCTGAAAAACACGGATCTTATTGATTTCTATGGGGAATCCTTTCCATGCGTCTGTTCCCAGTAATGACATGCTCTATTTTTTAACGGCACGTATCACAGATCAGTGCAATCACGGAAAGTCTGAATAGTCCAATAGAAAGAAATAAGCTGTAAAATTGTCTGTGCGCACGGATCCATGCGCACGGACAACTTCACTATATAACGGACAACTTAAATACAAGAACCACTATTAATCACTAAGGTGCAGCTCCCTCGCAACCTCTATGGCAGGCTCCCAGAAGTAAAGAGAGAGGATAGAGAGAGAATTCAGAGGACGCCCGTGAAAAGACCTTTCTGTCATGTCACTTCTTCCCCTCATAATCTAGTCTGCCATAGCTTCCACCTCCAGGTCTCTGCGCTAAACCCCTTTGGGTCTAAAAAAGTGGCAGTGCTGGTGCTGCCATTTCCACATGTCTGTTCTAGGCCCCTCTGGGTAAAATAGATTGCCCCTAATGGTGCTGCCACTTTGAAGTGTCCAATGCTATCCCGGGAGAAAACATAAGTGTACATCACTCATCCACCAATGTCCACTGCTATCCAGGGAGAAAACTTCATTTTGCACCACTGATTCAACAACGTCCACTGCTGTCTGAAAGTAAGCATCATTTTACAACACTCATCCAGTGAAATAGCCAATACCATCTGCTACTGACAGCTTCAATGCTGTAATGTGTCAGATATTGTAACGGCAGTAATGGAGGACCTGTTGTACCACCGATAGCGATGGCGTAAGCCACACCAGGGAGTGGGGTCTAAGGGGCCGCTGTTCCTCACCAGTGCCCACCGCATGGTGGGCTGGACCTGCAGCAGACTGTCCCCAGGGCGCTACCCCTGACTTGTCTTGCTAGCGGTGGCGGGCAAGGTGCAGCAGGAGACATGTAGGCAGGCTGGATCACAGCAGAACTCATGGCTGGAACTTGGGCAACAGTCACAAAGGGCAGGAACCACGGGCAGGAGTCATAGGTAGGAACCACGGGCAGGAAAGCTGGTACCACTATGTAAGGTTGCAATAGCAGAGTCTCCAACAGGAGAGCCAGGTAAAGCCAGGGTTTAAAAAATGAAAGGCTGCAGGCTGCAGACAATCAAGGGCGCACTGGCTATTTAAATCCAACAGACTCAGGGAGCGCGTGCCAAAAGTAGGGGAGAGAAGCAGAAGTGTGGATCCATGAGTTGCCCTGCAGGGCCGGAGAGATGGCCGTGGCCATGACAGATATGGTGAAAGTTATATGCCCTGCCTGAAGGATAACATTTTTGGCACTATTAAATTTTTCCTTTTTTTTTCACTGTAATAGCTCCTGCTGCCTCTCAAACCTATACTCAGTAATACTATCACTAATATAGCTGCAATCCTTCTCTACGTTTTGAGTCAGTTTGAAATGAACCCAAACTTCACATTAAAATTTGACGAACTGTTTGAGCCGAATTTTACAACCTTTAATTCAAGCACATGTATATGGTGTGATATAGAATATTGTTTTAACAATGGGAATCAATGTCAAATAAAAGCAAATTTATAGTCATACTGCATGAGACAACTGGCATAGTTTACTTAGATATTCAAATCCCATTGGAAGGACTAGGTACTAGAAGCAGCTATTGTACTAGATAAGAGGATTTTAAATCATTGTATAAGATAAGTGGAAAGGTTAGATCTTCAAAGAGTTGGGTTGAAGTGTTTGGAAAAATATCACGTGATATTTCCTATACATGTAAGAGTTAGGCTTAACAGTCATAGAATTCCAAGACTAAGTTTATGAAAGGCTCAATAATTCATAGTGAATTCAGGTCAGCACTGGATATCTATTGTAGAAGGGGTTAGGGGATTTGTCCATCCAAGTGTCAAACCCAGACAAAGGAGGCAATTTATAGACTTTTACTATTTGGAGGATTCATAAAAAAAAGTGAAAAGATGTGTGCTACAAATGATCATTCAAAAAACGGAGAAATGGAGATTTATCAATCTGCCATAGATAAAATATGTCTGATTCGCCCTTAACCACCAATCCTAGCTCATCTTTCACATCTCAGGTGGTTCTGGTAAAATAAAAGCTCAGCTGTAATTGATTGCTATGGGAAAATCTGGATAAATCTGGGCCAAAACTTGTAGGTATGCTATCTTACCAGAAGTCAAATGCTTAATGAACTATGGAAAAGCATGGACCTGGTAAGGTAATAGAAAACAAAAACAACAACAAAGTGCATAGAGAATACAAGTAAATCATTAGGCTTTAATAAAGATATTCTTAAACACTGTCATTATATAGTAAAAGGATACATGTTATAAAACTGTGATATATACATTTCTGAAGATTCTCACTGGCCAAAAGATAGAACTTGACCCCTTAGAAGGTTTCCTGACTTTTCCCTGTCATGTTAATCCAGCCTGGACCTCCCACCATGCGAGCGCTCATCCATACAACATGCAACTGAAAGGAGCTGCAGCTTACAAGTGATTTCAGGATTTGAAGGGGTCTGAGCTAGGGATAAAACTCCTACCCTGCTCTCCAGAAGGATTAAAGGTTTTGCACTGATTTTAACTCTTTTTCAGGCTACAGCACTGGCAGAACTGTATAGGAGTTGTGCTATCCTTAATGACCCGCCAAGCACAAATGAGAATGTGTAATATCTTTCATTGCTACAATATGGTGGACTCTTAGCCAATATATGTCCCGGCCCTTGTAAAAGAGATGTGAAGAATGACCTTTAGACAGTAAGGGATGTTAACACAAAGTGCTACACAGCTAATGGCCCTGATGTGAAAGCAACATTCATCAAATACTGCGAAGAGGCCATAAACCCACTAGTAGTTAGTACATAAAAACTCCAATTAACCAGCTAATTATCTGCAGGGAAGCATCTGCTCTAGTGGCAGGGGAAGCATTGTACATAGACAACACTCAAGGAGCTCCTCGCCACTCTGCATTAAAGCTGTATGCTACAATACACAATTCATTTGTCAATCAAACTAACAGAACAGGTAGAAGGGTTTCCTGTTAAAGAATAGGATATTATTTGATCATAGAAATGTATTATATAGCCCAATGTATTGAAGCACGAACGTAGGCAAAAAATAACGGGTGTTGGAGCTTGTCACATGGTTTTGTGTATACAGTACGTGTTCTGTTACTGTGTCATTTGTCATATTCAATAAATATATGTTAACAGGACCCCTCCTAACCTATATTTAGGAGAGTGTTAACAATGGTATTACAAGAGTGTAACAAGAGTCCATCACGAGCAATAAAATAAAGACTAAAACATATCATTTTGTAAATTTAAAAATCAATTCGAAATACTTTTGGGTGAACTTCTCCCAGTATATTCTTCTGCTTATACATCTATATTACTTGTGCTGGTTTTTGTCCACATATCATCACACCTTTTAATATTTGTTCTTAAAATGAGTGAAACTGGAAAGGCTATGGACCCTTTAGCATTATTTTTTATACAAAATGAAGCAACTTTCTAAATATTCTTCATTAGAAATGTCCTATAAATTAGCTGCTACTCAGAAAGTCCATCGAATGAGGATTCTGCTGATGTGTTAAAGACATCAGCAGGGAGGGGGTTACACAGCAGAATAAAGAATGGGCAAGGGGGGGGAAGGCTTGGAAAACAGCTCAGAGAGAAGAGCAGATACAAGGCAGTCTGTATGGAGAATTATATGGGTGAAAATATTGCTGATTCCTCAGCAAGCTGCAGTAACAGATGAAGCAGATGAAGTAACAATCATAAAATGCTTTTCAAAGGTGTCCATAGCCTCTAAGGCCACCTAAAACCACTCCCCACTGCACAATAACACCTACCTCTCCTGTCAATGTTCCACACACATTAAAAAAACAACAACTTCTTGAGAGCTATAACAGTACTCTCGCTATTTTATAGGAAACTAGAAATTATTTTCATATGAGAACTAAAATTAAGATTGATTGCAAAAAGGTTTACATTTTGGCGGCGGGGTGGGGGGTTGGTGGTTGGGATCAGACCTGGTGCTGTGCGGAGGGGTTGGCGGTGGGAAAAAAAAAGAAAAGGAAGAAGAAAAAATATATTTATATACTGTAATATCAATGTATAAAACAACTGGCAGACAAAAAAAAGTGTAATTGTCAGCTCACCGACCAAGAACTCTCTGGTGCCCCGGATTCGCATCAGGCAAATGCGTGATACTGCAGTTCAGAAAAAGAAGTCGGTAATCCAGCACTTGAAGCAGAGAGATTCTTTTATTTTTCCAATGCCAAATATACAAGCAGCACCTAGGTGCAGTGACCCCACAGGACGCGTTTCAAGCGCATGCGCGCTCTTGATCATCCAAGTTTCCCTTGTGAGCTACTTCCTTAAATCATCACCACTACAGGTGTAACATAGACAGGTGCACAAGTTAACTCTTAAAAAAAAAACAATACTATTACTGCGGTAACATTTTCATTCAGTATGAAATATACATAAAATACTATGGAGGCAAAGAGAGCTTACATAATTCATCTGTTTAACACAATACCATATACATATGTGTAATTGTAAAGATAAATACAAAACTTAATAAATCTATAAGAATAATAATTATAAATATAGATATAAAACATGATAAATCTGTATAGGTATGTGTAAGTACAACAGGATCCCAAAAGCATGATAAATTTCATATAGTGCACAATAATGCCAGCCAAATGCTTGCGATGTGCTATTTATTTATTTATTTATATATTTATTTATTTATTTATTTATTTAGGCTTATAGGGAAACTACTGAATTATGTCAATATAAAGTAAAGTAATATGCACACATTTCATGTAGATGATATGGCCAAATATTAATGATGAAAAACCATGATTTCATGGATGGCAAATTACTTATAAAAAGCTATACTGTGCATGGTAGATGGAAATAAATACCGCGTGACAAACTAACCTAGTATAATGATACTTATATAACTGGATAAGTCACCGGTAGTTACTGTGATGTGGAGACACAAGCAATGCGATAGTGAGTGATGCGGTAATGAGTAATGATAACTGCATGTGAATAAACTCTAATGATGGAAACACATATATAACCAAAAAATATATTTCTTAGACAAAAAAGCTCATATAATACTCAAATAATGTAACTGCTAATATTACAAATGAGTATAAATATGATCTAATATGGCATGAGAAATGAAAAAATAAAAATTAAAAGTGTAAATGAAAAATAAACAATAAAAAAAAAAAATATAATAATTAGTAATGATACATAAGTTCTCGGCGTATATTCATAAAACAACTGGCGACTGAGTGCTACATTTGTAAACAACGAAAGCATAGCCCTTTAACTAGTTTCACTGTCTGGGGAGCATAATCAGGACAGAGCATACAAGAAAAATATATATCATATAGAAAATGATACATAGTTTTCAAATCTTATGGTATATAATATCTAGTGGTGTGTGGCATACATTTGTATTCTGCCCCCTGTACACTGATCCCCCCTAAATTATATCCAGTGTAACCAATCACCTACAGAAGTCACCTGACTAGTAAATAGAGTCACATGTGTGTCATTTCTGCTCAGAATAACTACAGCTGTTCTGTGCTAAGTAGAGGAGCAGTCAAAAGGTCTGTGGTCACAGTGGAGGAGCAGCAGAGATCCACAACTCTAAAAATCTGGCCTTTATGGAAGAGAAGAACACAAGCCATAAGAAGGTCAATTTTCAGATTGCCACAAGCCATGGAAGGACTAATAGAGCAAACAAAAAGAAGGTGTGCTGGTCTAATCAGAGCAAAGTTGAAAATTTTGGACTAAATGCAGAATACTATGTGTGGTAAAAATAACTAACCCTGCACATCCCCTTGAGCACTGTGCACTGTGCACTGCACTAACCCTTGAACACTGTGACAACATGGTGGTGACAGCATCATGCTGGGGGATGCTTTTCTTTAGTACAGTGAGGGAAGGTGATCAGAGTTGATTGGAAGATGGGTGGAGCTAAATACATGGAAATCATTGAGGAAGGCTGCAAAAGGTTTTAGACTGGGGGACTGGAGGTAATTGCAGTGGATGGTGGTCCTATTAAGTCAACATCACCTTGGGGAACAGTAGATTCAAGTGACAGTCTCTTTGAAGTGAATGTACCAGCAGGTACATTAGAATCAATGGAGCCACATCCCAGAAGGGAGGGGGCTTCCTCCCACTGGGGGCAGACCGGCCTACCTCCAGTACTTCAGGCTGGGCTGGTGTCCGGGAATAGACCGGCGCCGTGCACAGGAACTGGGCCACTTTTCAAAAATGGACTGTGGCACTGGCATCCCTGTGCCGGCACCGGTCTATTGATGTTAAAATCATAAAGCGATTTACCTGCTGGTACATTAACTTTAAGACTTCACATATGTATGAGCTTCTAATACCTGACAAGACTCCTGTGACCAGTGACCACAGAAAAATCATTAAATCATTAAAACTTCAATTTTTTTTAGAAATCCATTAACAACAGTGCTCACAACATTTAAATAAGGACTACGCATTTCAAGCTCTATGGCTCTTCATTATAGCCATATGGTATAGCCATTATAGCCATATGGTTTTCTCCAGAGTACCTCTTTAATCAGACAAGTAACAGATTCACATATAACACAGCATAAAATTACAAATATGCATGTAATAAAATACTGATATCTAATCAAAGCCCTCTCTGCAGTGCAGGGCCTGGTGCATTAGCCGATGCGGCCGATCGCCACTCCTGGCTACTTAATTTAAATGCAGCTGTCAAAGCTGACAGTTGCATTTAAATAGCCTGGGTCCCCCTGTCCCTGGTGTCTAGTGGGGGGATCTCCGGAGGGATTGCGGATCGTGGAGGGGAGATCCCTCCTACTGAGCTGGCTAGGGCTCAGCATCGGAATGATGCTGATCCTGGCTCAGCAATCAGTGTATCTGGTCTGCTGCAGACCAGACTAATACAGCACCAATCTGATGGATCAGTGCTGTATTATGTATACTATACTGATCTCTATGAGAAGGGGGGACTTCTAATTAATGTGTGTAAAAAAAAATTAAGTGTTTTTATTAATAAAAAAATCCCCTCCCCTAATAAAAGTTTAAATCACCCCCCTTTTCCCATTTTATAAATTAAAAAAAAAAAACATAAAATTAACATTTTTGGCCATGTGAGTAATCACCTAAACTATTAAATTATGACATTCCTGATCTCGCACGAAAAATGGTGTAAGCACAAAAGCCTGTCAAAGTGCAAAATAGCGCATTTTTTTTTACATCAAATCCAGAAAAAAATTAATAAAAAAGTGGTCAAAAAGTTACATATATGCAAACAAGGTACTGAAAGAAAGAACAGATCATGGCGCAAAAAAATATATCTTACACAGCCCCATAGACCAAACAATAAAAGCTTTGGGAATAGAGCAATTTTAAACTCATTTAGTTTTTTTTAAAAGGTTTTAATTTTTTAAGCCATCAAATAAAATAAAAGTTATACAAGTTACATACCGTTGTAATCATACTGACTTGAGGAATATATAGATCATGTCAGTTTTACCATAGGACAAATGGCGTAAACACGAATCCCCTCAAAATAAAACAAATTTCACCTTTTTTTTTTTTTTTTTTTTCAATTTCACAGCACAAATAATTTTTTTCTGGTAGTGCACTATATTTTATGAAAACGTTAAGTCTGCCATTGCAAAGTAAAATTGGTGTCGCTATAAATAAGGGCTAATGTGGGTCTGTAGGTGAAAATATGCAAGTGCTATGGCCTTTTAAACATGAGAAGGATAAAACCAAGGCATAAAAATGAAAATTGGCTCAGTCCTTAAAGGGTTAAGGCCAGTTTCACACATACAGGATCGCAGCAGTTTTCACTCTGCGGGTTCTGCAGCGAAATCGGCTGTGATCCTGTGTCCGGTCATTCTGTATGGATTTACATACTTGCAGTGGATTTTTCGTTCCACTGCGAGTATGTAAAGCCCCTTAACCCATCGCTGCCAGATAAATACTTTGCCTGTTTCTGTGGCTCTGTGCTCCCTGATGTCCTGCTCAGCCAATCCTGCACGTGTAAAACTGGCCTGAAGTTAATAGGTGCTTTAGGGCCACAGACCCTCACCACCACACACACACAAATTGCTCACGGCTCAGTGAGAGCCATGTGAAAGCACTTCACACACGCATATTTCATGAACATGTTACCATTTTGGCTTCCAACGGACACAAAACTGCAGTGGATTTTACTTTTTTTACTGTTCCCCCCCCCCCCCTTAACTTAGTGTGTATTAGTATAGATGCTTTTTATTTGGTGTTTTTTGTGTGATTATTATGTGATTATTTCATAATTTGATTCAAGAAAAATGCCAACATTCATACACACATGCTATTAATTCCTACCTAAGAAGTCTATGAAAACAAAAATGCCACCAAACTGCTCCTTTGAAAAAGTATGAAAGGGTGGCAAAAAAAAAGCAGTGTGGCATTTCACCATTCCCTACTGACTTCCATCTAGTCGCAGCATTTTTTTAGCCAAAAAAAGTCATACCTTTCCAAGGCAGCGGGAGTCAAATGCTGATAGTTCGAGAGCTTGTAAACCTGAACTTACTGTAAGTTTACTTATCTCTAGGATGTTTTTTTCATCTATTGCCATTTATTTCTAAAAATGCCAAATGAATTTTTTTTTGTATCTTTTAAAGAGAAATCCATGAATCAAAGGATCACAGGATTTGTAATGTGAGAGTGTATATTAAGAAGCTTTATCACTATATAATAATAACTAACATATGAGGTGTTCTATTAGAATCCATCAGAACAATGAAAAAGGATTCAGAATATCACATGCACTAATACCGATTCCTAAGCAATTATACAAAGTCCCTCGCTTTTAGGGGGCGCTCTGTTATTTATATCTGTAGCAGTTCCTTTCCGAAATGTTTTGGCGTACAACCTCAAGATGTAATAGTGACTGGACAGTCTATTTCTCCATGACTCCATTTTGTGTCTTTTCCTGCCACTATCTGTCTCCCAGTCAATTTCTCTCCCTCTGTGCTGAACACACTCTTCTATGCATTTATTCCATACCCTCTGTCATTTCCCTTTCTCTGCTCTAATCTCTCCCCCGCCTCCCTCATTTGCAGACGCCTCTTGTTGTGCACCTGCCCTTCCTCCCCTCAGCCCTCCACTCATCCAGGAGCCTGAGAACAGGCAGGGCATTCAGCTCCCAGCACCTCTCAGACTCACTGGTGAGAGGGACCATCCCCAAGGAAAGGCCTGCTGTCACCCACTGTCTGAGACTTCTTTCATGTAGGGACAGGGGAGGTTCTGTTCTGAATATTAAAACCGTGATCCAATAATACATGATATGGCTTATTTACAAGAAGGGGGAGGTATATGTTGAACATTAAAATCATATATCAATAAGGGAATGTGTGCCAGTAATACTTCTCATTGTCATTTCCCACCCAACCCCCATGAACACATGGATGGTAACACATGTGCCCTCTTTCTCCTGACTTTGATGTCATCTAACCTTATACCCTTCTTATGGTAAACATTCCCTGGGAACATGGAGATATGGACAAGCACAAAGAGGCAATAAAAATATGGCAGGTGACTGGAAAACAATTTTGATGGATATCTTCATAAATCAAAGCATGTTAGTCCTGGATTCTATGTGCTGGGCCTCAATATTGTCTTTTCAAAGGAAAAGACTGTTGTCCATCTTGAATGTATGTTAACACGTATAGTGAGCATTTGTATTCTGTACAAACCGCTATCGTTATATTCATACCATACTATGATTAACATCCATTATTTTACACATCTGCAGCCTAATTTGGAGTTTCTATATATTAGCTAATTTTAAATTAAGCGGAAGTTTGCACACATGATAGGCTACACATCAAGCTTCTAGCTTCAAGTACTGGAAATGTTTCCATTTTTCTTTATATCTTAGTTTAATTTCTCAATGCACCATGCAATTTATTGATGATAGATAGATAGATATCGCGTTTCCCTGAAAATAAGACAATGTCACACTTATTATTGAATAAAAAAAAAGAACATTTATTATATACTGTATAGTAGATGTCAACACAAAACAGCATAACTAGACAACCCACCACCTCCCCTTAGCGGCATGGTGGTGGAGGATGGAGGCAGGGGTCTTATTTTTGGGAAATGCCTTATTTTTACCTATCCTGTAAATCCTCCACTATGCTTTATTTTTGGGGAACAGGGTAGATATGTAAAATGACTGTGGAACTCCAGAAGTCTTTAGTGCAAAATCTGTAAACGTTATTAACACCATGGACAGTGCAATGTTTCAGTCCTTCCACTGCACTTTTCGCGAGAAATACTAATGGAAGTCCAATGGAAAGACTGACACGTTGCACTGTCCATGGGGTGAATAGATTTTGCCCTAAAGACTTAAGTTCCACAGTCATTTTTTGTTTGGCTTAGGTGGTGTAGCTATAGAAGCCAAAGGGGGTGCAGCTGTGACTTGGCCCATAAATCAGGGTACCTAAATACCCCCCTTCACCTTTAAAGTTGACTGCTTATTACATATAAGCCAACCATGAGCTTGATCAGGTTCGTCCAAATTCGAGCACACAGGATTTGATTATTGGTGGCTAAAAAAGTTGGATGCAACCCTAAGGCTGTCTGGAAAACATGGATACAGCCAAAGGCTGTATCCATGTTTTTCAGGACTCCCTAGGGCTGCATCTTACTTCTTCAGCCTCTGGTAATCAAATGTCACATGGTCGGATTCAGACAAATCAGAGTGTGCTTAAGGTTCACTCATCTCTACTGCTTATGTCCGGCCTGCTAAAATTCAGCTCCAATGCTCAGTAGTATACGGAGATCTGTTCTTTTTGAACTCTTTATTATATAGATTTTACTATTTATAGCTATGGCCAGGGCAAAAATCGCATTGCAGTTCCAGGACCTTCACCTCCAGGCCTGCTCAGGTACATAACTCTGCAGGAGTCGGCACTTAGCTTTCTGCTGATTCTGCTGGAGCCTCCCCTCATGCAGCAGATTATCTTACCATGAACAAAAGGATATACATATATGTGAGTGTATTTATTGGAGACCGTATATCTGTATGCCAATGGTCTGCATCGGGGCCTTTGAATCTTTAGCTACGCCCATGAGGTTGCAGTAATGTTATCTACATTTCACACTGGTGGCACTAGGTGTAGACTACAGAGTGCCCACCATTACTTGTATTTCTTCGTGTGCTCTATTTTTTGATTTGTAGATAGATAGAATGTTTTGTAAAAATATTATTCCTTTATTAAATTATGCAGGTCTTGATACTAAAGTATGTGACAAACTTAAAGTAATCTTCTGACATGGGACAGGAGTCTGTCCTGCTGGTCCCCTTCTGCCCTATTTATCAAACAGTAGCATCAGTAGCATTAGCACTTTGATCATAAAGCCTTAGCTCTGATGCTAGGGACCAAATACCGTTTTCTCCTGTGAAATCCCGAACAAATTCCTACAAGGGCAGTGGCTGACACCTAGTGGCCTTCTGTATACTTTTTTTTTTTTTTTTTTACATAAAACAATATGTAAGGAGCTATGTAATGGTGTTGACACATCATACTAGCAACGGTTTAGTGTCAGTGTCACATTAGTAATGCACTGCTAGAATTGATTCAATAAAAATGGATCCATGTATGCTGCTGGTGTTATACCTTGTGTTGTAATTCTTGGCTGCAGCCTCCATGTACATAATAGACATCAATCTGCAGGGGCAGTAGTTAGCTGACCCATGGTGCTACTAGTAAATGCCATGCCCACTTCACAGTGTTGTCATCTGCTTTAGAAGGGAAAATTATACATTTAATATATGACTGAGAAGGCCTTGTACGAATAAACCCTTACAAGTATGTGATATATATTTTTTTATGTGAATTTTTACTAATATCTTCAAAGTTCTATTTTGGTTTTATAAACAGTCAGAACTGAACAGCTTTCTAGTATTCCAGGTCAGTACTGTTTTGCGGAATGAAGGCCATTCCATTTGTTATTTGTCCATTTTGCTAAGTAACAGAAGATTTTATACAATTATGTCCAATACTACCTTTAATGGAAGCAGAAGACTTAAAATATGGATTAGTACCAGTCAGTAGCGTCATTTGGTGGGGGCAGAGGTGGCGGACGCTCCCGGGCCCATATAGGCAGGGGGCCCACTGAAGATTTTGCCAGTTAATGCTGTCCGCAAAAGCTATTGCTTTTGCAGAAAGACTTAACAAATGTCTATTGGCTGTAGGTGGCCCCTGGCCAGCAACCAGTGCTCCTGGGGGGTCCACACGGCTACCGAATGTTGTGACCATTTAGCTGTATGCGCTTGTATGCGAGGAGAACATACAGTTAAAGCAGCAGGGTGATTGACAAGACAAGGAGAGCATTGGCTCTCCACCCTGCCAATCACTGTTGCGGCCACAAGAGGCTGTTCCCTCCCTTACAGCTGTGGGACATAGATGATGTCACTTGTGCACTCACAGAGCAGGGAGAGAGATGACATCAGAAGACTACAGTACTGCAACTGCACAGCAGGTAAGTATGGCTTTTTTCACCTTAGTTAAAGAGGAGGAAAAATATAGAAGAGGAACACTGAGTGGGTGGGGCTAACTCCTGGGAAGGATGCTATCTATTGGAGTTGGGGTATGGGATGTGCTGGCTAACTGAAAATGGGGTACCTAATTTGGAGGTACAGTACACTCACAGTGGTGGTGGTGGGATTACTGCTGGGGAAAGGGGTGGCTGCATGGGGAATACATACCAGAGGTATTACCTACATGAGATGGTGCTGGAGGGGATGGCTACATGGAGGATTCTACTTTTTTTTTTTTTTTTTTTTTTGGGGGGGGGGGGGGATTGCCTACACAGAGGGGTCTAAATACTAGATAGATGGACAGAGCAGTGTCTAAATTCTATATGAGGGCACAGAGGGCACACTAACTGCTACTTCATGGAAACAGAGGGGAATAATTACTATATTGGGGCACAGAAGGCCTAACTATTATATGGATGAACAGAAAAGCTGAATTTCAATATGAAGGTACAGAGGGGCCTGACTACTATATGGGGGTACACAGGGAGAGTCTATCTTCTATATGGAGGAACAAGGGGGGTTAATCTACTATGTTAGGGTATAGATGGTGATCTTTTTACTATATGAGAGCACAGAGGGACCCTGCAAACTATATGAGGGCTACATGGAGGCATAAATTGGCTGCTATCTTATACCCTGTACACCATGGGTCTCCAAACTGTGGCCCTCCAGCTGTTGCGAAACTACAATTCCCATCATGCCTGGACAGCTAAAGCTTTGGATTTGGCTGTACAGGCATGATGGGAAATGTAGTTTTGCAACAGCTGGAGGGCCGCAGTTTGGAGACCCATGCTGTACACCATGATTATCGGGGCTGATTTCTCCTTTTTTCATGTATTGTCATGTATTGTTTTTATGAATTAGTAAAGTAATTATTCCATTTAGTTATGTTGCAGTAGTCTGGCTTGTTTGTATAGAGGTTATTTAGTATACAGTAGTTGCCTTGAACTGCATGGGACTATTTCTTGTTATTACCCAGCATTTGTTCTATACATTTACTCTATTAGTACTGTGGGTATACCCTTCAGGTGTTGCCTATTTGGTCATTGACCATCAGCTTTGGTGTAGTCCTCATGCTGTCCAATAGATATTAAACAGAAAGATATGAGATAAATAGATAGAAAAATTGATGGCTAATTAGAAAACAAAAACAGCGCCATAGCTTCCTCTGTTGCGTGTGGTATTACAACTTGGTTGCATTCTCTTTTAGTGGAACTGAGCTGCACTACCACATCCAAGCTTTGGAGGAGAGTGGCTCTGTTCCTGGAAAAAGGCAGCTATGTTTTTGCAATGCTGGATAACCCCTTTAATTTTTACAAGGTTATATATGTGATAAGTAGAAAGTCTTTTCCACTGTTCTCAGTCCCTGTTTTCTATGAATAATATGGTAGAAAATACCCTATATTATTCAGAAAGCATTGTCATCTGCTGAGGTTCCCTATGGGCAACATAATCGGCAGAGGGCCCACTGAGACTCACTCGCCCCCCCTAGGCTGAACCCCTAGCTACGTCCCTGGTACCAGTACATTATGGATAGTTGCAAACATTTAGCATTTTTCTCTGGGGACACTTTGATTTTGATGGGCATCGTTTAGTGGGGTGTGACTTGTTAGGGGTGGGGTTTGTAGGTGGGTGGGGTTTACCAGAATGTAGCTTATTTGCTTCATTCAGTAAATAATATCTACAAAGTAGGTAGTCCCCTTGTTGGTACCTCCCCCCTCTAGGTAATCCCTCAGCCTCCCCCACGTAGGCATCCCCCTGTAGGTAATCCTTCAGTAGGCATCTCCCCCTATGTAGAAATCCCCTCTAGGTATTCTTCCAGTAGGTAGCCCCTGCCCCTATTTGTGTATCCCACCCTGTAGATAGTCCCTGTGGTAATTGACACCCCCCAAATAAATATTATCCAATATCCGAGTTGAGTAGGTGATCCACCTGTAGGTTCCCCCCATGTAGACAACCCTCCTGTAGGTGATCCTCCAGTAGGCAGCTTCCAATGTAGGCATCCCCCTATACATAACCCTCTAGTAAGTAACCCACCCCCCAATGGAGGAATCCCATGCTAGGCAGCCCCCCCATATAGGCATCCCCCTGTAGGTGCTCCACCAGTAGGCAGCCCTTTCCCCATGTTAGGCGTGTAATTAAAAAACAACAACTCCAGACTGGGTGGGGAGCCAATGGCTCTTGTGTGGTAGTCCTGACGTGCTATGATTTTCCTGCTGGCCCCATTTCTATTGGTGGTTGGTCAGTTGAGTTGTACAGCTCAGCCAGGGATGTAAGTGTTGTAATGCCAATGCTAGTCCAGCACACAGGTGTGATGTTGGTACCTGCTATTATGTTGTGGCTGGCTGTACAGTCCTCCAAAATGGTCGGTGACCTGCCGGGCTGTAATCAGTCCCTTGGGATCTTGTCACGGTAGTTCTGAGTGGCAATTGACCCACCCGGACTATTGATACTGCCACGCACAGAAAGGGGAAAATGACCCAATGTGTGTAGCGGATGTGTAGAGATGCTGGTGCAGAGGAAGAGATGACTGAGTCTCAGTGAATAAATAGAACAGCTTTACTGAGCAGTCTCTGTATAATACAGAACACTTTGGCAGTAGATACATAACCTATGTACAGGTGATAGTGCTTAACTGGGTCTGTTTTGCAGAGATACTTGAAAGTGCTGAATATAATAGAGATTGCTGTGGTGATGCTTGGAGAGTTTAGAGTAGAGTGGAGCAGCATAGAGGAGTTTGTCAAGGGAGTCACAACCCAAAGTAGTATTGTGCTCTGCCGGAACATTAGAGAAATACTTGAGACTTGAGAGTGAGAAGTTTACTTGTACCTGTGTTTAGACTGTCTGACCACCTTTTGCCCTCCAGTGTCGAGTTTCCTATCCTAATAGGGTGATACAAGCCCCAGCCATGGTTACCTGTATGAAGCTAAGTGTCCGAGAGTGTCACCTGCACTGCGATATAGAATAAGTAGACCTTCTGGTATCTTTGTTCTATCCAAGCTAGTTCCTCTGTATATCAGGATACTGCCCTGCATTTTGTAGAGTGGTTCTTGGTGTGGGTTAGGATTAATCCCCGACTCTCTCCCTGCACTGCATAGTAGAAATAGTTGATAGGCTAAAAAAACTAAGTGTCTCTGGTTGCTTCATACACGTGTGTCTAGGTCAGACTAGACAGTCCTGGACCAGGGTCCTGGCAGAGCCAGGCCCTGGCTTGGCTACAGCAGGGACGTCTGTTCTGTGTGTCCTCCCACGAGAAACCAGATAAGACTGATACTACACTTCCTCCCACCAAGTCTCTACTTCCTACAAGGGTATGTAAAAGACCCTGTGAGTGGTGGAAAGGAATGTGTGCAAAGAAGAAAAGCAGAGTGAAAGGTTAGAAAAGAAGAGTATCTCCATTGGACAATAAAAGTACATAATATATAAGAAACAGTAACCCTTTGCTTACTTCAGCTGTGCAACAGAAAAAAAGCTCACATAGAAAACACTGACATCTAGTTGCGAAATAATACACTACCTTTACCACCACTTAGCTTTGAGTAAGGGGCTTTTGCGACAGGTGTGACACAAGAAACACCCGTGGTGGGACACCTCACTTGCTCTGTCAATCACAGCTGCATAACAGTTAAAAGGTCAGACAAAGCATCCAGTGGTCAGGTGGGCCCTAGTTTATCAAGTGCCGACAACTCTGGTCAGCGGGGGTCATAACCTGAGGCAGAGAGTTTAAGGGCCCTATTCCACAGGAACGATAATCGGTCGGTGGAATAGACAGAACGATCAGCCGATGATCTTGTCATCGGCTGATCGTTCATTTAGGGCCAGACCTAAAAACATCGATCCCCCACCGCGCATCGCTACGTGGAATAGCGGTGCGTGGCGGGCGACCGCTGATTTGAGAAGCGCATACATTACCTGCAGGGCTTCGCCTACGCTCTTTCTTCCTCCCCGGGTCCCGCGCGCTCTAGTTTCAGAATGGCCTGTCAGTTGACGGAGCGCTCAGCCAATCACAAGCCGGGACCACCGTGGCCTGTGATTGGCTGAGTGGCCTGTCAGCTGACAGGCCATTCTGAAGCCAGAGCGCGCGGGACCCAGGGAGGAACACAGAGCGGAGGAGAACTGAGAGGTAATGTATGCTGCAAGGACATCGGTAACGATGTCCCTGCAGCCCTCACTCAATGATCATCGGGCCGTGCAATAGGCCCAGTAAACGAGCGGCGATCTAGCAGATCGGCGCACGTTTACATCGTTGATCGGGCCCTGCTCAGCCCATGGAATAGGACCCTAAGTCTTCTCATGTCTGAAGTGCTCCTACATGCCAGTATTCTATATCTCTGTGACACCACAATCATAACCTTGTATAGAAGGTTTACACACTGCTGGAGCTGCTCATTTGCAGCTGAGGAGGCACTGAGGAAGACAGCACTAGCGCTGGATTGGGGAGAGGTTATGGTTTTTGTTTTTTTTTTACTTCCCCCACCCTCCCTCCTTTATTTAGATCCTGTTACACGGCCAGATAATCGTTTAACAAGGGCTGCAAGGAAATCGTTACCAATGTCCTTGCAGCCCTTGCTTAGATGGTATACTTTACCTATCCACACTCCAGGGCTGGTGCTGCGGTGCGCTTCTCCATGGGTCCCTCGCGCTCTAGCTTCAGAGCGGCCTGTCAGCTGACGGGCCACTCAGCAAATCACAGGCCATGGCTGTCACGGCCTGTGATTGGCTGAGTGGCCTGTCAGCTCAGACAGGATGCTCTGATGCTAGAGCACGCGGGACCCAGGGAGAAGCGGACCGCAGGAGCAGGCCTGGAGCGTGGATAGGTAATGTATATCGTCAGTCGCCGGCCGCACACTGCTATTACATGTAGCGGTGCGCAGTCGGCGCCCAACAATTATAGGTTCTAACCTATAGGAAAACCTGCTACAGGTCTCTAGACAGGTGACTTACCCCTAGACCATAGCTCCAATACAGTATAGGTGGTTAAACTATATCTGATTGAAGATCACTCCTCCTGTTGACAGATACTGACTGACAGTGTGAGTGAGCAGGAGGCCGGTCAGCATTGTTTAAAGGAGTTATCCACCTAACAGCGAAAAAATTAAATGCTAGCTGTTTACTCACCAAGTCCCCCTGAGTATTTTGAGCCATCTTCTGTCTTTCTAGCTGCTGCCGTTCCCGAGTTACAAGTTTTTCTAAAAGCCGATCTATAACCAAGATAGGAAACTACATTTCCCATCATGCATTTCCCCGATTGGTCCATTTGAATCCTCCACCCGGCCCCCTTTAGCTTCCTTTCCTGCCCACTGCTGTCATTACTATTGCACATTAAACACACAGGGCCGCTTTAACCAGAGGGCACATGGTGCACGTGCACCGGGCCCACTGGTTAAAGGGGCCCCCCCGAGCAGGCCGGCCATTGCTATATGCGACCACTGCGGTCGCACAGGGCTCCGGCCACCAGCCTGTCAGGGGGGAGCGCCATGGATGGGTAATCTACTTACCCCTCCATGGCGCCCCCTGCAGGGCCCCCCCGTCCGCCGCTGCCCCCGCCCGCCCGCTGCTGCTGCTGCGCTTCAGCAGCAGCGATACTGACAGAGAGAGCCATTGGCTCCCTCCCTGTCAGTCACTCTTGTGGCCGCACTTCCTGCGGTCACAAGAGGCCGCACTCTCTCTCTAGCGCCCGACGTCACTGAAGCGTCGGCGCGAGGGTAAGGGGAGTGCAGCCTCTTGTGACCGCAGGAATTGTGCGGCCACAAGAGGGAAGAGAAGAGGAACGCGGGAACCTAGGTGAGTAAAAGTGTTTGTTTTTTTCAATGTTATATGGGAGGGGGAGCACAGGGGGCTATATACTATGGGGGAGCACAGGGGAGCTATATACTATGGGGGAGCACAGGGGAGCTATATACTATGGGGGAGCACAGGGGAGCTATATACTATGGGGGAGCACAGGGGGCTATATACTATGGGGGAGCTATATACTATGGGGGAGCACAGGGGAGCTATATACTACTAGGGAGCACAGGGGGCTATATACTATGGGGGAGCACAGGGGGCTATATACTATGGGGGAGCACAGGGGAGCTATATACTATGGGGGAGCACAGGGGGCTATATACTATGGGGGAGCACAGGGAGCTATATACTATGGGGGAGCACAGGGGAGCTATATACTACTGGGGAGCACAGGGGGCTATATACTATGGGGGAGCACAGGGGGCTATATACTATGGGGGAGCACAGGGGCTATATACTATGGGGGAGCTATATACTATGGGGGAGCACAGGGGAGCTATATACTACTGGGGAGCACAGGGGGCTATATACTATGGGGGAGCACAGGGGGCTATATACTATGGGGGAGCACAGGGGGCTATATACTATGGGGGAGCACAGGGGGTATATACTATGGGGGAGCACAGGGGGTATATACTATGGGGGAGCACAGTGGGCTATATACTATGGGGGAGCACAGGGGGCTATATACTATGGGGAAGTACAGGGGAGCTATATACTATGGGGGAGCACAGGGGGGCTATATACTATTGGTGGAGAGCACAGGGGGGCTATATACTATTGTGGGAGAGCACAGGGGGCTATATACTATTGTGGAAGAGCATAGGGGGGCTATATACTATTGTGGGAGAGCATAGGGGGGCTATATACTATTGGGGGAGAGCACAGGGGGGCTATATACTATTGTGGGAGAGCACAGGGGGGCTATATACTACTGGGGAGAGTGCACAGGGGGGCTATATACTAATGGGGGAGCGCACAGGAGGGCTGTATATAATTGGAGGAGCACATGAGGGTCTATATACTACAGGGACACCTTAAAACTATGGAGGCACAGAGGGGTGTAACTATGTAGGGGTACAGAGGGGTGTAACTACTGTATAGGGGTACAAGGAACCTAACTACTGTATGTGTTGGAGCCTAAAATATTTGTCTGGCAGATTCTGGAGAGAAGATTCACAGCCAGGAGAAGACTTCAAGGTGGCCCGGGCTGGATGGAGAGAAAAAGAAAAGGTGACAGACTCTGATCGGAGAAGACGCCCCTGGTGAGTCACTGAATGTAACTGCACTCTGTTATAGGGTTGTAGTGTTAGGGGTTATGATGTGGCGGTATTATGTAATGGTATCATTGGTGATAACTTTCTGTTTTGTTTAGTGCAGTTTTTATGTAATATGTTATCACTGTATGGTGGAAATAGTGTTATAAGGTAACTACTGTATGTATTGGGGCTCTTGATACAGTGTGGGGGCAAATTCAGTACATTATACAATGTGCCGAAAGGGAAGGGGGGGCCCACTCTTGAGGGCTGTGCACTGGGCCCACCAATGTATTAAAACGGCCCTGTAAACACAGGACTGTTTTGTAACTGATTTTGCATCTCGTTACCCCAATATGTATTCCATATTAGCTGATGATGTAGTAGAGCTGACATGCACATGGTGTAGCTATGTGCTGCATAATGGCATCTGTTTACCGGGGGTGGGGGTGTAGTATAGGTTTAGACCTCTGCTTGCTGCTTGACTATGAAAACATTCTAGTTCCATCCAGACTCTAAAAACATCTGTAACACAATATGCAGAGCTGAGACAAAGACAGGTACATATGCCTGCATTTACTGACAGCAAGCAAAGATAGAACTATAACTTTTTATATTACAGAAACCTAGGCTCAGGGACACATCTGAGTCTATGGAAGCAGCACAGGTGTATGGAGATTATGCAGATAAAGCCTCTAAGTCAATTGACAGCTAACCCAGCCCCCAGAGAGAAGATCACATGTCCTGTGACTACAAACAGAGAGGTGAAGAGGGAGCTGAGCATGGTCAGAGTGGAGCCAGAGTAGAGGATTTTAGACATCCAGAGCAGATAAAAATGAGAAAAAAACACAAAAAGGGTGCAAGACAGGTTATACATGTATATTGGACATATGGTGGTATTGGGAAGGGGGGTTGTTACGAATATTGTTTTTGTTACCTGAATAACCCATTTAATCATGAAGAAGGGCAGGGGCGTAACTACCCATGTAGCAGCCATGGTGGTTGCTATGAGGCCGCATTAGGGGCTCGGTGGCCCACTCCTGCAATACACTGGGCCCCCTGAGCTGTTATCATTTTCAGCACCAGGTGACTCAGCAAGCCTTCTGGGTTCTGCAAATATCCCTTTATCTACAAGCACTCCTGCCGAGCGCTTGCAATTATGCAAATATGACTGGACTTGACGGCTTAGTGGTCAGTTGGCCCAATCAAATGTTTGCTATGGGGCCCAGCCATTTCGAGGAGGAAGGAGTTGTGAGGCTGGCCAGAGTGCTGCAGAAAGGCTTTGACTCTTTGACTCTTAATTACAGTAGGAGATCTGAGATTGCTCATAATCCACTGCACGGACAAATTACCCGAAGGCACCATGCTCACTAGGAGACTGTCAGCTACAGCACACTGTCAGCACTTCAGGTAAGGCCCGGGTGCTGACAGATTCTCTTTAATAGAATATGGAACCTCTGCCTATCGCTAAGTGGGCTCCAGGAAGGGCGTTAGGAACAACGATTCGCAACTGCAGTTATCGCTATTTGCAGGCCACACCTGCACCTCCGCTTCATTTAATAAACCTGTGTATTTTCTTTCAAACAAAATAGTTTCTGCCATCATTATTTCTGGAATTATTTCATAATCCACAGGGAGCCAAACATTTGCGCAACAATGTGTGACTTTTACTGTCAGGTCACTTCAGAATAAATAGATGGGGCTTGGCAGGAGTGACATCCCTGCAGCATTACTATAATTTACACCAAAATACATTCAGGTTATGGCAGATAAGATAAGAATAGAAAAATGTGGGTTCTTCCACAAATTGTGCCATACCTATCCTGGGGTTGTATCTCATATTGCAGCTCAGCACCTGAAGAGAAAGAAACTGAGCTGCAATACCTCACACAGCCTTTGGAAATATGTGGCACTGTTTGCTATAGAAAAAAAACATATTTCTTTTAATCATGTGCAACCACCTTTGGAGAAAAATGAAAAGAGTTTTCCAGCCTTTAAAATTCATTACATTGTTATCTACAGATGCAATAACATAAAGGACAATGGCTGTACTTATCCAATGGCTGTACTTACTCCAAACCGCTCCAGTTTCCCCTGATATGCCAGCGTTGATCAACAACCCTCCCTGTTAGTCTGGGCTCTCTCTCATAAAACCACAATTCTCTACACCGACATATAATGGTTTAGGACCGTCACATGAACATTAAGACAGGACAACTCTTAAAGTGGCAATCATGAAGAATAAAAGAGGTTTAAAGGGGCTAAATAATTAATATTCTATGTTAAATATATTATAAAACTAATAGGGGGACATTTATCAACCAAAAAAGTTGTATTTTTTGGCAGAAAATGGCCAGATGGGAATAAATTTATTCGTAAATGGCCATTTTGCAAATAAATCTTCCACAAGGTTCGTCACATGACCTTTCTCGGCACTGATTTCCGAAGTTCTGGTGATGTCGCATTCAATATCTAGCCCCGCTTGCCTGTCGGCTCCTGGAATGGACGTTACATCAGTCTTACGTTGCGCTAACTGCAGGCAGGACTAGAGGGGGAGTAGACTGTAGCAAGCTGAGCGTGATACTCTTCAGCCACCGCTATTGTGTCTGTGTCCCTGCTCAGAGACAGCAGACGACATTAGTGCATGTGCACAGGACACTGTCACCAGGGCCGGACTGGCACTGAAAATCAGCTCTGACACCCCAGCAGCCCACATACCATATCATCCCGCACATATCATGGAGAGCAGTGTATATACAGTACATGCTGAAGCTAATTCTGCTTCAACGGGCCATGTCCCTTACTACTCCTGTAAGTATGTGAACCCCCACCATCAACACCTAAAATAAAGATATAACATAATCTGCTGTGTATTTATGTATCTATTTAAAGTGATTAAATCAGCAGCATCAAATCTGCAATGAATTAGGTATAAACAAGCCCTTAAAGAGAATGGAGTATGGACCTTACAGATCCAAAAAAACATGGCGGATTTCTTAGACAAACAGTGCCACTCACCTCTTAAGTTTGTATCGTGTTTTATTGCAGCTCAGTTATATTGAAGTGAATGGAGCCAAGTTGTAATATCACATACAACCTCAAGGCAGGTATGGGGCTGTTTTTGAAAGGAAGAAACTATGTTTTTTTTTAAAGCGACTCTGTCCCCACAATCTGACACCCCCTCCCCCCAAACCTCTTGTACAGTCAGATAGCTGCTTTTAATTCAAGATCTGTCCTGGGGTTTGTTCGGCAGGTGATGCAGTTATTGTCCTAAAAACAACTTTTTAATCTTGCAGCCTTGTGTCAAATTGGCATGGCCTAGAGTGTGTGTGTCCTAGGCATGAACTGCCCCTCCGCCACTCCTCCCCACCTTCTTCATCATTAGGTATGCCCCAGGCAGGATTTTTCCTATTCATCACCTGTCTGAACACTGCACAGGTGCCTTAACGATCCAGCTCGTATGCAGGGCCGTATTAACAGCTGATGCTGCCCTAGGTACTAAACCTGAAGATGCCCCATCTTCACTCACCAATTAGCATCAGGATTGGTAGATTGGTAGGTAATAGCTCCAGGTGTCACATTTAGCACCGCCATACCAGACCTGAACAATACCGCCATACAGTGACTGGATAACACTGCCATACCTGACCTGACTAATACCACCATACTGTGACTGGATAACACCGCCATACCAGACCTGACCAATGCCACCATACTGTGACTGGATAATACTGCCATACCAGATATGATACAGCCATACTGTGACTGGATAACACCGCCATACCAGACTTGACCAATACCACCATACTGTGACTGGATAACACCGCCATACCAGACTTGAACAATACCACCATACTGTGACTGGATAACACCGCCATACCAGACCAGACCAATACTGCCATACACCCCTTCTTCTTGAAAAGACGCCAGATTTACTTGCAAGTCTGAATGGGAGGTGGGAGGCTATAATAATAATAATAATGAAAAATAAAAAAAAAGTTGTTTCCTTCCCCCTGCTCCCTGGTGCTGGCCTAGGCACTGGACCCGGGTGCCTAGTGGTAAATAAGGCCCTGCTCGTATGCAGTGTTCACACAGGTGATGAATAGGAGAAATTGTTCAAGAGGCATTCCTAATGATGAAGAGAGCGGGGAGGAGGGATGAAGGGCTGTGGCAATCCTAGGGCACAGGTAAACTAGGCCAGTGTTTCCCAACTTGCAGTATGCGTACCTTAGGGGGTACGAGGCGCAGGTTCAGGAGGTATGTGGGAGGTGTTAAAAAAAAAAACTTTTGATTTTAGCTCCAGGACATTGCTATCATTCAGCAATGTCATGATGCCAATCACCACCACTGATGACTCTACCCACCTAGAGACATGGGGGCTTGGGCCGATAATCGTCCTGTGAAATAGGAGGCAACGTTCAGCCGACATTGTTCATGTCAACTGATCATTGAAGTCATTTGTCTTTCAACATGTTGAAAGACAAACGACTTATATAGCAACGATCTGCTGCTGTCGGTCCATGAAATAGGAGAGGTGGTAGCAGACCGCCGTTATATCCTATAGGCTGCCCACACGATCAGCGATCACCCGGGCAGCCCCCGCAGCTCCCCCCGGCCCTCCCCGGACTCACCCGCTCGCTGCTGCCACATGGAATAGCGGCAGCAGCGAGCGGGGAACGAGGAGCAAAAGAGCGCTGACAGCACTCGTTTGCTCCTCACTGTCGGCCCGTGGAATAGGGCACAACAGCTGGACTCTCATGCTAAATGCTGCCAATCCTGTCAGCTTAACCCATTGTATGCATAATGACCAGAAAAAAAAATTACAATGGTGCGAGAATATAAAGTAAGTAAATAACCTATATCCTCAGCGCATCATGCGCTATAGTGGCATAGTAGCAGGTTAGATACTTCTTTTTAATGCCCCGCTGATCTCTGAGATTACAGTCAGCAGTATTTGTGAAAAACATTTTCTTCTATAGATTATAAAATTATTAAAGTCACCTCTGTTTCAAATATTAGCATATATGGGGCTGTGGGGGCTTTTTTGTAGTTCGCCTCAGGCAGCAGATTGATTCACCCGTGACTACAGATCTTAGCAAATTCCCTAATAAAGGGGTAGTGCAGCGGTAAGCAATTATTCACTAAACAACACACATTACAAAGTTATACAACTTTGTAATGTATGTTATGTTAGTGAATGGCCCCCTTCCCCGTGTATTACCGACACCCACGCTAGACCCGGAAGTGTAGTGCTCTATACTCACCTGAATCTTGACGACCCCCGTCTGCCATCTTGTGACAATGATGTCATCTTCGTTCGGCCAGCTGAACCACTCCGACCATCCCTTGTGCTGGCCGCCCTCTGCCGCGTCATCAGCTGCTCAGCTGATGACGGACACGAATCAGGTGAGTATAGAGCACTACACTTCTGGGGGTGGCGTGGGTGGGGGGAAACACGGGGAAGGGGGCACTTCACTAACATAACATACATTACAAAGTTGTATAACTTTGTAATGTGTGTTATTTAGTGAATAATTGCTTACCGCAGCACTACCCCTTTAAACTGCAGGAGAATACACAGGTAAACCCACCGACATCTGTACTGCCCCCACCACAAGACCTGTGAACCCTGGAACCACCTGTGTGTAATCTGATGGTTTTCTCATATTATAGGTGTTTGTTTTTTTTTAGTAATAGTATTAATCTGTACATGAGTATATTCATATGTAAAAACCCTAAAAACCTTAAAAATATCCCTTATAATAATAATACTCATAATAATAATCTAAATCTAGTTTATTGTATTTATTCTGATCATGGTCAGTATAGTAAAGAGAAATGCAGACAAAAACGAAGCAACACCAACATAAATTCAAATTCTTTATTTTTTTCAGAGAATAGCAATATGCAACATTGTAATAAAATATTACCGGCTCTTTAATAACCAGTTGATCCGGTGACTCTCAGGTCAGGTCTGGTGGAGACCACAGAACGTGCCGCAGTCATTCCCACCCGTCCTCTATTATCCTGGTCTGAGAGTCACCAGACCTAAAGATCCAGAGGAAGGCGAAGAAACCCCCCCGGAGACTTCTACCTCAGGGGGGGGGGGAAATTCCTTCCTGACCCCACAAGTGGCGATCGGACCTGATCTCCCTGGATCACATCTAGCCTGCTGCATACAGCTGTATATACTGTACTCCGGGACCCGACGGATTTGGGCTGACTTATTATAAAACTTTTCGTGACATACTTAGCCCTCATTTCCTGTCAGCCTTTAACTCAATCTCCCAGGCGGTGTCCCTGCCGTTGGATGCCACTCGTGCACATATTGCGGTGGTACCTAAGCCGGGGAAGGAAAGTGCCCAGTGCTCCAATTACAGGCCTATTTCGCTACTGAACGTAGACCTAAAGCTTTTCTCCAAGATTTTGGCATCTCGCCTGGTAGCTCTCATGGAGCCCATTATACATCCGGACCAGGCAGGTTTCATGCCGGGCCGAGAGGCTCGAGATAACACCATGAAGGCCGTTAACCTGATCCACAAGGCGAAGTTTTTGGGCATTGGGCCGTCCTTCCTCGCTTGGGTGTCCGCGCTGTACGTTGCCCCTAGCGCACAAGTGAAAACCAATGGTGTCATGTCAGACAGTTTTAACATCCATAATGGCACACGGCAGGGATGTCCTCTCTCTCCTCTTATTTTCATCCTAACCCTAGATCCATTTCTGTGCTACATAAGGGCCAACCCTAACATAGAGGGGGTCAAAATCCAGGGATCTCAATACAGAATAGCAGCATATGCTGATGATTTATTTTTCTTTATATCTAATCCCCGGGTAGCACTGCCCAACTTAATGGCAGAATTTGCCAAATATGCTAGGCTGTCTAACTTCAAGATAAATTTAGCAAAATCCGAAGCCTTGAATGTCTCTCTGGCACCCGAGGTGGTAGAACAACTCCGGTCTTCATTTAGTTTTACCTGGGCCCCCCATTCCATTAAGTATTTGGGAATATACTTAGCCCAAGATCTGAGCACCTTATACCAGCGGAATTACGTCCCTTTATTGAATAGCATCAAAGCAGACTGCGTTCGCTGGGTGAAGGGCCTGCATACCTGGTTTGGACGCTGTGCCATATACAAAATTAACATATTGCCCAGACTCCTCTTCCTATTCCAATGTCTCCCAATAAGAGTTCCAGTGGCTTTTTTCCGCTCCTTGGCAGCGGCACAAACGCGCTTCATATGGGGAGAGAAGCCGGCCCGCATTAGGAAGGCGCTCCTCACAAAGCCAAAATATCTAGGGGGGGTGGGTCTACCGGACCTCAAAAAATATTACTTAGCTGCACAGCTTACACACATTATAGATTGGTGTAGGAACGGAAGAAGGAAGCCATGGGTCTCTATTGAGCAATCGTACACTGGGATACCACTAAATGGCATTGCTTGGCTTCCTAGTAATCTCCTCATGGAACTCAAATACCACCCAACCATTGGCCCCACACTACAGGCGTGCTCGGACAAGGTGATCAGACAACATTTTGTTCCTCTGGCCTCCAGGATGACCCCTGTCTTGGGGAATCCAGACTTTTCTCCTAGCTTGACAGATAGGGTTTTCCGTAAATGGATAGCGGCTGGTGTATTTTGGGCAGACACTTTTCTAATGGACAATAATTGGATATCGGCGGCGTTTTTAGGAGATATGACTGAACCGGTCCCCTTGGGTCCCTGGCGCAGTGCGCAACTCCGCCATTATCTGACCTCTTTACCCACTCCTGCTTCATTCTCCGGGACGCGTACCCCTTTTGAGACGCTATATGCCGCTGATGGACCTATACGACACGCACTATCCCTGACTTACACGTTACTGTCCACTACTACTGAGGACCCTCCTCCTTCCTTTCTCCTGCAATGGGAATCTGATTTGGGACTCACATTAACTGACACTCAGAGACAACGAATCTTTTCCCTGACGCATACGGCCTCTATCAGTTCCAAATTCCGGGAAGCAGGATATAAACTTCTGGCGAGGTGGTACAGGGTGCCATCCAAATTACACAGAATTATCCCACAGGTTGATCCAACTTGCTGGAGGTGTTTATCAGGGGAAAGGACCTTCTTACATGTGTTTTGGGACTGCCCTGGACTGCAACATTTTTGGTCCGAGGTAAAAAGGGTAACCATCTTGGTTACGGGCACTACTGCAAGACTTGGCCCTGCCCTGTTCCTCCTCCACCACTGCGAGATTCCACAAGAGAAATATAGGCGTTCACTCCTGAGTTTCCTGGTGATGGCTGCCAGGGCATGCATTGTCGTTGTGGGTGTCAAAAGTAAACGATCTAATGCATATGGAAGACTTGACCGCTGAGTTACACTCCGGAAATAAAAGATTTCACGCTACCTGGTTGCCATGGATGCAATTTCAGGAATCCGCTGAGTACAGAGAGTTGCTGAGATCCCCAGATTAAATTTTATGTAGATCAGGCCTCGGCTTGGCCGTCCAGGTCGAAGGCCTCCCTGCTGTGCCACACGTGGGTACCCGTGGGCACACATCCCCCCCCCTACCCTCTCATGTTGTCAGCCCCCCCTCCCCTTTTTGTCTCCAGTCCTTGTCTATCTTCTCTACGGCTATACTCTTTTTCCCTTTTTCTTGCTCTTTATCTATAATTGAAGATGTGAAAATGGTTCAGATGGTGTGAGCGGACCCACCTGGTCTCTCCTTATCAGTCATAGGCTTGTTTTGCACTTATGTAATGTCTCATTATACCTTCCGTTCTGTGCAACGGTAATTTTTAAGAACTGAGGGGGGTGGGTTCTGCTGTACATCATTTGTTGTGTTTGTGGCAATAAATACAGAATTTGAAAAAAAAAAGTGTTCAGCTGTGATTGGTTGCTATGGGCAACACAGGACATTAGTGCTCAGCTGTAACTGGTTGCTATGGGCAACAAAGGACATTCCTACTGTAAGACTGTGCAATAAATCTCCCCTAAGTGATTGAATCCATCCAAAGGAAACAACGTTTCAGACATTTTCAATCAATGCATGATGGTCAATGGTGCATATTTATAGGGTGCAAACTAATGGTGCATTTACACAGAGATTTATCTGACAGATTTTTGAAGCCAAAGCCAGGAATGGGTTTGAAAAGAGGATAGATCCCAGTCTTTACTTTATGACCTGTTCCCTGTTTATAGTCTGTTCCTGGCTTTGGCTTCAAAGATCTGTCAGATAAATCTCTCTGTGTAAACGCACCATAACATACATCCATATTCATGAATGAATAAATGTATAAAGTGCTAACAGCGCATAGAAGTTGCCGCTCCACTTTCCCCTGATATACCAGCGTTGATCAAGAACCCTCCCTGCTAGTCTGGGCTCTCTCTTATAAAACCATGATTCTCTACACCGATATATACTGGTTTAAAGGAGAAGTCCGGCCAAAATTAATTTTTGATATGTTGTTACTTATGAAAAGTTGTACAAATTTCTAATGTACATTAATTATGGGAAATGCACATATAGGGCTATTTCCCTTAATTTAGTAGATCAGGAAGTGTTAGAATTCTCTCAGATCCAGTGATGTCACGACAAAAGGTTTAATTCCTATGGAGTGTCCAGCAGGGGGCGCTCTCTATATAGAAGTCTATGGGACTTTATTGTTTCTATGGATTTCTATGTAATGTAATGTAATGTAGTGTAGTGTACAGTGCTTTATTGAATGAATACATCTATGGAATACTTTGGGGAGCAAGTGTCCCTGCTCCCCAAAGTATTGCATAAATGTATTCATTCAATACATTAGGATATCACAGTAAGCCCGCCGATTTTTCACCTCTTCAGTTCTCCTGTCGGTCCGTCCCCCAGCTGATACGCGCTCTGTAGGGATGTCCCGGGGATTCCCCAGCAGAGCGCGCACCAATGACCTCAGTGTACGCCGCCGGCCTGTACTTCCGGTAGAGCAGGCCGACGGCGTACACTGAGGTCACTGGTGCGCGCTCTGCTAGGGAATCCCCGGGATGTCCCCAGAGAGCGCGTATCAGCCGGGGGCCGGACCGACACTGCCCCCAGCTCCACAGGCATACTGCAACGTAAGGACAGTACGCCTATGGGGCAGGAGGCAGTGTGGTGGGGAGCGGGACCTCCTAACCGCCCCGGATCCGATCCGTCCCGGGACGGACCGGATCCGGGGAGGTTAGGAGGTCTGACCAGGGGTCCGGACAGCTGGCCTCCGCGGTCCGGGTTCGGACCGCGGTCCGCCAGTTGAGGACCCCTGGCCTAGAATGTGTGTGTCCTAGGCATAAACTACCCCTCTGTCCCTCCTCCCTGACCTCTTCATCATTAGGAATACCCCAGGCAGGATTTTTCCTATACATCACCTGTCTGAACACTGCACAGGTGCCTTAAAGGGGTACTCCGGGCAAAATTTATTTTTCATAAGTTATTACATAAGAAAAGTTATACAAATCCCTAATATACACTAATTATGGGAAATGCACATATGGTGCTATTCTCTCTCAATTTAGTAGATCAGGCAGGCTCACTTCCTCGGCAACGTCACGTCTCAAGTGCCGGGTCCAGCAGGGGGCGCATGTATGCATCTAAATAGATGTATCAGTGCCTTCTCCCTCTCTGTGCTGGCTGACACTCACCCCGCTGTGGAGGCCCCTCCCCCCAACTAGCTCACCCCGCCGCCAGCTCCCAGTGGGGTCAGCGCTCCCCCAACTAGCTCTGGCCCACCAAGGTGCCCCGTCCTGTGCAGGAGCGCTCACCCGCCGTTTGCTCCCAGCGGGGTAAGCGCTCCGGTACCTCCCCATCTACCCGCCCGTGCTCTGAGCCAGCCGGTCCCTTGCAATAGCGCTCACCCGCCGTTCGCTCCCAGCTGGGTGGGTGCTCTTGCACCTCCCCATCTAGCCGCCAGGTCCCTTGCAGGAGAGCTCAACCGCCACCCGGTCATGGTTCTGTGAGCGTTCCTGCACCTTCTTCATATGCATCATCCCGTCCCCTCTTAGATACTCACAGCGCAGGAGCAGCAACTGTGCCCCACTGTGCCTCAGCGCTCGCCCCGATGCTCGGTCCTGCTCCTGCGCTGTGGGTATCTAAGAGGGGACGGGTTGATTCATATGGAGAAGGTGCAGGAACGCTCACAGAACCATGACCGGATGGCGGGTGAGCGCTCCTGCAAGGGACCGGGTGGCTAGATGGGGAAGTGCAGGAGCGGTCACCCTGACGGGAGCGAACGGCGGGTGAGCGCTATTTCATGGTACCGGGCGGCTCAGAGCACGGGCGGGTAGATGGGGAGGTACAGGAGCGCTCACCCCGCCGGGAGCGAACGGCGGGTGAGCGCTCCTGCACAGGTCTGGGCGGCTGGGTGGGCTCAGAGCTAGTTGGGGAAGCCCTGACCCGGCTGGGACGGGCAGTGGGGTGAGCTAGTTGGGGGGAGGGGCCTCCACAGCGGGGTGAGTGTCAGCCAGCACAGAGAGGGAGAAGACACTGACACATCTATATAGATGCATACATGCGCCCCCTGCTGGACCCGGCACTTAAAACGTGATGTCACGTTTTTTTAGAGGAAGTGAGCCGACCTGATCTACTAAATTGAGGGAAAATAGCACCATATGTGCATTTCCCATAATTAGTCTTATGTACTAACATATTAAAAAAAAATTTTGCCCAGAGTACTCCTTTAACGATCCAGCTAGTATGCAGGGCCGTATTAACAGCTGCTGCTGCTGCCCTAGGTATTAAACCTGAAGACGCCCCATCTTCACTCACCAATTAGCATCAGAATTGGTAGATTGGTAGGTTATAGCTCCAGGTGTCACATTTAGCACCGCCATACCAGACCTGAACAATAACGGCCATACAGTGACTGGATAACACCGCCATACCAGACCTGACCAACACCACCATACTGTGACTGGATAACGCCGCCATACCAGACCTGACCAATGCCACCATACTGTGACTGGATAAAACTGCCATACCAGACCTGATACCACCATACTGTGACTGGATAACACCGCCATACCAGACTTGACCAATACCACCATACTGTGACTGGATAACACCGCCATACCAGACCTGACCAATACTGCCATACACCCCTTCTTCTCGAAAAGACGCCAGATTTACTTGCAAGTCTGAATGGGAAGTGGGAGACTATAATAATAATAAAAAAAAAAAAAAAAGTTGCTTCCTTCCCACTGCTTCCTGGTGCTGGCCTAGGCACTGGACCCCGGGTGCCTAGTGGTAAATAAGGCCCTGCTAGTATGCAGTGTTCACACAGGTGATGAATAGGAGAAATTGTTCAAGGGGCATTCCTAATGATAAAGAGGGTGGGGAGGAGGGACGAAGGGCTGTGGCAATCCTAGGGCACACGTAGATTAGGCCAGTGTCTCCCAACTTGCAGTACGCGTACCTTAGGGGGTACGAGGCGCAGGATCAGGGGGTATGTGGGAGGTGTACAAAAAAAAAATTTTTTTTTTATTTTAGCTCCAGGACATTGCTATCATTCAGCAATGTCCTGATGCCAATCACCACCACTGATGACTCTACCCACCTAGTGAAATGGGGCTTGGGCCGATCCCGTGGAATAGGAGGCAACGATCAGCCGACATCATTCATGTCGGCTGATTGTTGATTGTTGCAGTCGTTTCTTTTTCAACATGTTGAAAGACAAACGACTTATATAGCAACAATCTGCTGCTGTCACCCCGTGGAATAAGAGCGGCGGCAGCAGACCGCCGCTATATTCTATAGGCTGCCCACATGATCAGCGATCACCCTGACGGCCCCTCGCAGCTCCCGCCTGGCCCTCCCCGGACTCACCCGCTCGCTGCTGCCACACGGAATAGCGGCAACAGCGAGCGGGGAACGAGGAGCAAATGAGCGCTGACAGCGTTTGTTTGCTCCTCACTGTCGGCCTTATGGCTTCTTTAGTTAGGGTCCATTTACACAGAAAGATTATCTGACAGATTATCTGCCAAAGATTTGAAGCCAAAGCCAGGAATGGATTTGAAGAGGGGAGAAATCTCAGGCTTTCCTTTATGAACTGATCTCTGTTTATAGTCTGTTTCTGGCTTTGGCTTCATATGTTTGGCAGATAATCTGTAAAATAATCTTTCTATGTAAATGGACCCTATGGCTGCTGCATTTAAAGGGATTGCACGACAGCTGGGCTCTGCACGACAGCTGGGCTCTCATGCTAAATGCTGCCAATCCTGTCAGCTTAACCCATTGTATGCATAATGACCAGAAAAATAAATTACAATGGTGCGAGAATATAAAGTAAGTAAATAACCTACATCCTCAGCGCCCCGTGCGCTATAGTGACATAGTAGCAGGTAAGATACTTCTTTTAAATGCCCCGCTGATCTCTGAGATTACAGTCAGCAGTATTTGCGAAAAACATTTTCTTCTATAGATTATAAAATTATTAAAGTCACCTCTGTTTCAAATATTAGCATATATGGGGCTGTGGGGGCTTTTTAGTAGTTCGCCTCAGGCAGCAGAGTGTCTTGATTCACCCAAGACTACAGATCTTAGCAAATTCCCTATTAAAGGGGCTATCCAGCGCTACAAAAACATGGCCACTTTCCCCCTACTGTTGTCTCCAGATTGGGTGGCGCTGGATAACCCCTTTAAACTGCTGGAGAATACACAGGTAAACCCACCGCCATCTGTACTGCCCCCACCACAAGACCTGTGAACTCTGGAACTACCTGTGTGTAATCTGATGATTTTCTCATATTATAGGTGTTTTGTTTTGTTTTTTGTAATAGTATTAATTTGTACATGAGTATATTCATAAGTAAAAACCCTAAAAACCTTAAAAATATCCCTTATAATAATAATATTCATAATAATAATTTAAATCCAGTTTATTGTACTTATTCTGAAGCCGAGCGGCAGCGATCTCTCTCATCATGGTCAGTATAGTAAAGAGAAATGCAGACAAAAACGAAGCAACACCAACATAAATTCAAATTCTTTATTTTTTCAAAGAATAGCAATATGCAACATTGTAATAAAATATTACCGGCTCTTTAATAACCAGTTGATCCGGTGACTCTCAGGTCAGGTCTGATGGAGACCACAGAACGTGCCGCAGTCATTCCCACCCGTCCTCTTTTATCCTGGTCTGAGAGTCACCAGACCTAAAGATCCAGAGGAAGGCGAAGAAACCCCCCCGGAGACTTCTACCTCAGGGGGGAAAAAAATTCCTTCCTGACCCCACAAGTGGCGATCGGACCTGATCTCCCTGGAGCACATCTAGCCTGCTGCATACAGCTGTATATACTGTATATTATATAGGATCAGGAGACTCCTCCCTGTAACAAAAGAGAGAGACATTTATGCTGCACAATGTGTTGTATCTATAGAAGTAATTATTATTATTACATATACATCCATCTTATATACAGTACATGTCCTGCTCCTAACAGCTTACAATCTAATATACAGTACATGTCCTGCCCACAGAGCTTACAATCTAATATACAGTACATGTCCTGCTCACAGAGCTTACAATTATATAATACAGTCTCCAAAGAGCTCACAGAGTAACACAGGCCCTCCTCTTAAGAGCTTACAGGCTTATATTTAATACATGACTACATGTCTGCCCCGAAGAGCTTACAATCTAATGTACACTACAATACCCCACTCCTAAGAGCTTGCACTGCAATGAACGATACAGATGTCGCCAGTGTTAACATGAACACGACAGAGCATTTCATGGTAACACAAGCTACATGTGTAGAGGCCCTGGTCCCACAGGAGCTTACAATCTAATATACAACCTACATTCCTCCACACACACACAGCAGACATACAATAGATAAGGGGCTGTCTACATAAGAACAGCCATTTTAATAGGGTTTTCCAGGGAATGATGGCCAATCCTGTGTATAGACCATAACCAGGGCCGTCTTATCCATTGGGCAGGGTAGGCGGCTGCCCGGGGGCCCTTGCGTCTTAGGGGGGCCCTGCCCTCTGTGACCTGTATTTTTAGCTTTATAAGACGCACTTATAAAACTAAGTGCGTCCTATAAAGCGAAGACGGCTCCCAAGCAGTGCTGAGCACCGCAAGGAAGCCAGCCCGCCCGCCCCCTCTATTGCCGCTCACTATGCATATGCATAGTGAGCGGCCCTGAGCCACCCCCTCCGCCCGCCCAGCCCGCCCCTTCTATCGCTTCTCAGCTGACAGCCGATCAGAAGCCCAGGAAAGTGCAATGAGCAGCACTTTCCTGGGCTTCTGATCGAGTCAGCTAAGCGGCGATAGAAGGGGCGGGCAGTCCAGGAACTCACCCGTCTGGCGGCCCCAGCAGCTCCTCTCCCGGCAGCGCACTCCCCGACATCCTCCGACACAGGCAGCGGGGTACAGAGACGCTGCCTGTGTCCTGGATGTGTTGTGCAGCCGGACACTTCCGGCACAGGCAGTCTCTCTGTACCCCGCTGCCTGTACCGGAGGATGTCGGGAGTGCACGCTGCCGGGAGAGGAGCTGCTGGGGCCGGCGGATGGGTGAGTAACTGGTTTGTTGTTTTGGGGGTCATTGGCTACTATGGGGGCACTGGCTACTATGGGGGGCACTGGCTACTATGGGGGTCACTGGCTACTATGGGGGCACTGGCTACTATGGGGGGCACTGGCTACTATGGGGGGCACTGGCTACTATGGGGGCACTGGCTACTATGGGGGACACTGGCTACTATGGGGGGCACTGGCTACTATGGGGGACACTGGCTACTATGGGGACACTGGCTACTATGGGGGCACTGGCTACTATGGGGGGCACTGGCTACTATGGGGGACACTGGCTACTATGGGGGCACTGGCTACTGTGGGGGGCACTGGCTACTGTGGGGGGCACTGGCTACTATGGGGGCACTGGCTACTGTGGGGGGCACTGGCTACTATGGGGGGCACTGGCTACTATGGGGGGCACTGGCTACTATGAGGGGCACTGACTACTATGTGGGGCACTGGCTACTATGGGGGCACTGACTACAGTGGGGGGCACTGGCTACTATGGGGGGCACTGGCTACTATGGGGGCACTGGCTACTATGGGGGGCACTGGCTACTATGGGGGGCACTGGCTACTATGGGGGGCACTGGCTACTATGAGGGGCTCTGACTACTATGGGGGGCACTGGCTACTATGGGGGCACTGACTACTATGGGGGGCACTGGCTACTATGGGGGCACTGACTACTATGGGGGACACTGGCTACTATGGGGGGCACTGGCTACTATGAGGGCACTGGCTACTATGAGGGGCACTATATGGGGGGATTGGCTACTATGGGGGGCACTATATGGGGGGATTGGCTACTATGGGGGGATTGGCTACTATGGGGGGCACTATATGGGGGGCACTATATGCAAAGATGTGGGGGATTTGATGGTGGCGGTTGGGGGGGGGGCAATTCGCATCTCTGCCCAGGGGCCCATAATACTGTTAAGACGGCCCTGACCATAACCCAACTTTCCTTGGAAAACACATTTAAGGCCATGTTCACACGTGTGCCCAGATGGGTTGTTTACTAAACTCATTTTAGCTGCATGTGTGAACGAGGCCTCAGTGAAGAGCTCCCTACCTGGACATGTCTTCTTCAAGCTGCCAGCCTGTAAATAACAGCAGAAGCCTCAGCTACAACTGTATATTCCGCACCATGTGTGACATCATGAGCCACGTGCTTGTGATGTCATGATAACTGTTGTTTATGTATCAAGCTTACAATCAGTGATAAGTGCTCAGCTGGAATAGGTTGCTATGGGCAACACAGGACATTAGTGCTCAGCTGTGATTGGTTGCTATGGGCAACAGAGGACATTAGTGCTCAGCTGTAACTGGTTGCTATGGGCAACAAAGGACATTCCTACTGTAAGACTGTGCAATAAATCTCCCCTAAGTGATTAAATCCAAAGGAAACAATGTTTCAGACATTTTCAATCAATACATGATGGTCAATGGTCCATATTTATAGGGTGCAAACGAACATCCATTCATATTCATGAATGAATAAATGTATAAAGTGTTAACAGTGCATAGAAGTTGCGAAAATATATAGTATCAGCGCTTATATAAACATTGAGACAAATTCATAGTATGTCTGATGTAAAGGATAAAAACCATTAATAAGTCTATTAAACAAACTAATATGTGTGTGGGGGGGAGGGGGGTCTGAAACAATCACCATTTCAACAGGTAAAGTTACTTAGAGTACACAGCGGGTTGAGGGGGTACTGAGGGGGTATGTGGGAGGTGCAAAAAAAAAAACAAAATGTGCTTTTGGCGGCGGGACATTGCTATTATTTATCAATGTCCTGATGCCAATCACCACTGCTCCACCTTCCTTTCCCAAGCAGCAGATCACCAGCATTCTGTGCAGGGGGTGGGGTTTGTGATGTCACCAGGAACGGGAGGAGAGTGCATGGCCTCAGGAGCGTCACTGATTGGTCCTCTGATGCTACAAGCGGTTTGGGGGGGTCAGATTGTGGTACAGAGTCACTTTAATCCCAAATAGCACCTTTAATCCACTATACAAAACACAAATATTACTAATAAACAGGGTGGTAAAGTAGGTGGACAGAAAATAATAACATTTATTTTGCTTTCTACATACAATTATATTTACTAACACAAGCATAACATTGTCAATTACACTTTATTCTGAACAATAATAGAAAAAGCTCTTAAATTTTATCTAAACAGGTGCTCAAACTGTTTTCATCACAATTTGCACAGCTATGAAGTCTGCCTCTTACGCTTTGATAATTTTTGCACAAGTCTCTACAGGTATTCATTTCTTAAAGAAGCAGTTGTTTGTTATCTCCTGTGACTGTTCCATCAAAAAAATATAGGTCCTAAGTTGCTGTATACAGGTTTTGCAGACATTATAAGTGTTTATAGTGCAGTTACATCCAGTTACTTACCTGTTGAGCACCCGTAGTTTCGGGGCGCTGCACAGAGTGCTGTTGCATTGGTACTACTGGCTGGAGCATGCTCCCAACTGAATGGTATATGGAGAATCTAATGCAAATGGAAACAGCTGGCGACATCTTCACAAACTTAGGAAAGGTATTTGATGCATTATTACCTTTATTTTGGCTGTTCCTGTGGCAAAGGAGCAATACATACACGCCCCCTGTGGATTAATTTGAAGTTGTGCGTTTGAACCTTGGTGAATTACAAGACATTGGAGGACCTTGTTCCATACTTTTTGTGGGCTTAGTATATATATTATTACATCCTACTATTATAGAGGGATACAAGGTTTCTTTGAAGTGGTATTCCCATCCTAGCTAATGTAGTTATAGGGCAATGTAGGGCACTTCAAGTTAAATATTTTTGCAAATACATCCATTTAGGATACTTGCCTCCTTCTCAAAGGACAAATCATTGTCTACGTTACAGACCACTACTCTGCTCTACAAAATGTGGTCTGGCTGTAGCTATAATGTAGACATAAAAGCGACTGTCAATCTTTCTATCCATACACCAGCCAGACCACTGTTTTTAGAGTAGAGTGGTGGTCTGTAACCTTGACAACAAGCTGTCAACAATGGACGTAGAAGAGACGCATATCAGGAGAAGGAGGTTATTTGCAGAAATATTAAACTTGATGAACCCTACAAGGAAAACTGTTAGCTGAGATGAGAGTACCCCTTTAACCCCTTCATGACCCAGAACGTAACTGTACATTCTTGGTCAGGTAGGGGAGTTCAGAGGGGGGGGGGCTGAATGGTGACCCCGCTCTAAACCACCGATATCCCGGCCGCTATCTGCAACCCAGGACCACAGCATTTAGTCGCATTTATTTAGCTATTTAGATGTAGCTGTCAAAAGAAAGTACAGATCATGTTGCAAAAAATTACACCTCACACAGCCCCACAGACCAAAGGATAAAAGCGCAATTTTAAGGAGCATTTAGATTTTTAAAAAGGTTTTAATTTTTTAACAGCCATCAAATAAAATTAAAATTATACAAGTTACATATTGTTGTAATCGTACCAACTTGAGGAACATAGATCATATATAATAAGTCAGTTGTACCATAGGGTAAACAATGTAAACACAATCCCCCTTAACCCCTTAACGACATCGGGCGTAAACTTACGCCCTCGCGCCCTGGTACTTGGCGCATCAGGGCGTAAATTTACGCCCGATGTTTCCCCGATCGCTGCGTGTTCGCACACAGCGATCGGGGAAGATGGCCTGCTATAAATCATAGCAGGCCATCTTAGCTTCACGGCACGGGGGGTGGTTAACACCTCCCGTGCTTACGATCGCCGCTACGATCGCCTACTAAATGCAATTTCCCCTGAGTACGGAAATACCCCACATGTGGACATAAAGCGCCGTGCGGGCGCAGGGTAAGCGTCCGAAGGGAAGGAGCGCCATTTGGTTTTTGAAGGCTGGATTTGGATGGAATGGATTTCGAGGGGCCATGTTGCATTCAAAAGGCCTCTGTGTTGCCAAGACAGTTGAAACCCCCCACAAGTGACCCCAATATGGAAACTACACCCCTAAAGGAATGTAACAAGGGGTGTAGTGAGCATATGGACCCCACTGGTGACGGGCACAAATGTGGAACAATGTGGCGTGAAAATGAAATATTACATTTTTTACACTATAATGTTGGTTTAGCCTTGAATTTATCATTTTCACAAGGGGTTAAAAGAGGGGAAAAAAAACAATATGTGTAGAGCAATTTCCCCCGAGTCCGAAAATACCCCACATGTGGACATAAAGCGCCATGTGGGCGCAGGGCAAGCCTCCGAAGGGAAGGAGCGCCATTTGGATTTTGGAAGTTGGATTTGACTAGAATGGATGATGAACGCCATGTCGCATTTACAGAGCCCTCGTGCTGCCAAAACACTGGAAACCCCCCACAAGTGACCCCATTCTGGAAACTGCACCCCTCAGGGAATCTAACAAGGGGTGCAGTGAGGATATGGACCCCTTGATGACGGGCACATTTGTGCCATGAAAGTGAAAAAATGAAATTTTTTACTTTTACGTCACATTGTTCCACATTTGTGCCCATCACCAGTGGGGTCCATATGCTCACTGCACCCCTTGTTAGATTCCTTGAGGGGTGTAGTTTCCAGAATGGGGTCACTTGTGGGGGGTTTCCAGTGTCTTGGCAGCACGAGGGCTCTGTAAATGCGACATGGCCCTTGAAATCCATTCCAGTGAAATCCAGCTTCCAAAAGCCAATTGGCGCTCCTTCCCTTTGGAGGCTCTTCCTGCGCCCGCTTGGCACTTTATGTCCACATGTGGGGTATTTCCGTACTCGGGAGAAACTGCGCTACACATTTTGTGTCTTTTTTTTCCTCTTATCCCTTTAAGAAAATGAAAAATTGAAGGCTAGAACGTTTTAGTGTAAAAAAATACATTTTTCTTTTTTCACGCCATATTGTTCGGAAAATCTGTGAAGCACCTGTGGGGTCCAAATGCTCACCGCACCCCTTGTTACATTCCTTGAGGGGTGTAGTTTTCTAAATGGTGTCCCTTTAGGGGTGTTTTTTAGGTTTTGGCACCCCAGAGCCTCTGCCAACCTGAAGTGGTACAGTCAGAAATGACCAAATATAATGGAGGCATTGAAATTCACTAGGCGCTCCCTTATATCTGAGGCTTGTGGTTGCGTCAAATAGCGCAATAGGGCCACATATGGGGTATTTCTATAAACTGCAGAAACAAGGCAATAATTATTGGGGTGCATTTCTCTGGTAATAGGTTTATAATTATGAAAAATATTGGATTACAATAAAATCTCTGCACAGAAAATTAAAATTTTCAAATTTCTTACACACTTAGCTTTTATTTCTGTGACTCCCCTAAAGGGTTAAAACACTTTCTGGATGTGCTTTTGCAGAGTGTGGGGGGTGCAGTTTCTGAAATGGGGTGCTTTGTGGGGCTTTCTAACATACAGGCCCCTCAAATACACTTTAAACCTGAACAGGTCCCTAAAAATATCTGATTTTGAAATTTTACTGAAAATTTGGAAATTTGCTGCTAATGTTTTAAGCTTCCTATTGTCTAAAAAAAAATGAAAGATCGTTTAATAAATGCCGCCAACAAAAGTAGACATGTTGCTAATGCTATTTAATATATAATTTATGTGGTATATCCACTTTCTGTATACGCAAAAAAGTTTCAAAGTTGGAAAAATGCGGTTTTTCACATTTTTTAACATTATTTGGGTTTTTTTCATAAAGATTCGTTATGAGTATCGACTCCAATTTACCAGAAATGTAAAGTACAATATGTCACGAGAAAACAATCTCAGAATCAGCCGGATAGATAAAAGCATCCCGAAGTTATTAATGAATAAAGTGACACTGGTCATATTCATAAAATTTGTCTCTGTCATTAAGGCCATTTCAGGCTCTGTCCTTAAGGGGTTAAATAAAATAAAAAAATAAAAAAAAGTTTTATTTTCAATTTCACAGCACAAATAATTTTGTTATGGTTTCGCAGCATATTTCATGGAGAAATTAAAGGGGTTATCCAGCGCTACAAAAACATGGCCACTTTCCCCCTACTGTTGTCTCCAGTTTGGGTGGGGTTTGGAAACTCAGTTCCATTGAAGTAAATGGAGCTTAATTGCAAACTGCACCTGAACTGGAGACATCAGTAGGGGGAAAAGTGGCCGTGTTTTTGTAACACTGGATAACCCCTTTAAGTCTGCCATTGCAAATTAGTGTCGCAATAAATAAGAGCTCATGTGGGTCTGTAGGTGAAAAAATACAAGCCTTTTAAACACAAGGAGAAAAAAACAAATTCTCAAAAATGAAAATTTGCCCGTTCTTGAAGGGTTTAAGAGTCACTGTCATTTGACAAAACTTTTGGTAAGTCAGAGACATGTGAATAGTTTTGATCAGTCCCGGTCTTAGTACTTAGCCACAGGCAAGTTACTGCTCTACACCACTCTGCCTAGGTTTTCCTCTGGGTTTTTTTTTATTTTTCTACTACACTCTTTTATACCAAACCAGAAATTGTTTAGTAATTTAACATCATCTGGATGTCTGAAAATATCCTAGCTAAAAGCATCCATCTTAGATGGTCTTATGTGCATCGTGGAACAATAAAACAAAGTTTCTATGCGTCAGTGTAATGCATTTCTTATTTCATTAGACAGCTCTGTATCTATCACATTGCAGCCCATTGGGTTTCTTTCTCACAGGACGCCACTTGCTAATCTCCTACAACTCCCGGCATGCAGCGCTCACGACCCTGTAGTACCCGGATACATTGATAGAATATAAATATCGTAGTTCCCGCCCACTGACACGAGTTAATAAAGCCCATTGGTGGTTTGGTTGTCGATCATAGAGCATTGGCGTTTTGATTGGTTTAGAAGCTGCGGCTAGTTCTAACTTCCTTAAAGGGACAGTGCGATGCCCTTCCTGCAGCTGTTCTGTCATCACATGGCTGAGATGTGAATTACTCTCGGAGGCACGCTAGGAGCAGGAACTTCAGCATGGTGAGGGGCGCTGCAGTCTTTGGCTGAGTGTAGTGTACGTAGCCGTAGGTATGGCGTTATGGAGAGTCCCGGTGCTGTGATTACATGGGAGCTTCTTCAGGACGGTAACTATACTGAGAGGACAGTGAGGTTTTAACTCTTTATGTGCTGCACGTGCTCCCAGACAACCAATCAGATCACTGCTCTAATTAGCTGACACGCGCTGGGCAGTCGGGTGGAATCTGGTTGTCACGGGGGAGCGCTCCTTCTCCTGTCCGGGCAGTGACATCAGTATTTTGCCCCAGTATAATGATTGCCCCCAGCAGGACATCAGGAAGTGCGGGGGTCATGTATAACTTTATTATTATTTTCTTGACGCATTTATCAGCCTTTGGCCACGCATGTCTATTACATCTATTACATGTAGTGGTGTCTATTACACTAAATGATAATCTGACCAATCTGCCTGATTCAGCAGATTATCGCTCCGTGTAATAGGGCACTTATAGGGGTTATCCAGCGTTAGAAAAAACATGGCTACTTTCTTCCAAGGACAGCCCCACTCTTGTCTCTAGTTTGGCTGGGGTTTTAGTTCCATTGAAGTGAATGGAGCTTAATTGCAAACCGCACCTGAACTGGAGACAAGAGCCGTGTTGTCTTGGGAATAAAGTGGGGGGATAACCCCTTTAAAGTGAATTTGTGACCCACTGAGTTGATGGCACAGCTGGATACATATCAATAAAAGCATTCAGAACATACCTTTGTTGTCTGAGTATGTTGTTTTTGTTTTTAATTTAAAAAAAAAAAACTTAATTTGAGCTGTGAATGGTGTCAGAGGCGGAGCCTATTATTCCCTGAACCATAACCCCACTACACCTCACCGTGATGTATGCCCGCTGCATAACCAGCCACGTACACTGCATACAGCACTGTGAGGTGTAGGGATGAAAGCGGGCAGGAAATAGGCCCCACCTCTTTGATGCCATTCACAGCTCAAATAAAGGTTTTTTGTTTTTTTTTAATAAAAAATAAAGACACAGGCTACAGTGGTATGTTCTGAATGCTGAATCTGACCATCACAATTAGGCCTTTGTCAAACTCACTATGATTCTAACTCTTATTCTGTCGGGGTTTTTTTGTTTGTTTTTTTCTTTTTTGCTGCTTCCAACCCTTCAACTTCTAGAACGTACTGTTCACTTGCCGCCAAATATATTGCTCCACAATCAGCCACTGTGTGTTAAAGTGACTGTACCACCAGGCCCAGGCTGAAGCACTGGAGGCGGGCCGATCCACCCTTGGTGGGAGGAAACCCTAGCCCCTCTATGATAGGGTTCTATTGATTCTAATGGAGTCACGTCATGGAGGGGCTGGAGTTTCTTCCCACTGGGGGTGGGTCGGCCCTCCTCCAGTGCTTCAGCCTGGCCCTGGTGGTACAGTCACTTTAACTGCTACTAATAGGATCGGTGTTCAGTCTATAGCAAATGGCTATTTGTGCCTTTCTGAAATAGCATGTAAAGTGAAGAATGGTGACAGCTGGGTAAAGACTGCTTTAGCTAGATACCATTGCAGGAAAAACAGGTGGAAGTGGAATATGCCATTTGTTCCATATGAGCAAACATTGTCTTTCACAGACATAGGTTACTTCATAGTTCAAGCGTCTTGTTAGGCTGGTATAGTTTTTGCATCAAGCTTTCTTATGTGTATTGACTTTACTTGTTCTTAATCTTTACAGGCAGTGATGGGGATACAGATGGTGGTCACTTTACTGGTGGCCAGTGTTATGCAGAGAGTGTCCCCTCATTATTCTCTTGCACGATGGCTTTTATGCAATGGAAGGTATGTTTAATTAGTTATTTCAAGATGCCATGCACTGGTTAGAGATAGTTGGGGGTAATCGCAGGGAGTTCAGCCACTGGGACCCCCACCAAACCTGAAAAGGGGACATTTGTCTCCCCAAACAAATCCATCTAGTGTGTATTTAAAGGGGGTTATCCAGCGTTTGAAAAACATGGCCACTTTCTTCCAGAGACAGCACCTCTCTTGTCTCCAGTTTGGAGGGAGTCTTGCAACTCAGTTCTATTGAAGTAAATGGAGCTTAATTGTAAACCGCACCTGACCTGGAGACAAGAGTCGTGTTGTCTCTAGAAGAAAGTGCCAATGTTTTCCTTAGGGTATGTTCCCACTAAGAAAAACAGGTGAAAATTCCGAGCGGAATTCCTGACGTGGACTCCACTCGAAATACCACTTGCCTCAGTGTTATGTATGTGTTATGTATAGGGCGCCTCTGCTCTTCGCAGCTCAAAGAATTGACATGTCGCCCTATACATAACATTGAGACAGTGAGGCAGGCGGGATTCCAAGTGGAGTCCGCTTGGAATTTCCGCCTGTTTTCCTTGGTGCGAATATACCTGAACACTGTATAACTGCTTTAACGTAAAATTTGCGCATGCACACGCTCCGTAGATCATGGATGCTATGGGGCTGTAAAGACACAGCCGTGTGGTTTAATATCCTGCATAACCACTGTCAGTATTTAACCTGAAATCTTCATTATTTTTTTCTCCCTAGCTTGTTCCGCTACAAACACCCTACAGAAGATGAGTTAAGAGCACTCTCTGGAAAACCAAAACCCAAAGCAAAGAAAGAGCGGTACGGCCAGAAATGTGTGATACTTTTTTGATTTTTATACTGATTTTACTGATTTTTTTTTTTTTTCATTTGACACTGCATCTTGAGTTGATAAATGGAGAAAAGGTTGCTCACCTAAAATGCTGGCTGTGGATGAGAAGACCAGCAAATTCATAAAATTCAAAGCGTTTTTGAAGAATTATATACAAGGGCAGCATAAATCTATAAAAGACACTGGTCACATACAAATCTATTTCTTTCCTGACTGCATGGTCCTTAGGTGTAGAATAAAATATTGGGTTAATTACAGTTGTTTTTAAGCAATTTGGACCAATTTGAAAACACTGCCATACATAGCAAAGAATCAAGATGAGTAAAACATTTTTCACCACTAGTGAAACAGAGAGGCAAAGGTACATATACTGGATATAAAAATGCACGTGAGGAAAACACAATGCAAACACTGTAGAATACAGAGTACAATGTATATTCTGCAGCTTACCTTATTAGGTGTTTTATTCTGCAATCATGCTTGATTTCCCCCCATTGTAATGGTTCTAATAGGAATCTTCCACAGTGTTATCTGGCATGTATGTTTCCCCCTGTTTCATTAGGGGTTAAAAAAAATTTGGGGAGATTCATTATTTGCTCACAGCAACCAATCACAGCTCAGCTTTCAGCTGTGGTAAAATGAAAGCTGAGCTGTGATTGGTTGCTGTGGGCAGCTTACACCAGTGTATATTTTTTACCCTTTGGTATTCACCTTGATACTTGTCCATTTATGGCAATGTTTATGATTGGTCTAATTTTGCGTTTATATAGTTTTAACCTCCCCATAGTTTATTCTACAAAATAGAACCACACAGTCCAAAGTGTCACAGACTTGTACTGGAATGCTGTTTATACAGATTCCTGTAGATGGGTTCCTCAATAAAGCTTTAGATTTTATGAATTTGCTGGTCCTCCTCTCCTGCTTCCCAATAGAAACCATCTTGAATTTTTTTTTATTTTTTTTTTATAAACTAGAATATGTATTTAGCCGGATTTTCCTTCTATGTAATATCATATTGGCAGACCCATGCCCGATACAAGTGCCAGTGTACTTGGAGGCTATAATATGGGTTGATTACCATGTGCACAGGGTTGCACAATTTTTTGCCATCATTGTCGGGCAGCGTATCCCTTATTCAATTGAAAGAGATGTGTACAGTGAACAATGGTTTTTAAATCTGCTTTAAAGATGTGATCAGCTGACAAAAAAGTGTTTGCTTGCTCTTTGGCAGCTGGCTGGGTTTGTTACCCAGGACAATATTAAGACCTTATATCTTTATAGCTAGTAAACTAAGAGCGTATTAGTATATACTGTATTTGCATATCAGACTCTGTACAAAAATGAGGGAAAGTGATGAAAAAAATTCTATAATTTTCTAGACTGTAACCATACTGCAGGCTGTACCTGGGTAGATGGTACACACATGGGACTGTGCAATTGTAGGTTTGGTGGAATTGGCACGGTAGACTTGTTGTTTTATGTATAAAATCTTATGTATAAAATGCCATGGAGTTTGCTTAATTTAAGAAGAAATTTTCCCAAACTTTCAGCATAAATATTTACCTCATCTAATCTGACCTTTAATTTTCTAGGAGAATAAATGGGATAACAGATGAAAAACCCCTTACAGTGCCAAGAGACATTGACCTGCATTTGGAGGCAACGCAAATCACTGCTGTTGATGCTCTTGGTAACATTTGTTTGTTTATTTTTATTGAATATAAGAAAACTTATTGTACATTCCTTCTACATACATAAGAAATCTGTATACTAGTTGCCATTGTAGACACATTTTACATGTTCAGCCTCATCAATAACTTTAAAGGACCACTCCGGGCAAATATTTTTACAACTGGCGCTAGAATACAGTAATTAAACAACCAGGCTTTCCAGACCACCCTATTTCCCACCATTCCAGTCGCAGTGATTGCCTTCATGACCATGTTTGTGTCTTTCTTATTGTAACCACTACTGCTGTGCTGTGTCAGCAGTCTGTTTTCCATGCATGTCTATGGGGCGATTACTGATTTGCACAAATGGGAGTTAGCACTATGTCAATTTTGAACAGTGTACTTGTCTCTCCTTAATATCTTGTGCTAAGGCTAACATTAGTCCAGTGGCAGTCTATTTTCTGGTACTGGTCACTGAGTGTGAGACAAATGGTTTTATGGAATTTATGCAAAAAAATAAAATAAATGTCTCTCAAAATACAACTGGGTAAGATAAATTGGCATCTTACATTCTAGACTTAGCTGCTGCTGGCACACATGCAAATATATAATAGTTCCAGCATTCATACAATAGCATCTACTGTAATTCTCTATGTATTTATCTTTTTCTCATATGCAGTGCTTCGATATTTCTTGGAGTATCAGTGGTTTATAGACTTCTCATTATACTCAACAATCATCTACCTGTTTACCGAAGGATATTACTGTCTGGTGGATGCCCAGAATGAAATCAATATTGGTGTTCTATGGTGTCTGATGACTGTCATTTTCTCTATGTATCCTTTTAAAGGCTTATGCATGAACCCATTTTCTTTTAAAGGGGTATTCCCATCTAGGACATTTATGCAGGTCCCACCACTGGAGTTGCACCTAAAGGTGTAGTTTTGTTATCCTGCACTTGGAACAAAGATTCTGTTTGGCAATCCCCTCCTATTCAGTTGAAATGCACTGCCCCCTCCTTCAGTTAATATACACTATACCCTGCCATCTACTACAATGAGATATAATGTACTGAGCCCCCTGAGAAGAATTTCATAATTTCCTATCCCATTAATGTTCTGGCATCTGCTTGTCAGGCTTGGCTCCTAAAAAGGATTCAAGCAGTAAGATGTGTAATCCTGTTGCTCTCATCACTCACATGATCCAGCTGGGAAATGTCTCTTTAAGAAACCTGTATACAGCAACTTATGTAATGGTGTGGGGGCCAAGAGGTGTGCAAGATGGTAAATGCAGGGCTGGCAGGTGCCCTTCTGCTATATGCAAGTAGAATGCGAGTTTGAGGAGACTTAGAGCTTAGTGAGAAAATAGTGTCTGGCTTAAGGCCCTATTCCACTGAACGATTATCGTCCGTATTCTGCCGATATCGGCCGTTACAGCCAATAATCGTCCTGTGGAATAGAGTGCAACGATCAGCCGACATCGTTCATATCGGCTGATTGTTGCAGTCGTTTGTTTTTCAACATGTTGAAAAACGAACGATTGATACAGCAGCGATCTGCTGCCGTCGCTTTAGGTTGTTTACAAGAAGGTTTAGGCAGTCATGGCAGGGTGATTACTTAATTATTGGACGTCTTCATAGCGGCCTTTGAAGATCGATGGCTTGGTGGTCATGAGTTCATTTCGTTGATACACATTTGGTGGAGATTTGTCGATGATGTGCTCCTCCTATGGAGGTGCACGGAGACACAGCTCAACCAGTTTGTCGCCTACTTGAATCAGGTACATGGGTTAATAGAATTCACCGTAGAAGCAAGTAAAGAGACAATACAATACTTAGATGTCGAGTTGATACTAAATAATGGAAAGAGACACCAGATTGTTACGTCACTCTGTTTGGTGTACAGTCTGTTTCTACGCTTCTCGCATCACGCGCCTTCCACATTCAAGGGCATTCTGAAGGGCCAGTTTATGCGAGCGGATTTGCAAAAAAGAAGAAACTTATGAGAGGCAAAGTAAGACCATGATAGAGAAATTTAGCGAAAGGGGATATAGGAGACAGGAGGTAGAAAAAGTAGCAGAAGAAGTGAAGAGAATCCCCAGACAAGAACTATTGAAACAAAAAGTGAAAGATGAGAAAGATAATAAATGTTTATATCCAAATATGAAAAACACTTTAACATGATCAAGAGGTGCATACTCAAATATTGACCATTGTTATCACGTGTCTCCAAATTCGGCACCCTCTTCAAAGAGGGTCCTATGTTTGCTTACAAAAAAGGTAAAACTATTGGTAATGAGGTTGTCAGGTCTGACGTGGGGGCAGGTAAATCAAAACAAATGAAACTCAGATCATGTCTTATAGGAACATTTCCCTGTCTTTCATGTCAGAACTGCAACAACATTATCAAGGGAGACGCAGTTGTACACCCCCAGAGTGGGAAAAAGATACCCACTAAGGGTATGTACACATGTAGGAGTACTAATGTTGTATACATGCTAAAATGTCCATGCGGACTTGTTTATGTTGGCCAGACAACCAGGGAGATCAGAGTGAGACTCAATGAGCATCGCTCTGCCATTCAGCTATATGCCCAAAAAAAGAGTAAACGAGAAAGAAGGAGAGAGGTAAAAGCTTCAATGAGACATCTGTTGCTGGACATTTCAAAGAAAATGGTCACAAAGTATATGACTTGAGATGGGTAGTTCTAGAGCAGGTGTTTGCGAACAGGGAAAGTGAGACAAAATGTAGATTACTTCAAAAAGAGACATACTGGATCCACTGCCTAGAATGGTTAAACCCTAAAGGTCTTAATGAAGTATGCAATTTTTCTGTATTTTTGTAAATGTAGTTAGTATATTTTTTGATGATCATATACAGTAGAGATATGTAACCCATATATAATATATGAATGAGTATAACATGGTAATAGTAAAAGTTTATATTTTGATGGTTACCTGAGAAGATTTATGTACCTAATTGTATGTTTGTTTCCGTAGTGAGACGTTGCTATGACTACCTTGTAGTATAAAATGGTGGAGGGTGCACATTTCTGCATACGCTTGATAAAGGGTTAATCCCGAAACGTTGCATCACTTCCGATCACCTGGAGGGTGAGAGCCTCTATGGACTTGAGGATATGAAGAGCGCCGCAATTGCGGCGTGAAGACCAGCCTCGCGTCTACAGCACTGTGGTGAATTTTTCATTATTTAAAGATGTATTGTCATGTACTATGAATTTCTAAACAAGAAAGTATTTGCAAAGTATTCGTGTCTGTCCTGCTTTATTCATTGAAGTGTTTGGATTACTGGAATTAGCGACCCAGAATAGGACGGTATTCACACAGTGTATGATATGGCACAGGATTGCTTGATAGAAAAAATATCTAAAATTTCTTTCCTTAACCAAAAACCTTTAGAAAAGTTCTGTTTACTATGATGCAGCACTACTTCCGTTCAGAAGAGGGAGGAGAGCGCTCAGTCTGCTTGACTTTTGCCTTCTTCTTTCTTCTCATTTCCATGATTGTGATGATTGTAAGAGAGGAGTATCTGGAGTTTGGATTGGAACCAGGTAATTTTAAAATCTTGCATAATAGAATATTTGTGTCCCGGGCAGCACTGGGCTTAAAATCAGCAGCATCAAATCTGCAATGGATTAGTTATGAACATGACCTTAAAAAGAATCAATGACGTCTGTACCAGGTATACAGCTATAGATCCCAGCAGAAAGGACCTAAGTGACTGGACCTCTCATTACCAGCTGATATGTCAGAGGAGGAGCCGAGCCACAGCAAGACCTCTTACCCATGCCCCTTCCTGCTCTGACTGATTGTCATACTGGGCGGCACTCCAGCTGTCCCTGTGACACTTCAACTGAGAATGAAAGGGACAATTATTAAAATTTACAATGGACTAAAGGGATCTACGGCTGTGTACCTGGTTCCCTTTTCCCTTTAAGGACCGAGACAATTTACAATTTTTGCGCTTTTTATTTTTTGCTTCTTGTATTTAAAAGGCCATAGTGCTTGCATTTTTTCACCTAAACAATTATTTGCCCTCTGAAATTGAAGGAAAAAAAACTTTTTTTTTTTTTCCGGGGTGGTGGTGGTGGTGGGGTTATTTCCGCTATTTGCCCTATGGTATGGCTCTGTTCACCTTGAGCAAAACTGGCAGAGCAAAATTCCTGCCAGCCTCCCTGTCATAATGACTGTCTATAGGAGGCTTGCGAGCCTCCTGTCTCCACGCTGAAGAATGGAGGGGAGGCGTGCGAACCTCCCATAGACATGTCATTGTGACAGGGAGGCTGGCGGAATTCCGCCAGTTTTGCTCTGTGGAAACGGCGCATATTATCTGTTTTTCTCAAGTCCGTAATATGAAGTAAAAGTTTAACTTTTATTTTATTTGACAGCTTTTAAAAAATTAAAACCTTTTAAAAAAAAAAGAAAAAAAACTAAATGTTCTTAAAATTGCTCTATAATCACAGCACTGACCTTTCATAGAGATCAATGCAGTACATATGTAGAGCATTGATCCAAGAGATCAGTGCTTGATTACAATGGGCTGCTGGAGCCCAAAGCAATTGAGTGCCGAGCCAGGATCAGTGTCATTGCAGCCCAGACAGAAGCAGGGATTGCCCCTCCGCGATCACATTCATATTATAGTTAGGTTATATGTCCTGTAGTTAGCACCCCCCAAACTAACCACCTCACCTCTTATAGATTATCCTACCCAGAAGCATTCCCTTTTTGTAAGGGGTAAAAAATAAATTAAACACTCTCCTGGCCCAGCACAGTACCCCGGTGTTTCTTCCTCTGTAAATGCACAAGTGACATCAATTGTGTGTCGGGGAGCTAGGAAAGAGAGCGTCCTCTTGTGACTAGAGGTGTCATGCTGCCATCTGGCCACAAGAGTGACTGACAGGGCTGGTAGCCAATGGCTTCCTGTTCTGTCGGTCAGGGCTCTGTAACATTTTAACTGATCTTTCATCACAAGTGCTTACAGTTAAAGTGCCAGAGTAGGTCTTGCAGTGCCAGGCACTGACTCTCTGCAGAGGTCAGCCATGATATTCTGTGAACCACTGCAGAGGGCCAGTGCAAATGTACAGCAGGACAGGCTGCTCATTGACTGGCAATCGGGGCCGCCCACATTTGCCCGGTCCGCAAGATTTCCAGTCCGAGCCTGTTTGTGTCCACCTTTCTTTTTTTATTGTGTCTAGGATATCTTATTCTCATCCCATGATTATTTCATGTTTTTATGAAAATTTTAGCCATGTCAACTGATCATATTTCATCATAATTTTTCAGGTATAAATAGCATCTGTCACAATCTGGAAATCTTACTTAAACAACAAGGATGGCAGTTATCGTAAGTTTCTTGTTTTTAACGAGTTGAAAGGGCTGTGATGGCAATCTTACGTCAATGATATGGTGTCATATGAGAAATGCAAACAATACTAGCACAAAAGGCTTCCTGTCCCACAACAATGTGGATGGCAACGTAAGTGGCCTACAACCCATACCCTAAACAGTCCACACAACTATAAACACATGGTGGAATGTTTTGTGTTTAACATCCCCCCCCCCCCCACCACCACCATCATGAAGCTTCACTTACTGTAACCCCACAAGGAAAGCCAAATACATGCAGCAGTTCCCGCTCTGATTATATAGAATTTTGTGTTTTTGTTTTTTATTTGGTCCCTGCAATTTAATTATGTAATAAACCTGCAAACCACTGCCCCATGAATTTTCCTTATTGTTAAATTGTTATTATCTAAAAGTTGTCTTATCACTTTCATATTCCTTCTCTAAATCACCTTGTTTGTGTTTCAGAGTTCCTTTTATTAAACTTGGTTTCAAAATTTCACTGGTTGCACTATGCTCATTCCTTGGTGCCTGTCTGACATTTCCTGGCCTGCGTTTGGCTCAGACTCACCTTGATGCTCTTAAGATGGCAGCAGACAGACCGATGTTGCAGTAAGTATATTGTCAAACAGCACACCAAATGATTCTTCCTGAGAACAGATGATTTGGACAACCCAACAGTCCCTATAGATTATCTGGCAAACCTTTTTGAATTTGGTTTAATGTAAATGGTTATCTGAAAGTAAATCTCCAACTCTGAACACCATGTGGTTTTAGGACTCCTACAGAGTGTAGTTTTGTCTAAAATTGCATTATAATAGTTGGGAGTTTTATAGAGATAATGGGGCAGTTTGCTTTTCAGCTTTGTCTTATCATAAACATCATTATAGTGAAAGGTGATACCCAGTGTGTAGATAACACACTATTCAGCTCCCCCTTTTTTCTGTGGAATGACCTCTGCACAGTGCATACCAGGCAACATGTCCCGTAGAAGTGAATTGGGTCGGCTCCAGACTATTTATGTCCTAAATGTAACTATTGTACTAGGATAATATAAACCATCAACAATGCCAACTGATTGTGGTCTTTATAAGAAATAGTGGGCCACTAGTGATCTGTGACTGTATCTCATGAGAAAGGAGAAGTCCAGCGAAAATTTTAATTAAAGTATTGTATTGCCCCCCAAAAGTTATACAAATCACCAATATACACTTATTATGGGAAATGCTTGTAAAGTGCTTTTCCCCCTGCACTTACTACTGCATCAAGGCCTCACTTCCTGTATAAAATGTTGATGTCACGACCCGACTCCCAGAGCTGTGCGGGCTGTGGCTGCTGGAGAGGATGATGGCAGAGGGATGCTCAGTGTCCCTCAAGTGCCCTGTGTCCCTCAGTGTCCCCCTGCTATCATCCTCTCCAGCAGCCACAGCCCACACAGCTCTGGGAGTCGGGTCGTGACCTCATCATGTTATCCAGGAAGTGAAGCCTTGATGCAGTAGTAAGTTCCGGGGAAAAAAAGCTCTTTATAAGTATTTTCCTGTAATAAGTGTATATGGGTCATTTGTATAACTTTTGGGGGGCAATACAATACTTTAATAAAAAATGTTGCCAGACTTCTCCTTTAAGTGAGGAATCTGGGGTTGGTTTCCAATTTGTGCATGAAATAGTCTTATATGCTGTATAAAGGTGGCACATAGGATTATAGTTAGGTTAAGGATAAAGGTGGTATTTTTAGGGCTAGTTATGAATCGGGGTAAATGGGGTATGCCTATATTTGAATACAGTAGAAAACATATCTTGTGGCTATGAATGAATATTTTTATTTTTGCAGGCTTTTTCTTCATGCAAGCTTTCTGTCTCCTGTCATTGTGGTGGTAATGTGGATCCGCCCAATCACCAGGGACTTTCTTTTAAATGCTCCTCTGGGTAAAGAAACTGTACGACTGTAAGTAAACAAAATGAAATGTAAGCAACAGTTTAGGTATACGCAGTTATTTACACATTGCAGTGAACAACTCCTCTTTCAGTCTTCTGCTTTTGAGTTCAGTTTTTATTCTGAATTATACTTTTAAAATTCTTAGAACTAAACAATGTCTTTATCTTTCCAGTATGTCGGATTCTACATACAACACTTTTCGCCTATGGGTCATAGTGATTTTATGCCTTCTACGTCTCACCTTGGTTCGCTACCATTTGCAAGCATATCTTGGGTTGGCACATAGCTGGGTTGAACAAATGAAAAGAGAGGCTGGGCGGATTTCCATGTTGGAGATCCAGCGTAAAGTAAGTAGCCAACAAATAAACGTAAATATTAAGACTAGAGATGAGCGCAACTTATTCTGCATTTGAATACTGGTGCCTGAAGTTGGATGCAGCCATAGATAGTGCTGGAAAAAATAGGCCTATGGCTGTATCTATATTTTCCAGGAAATGCTGAAGGTTCTGACTCCTCTCTAAGGGCGGGTTCTCACTACGGAATTCTCGCGGACAATGTCCGCGGAATTCCGTCAGCTGTCCGCCCGCACATCTGGGCGCCTTTCCGCCGGCCCCATAGACACCATTCTATGGGCCGGCGTATTCCGCTATACGCTGAAAGAAGTGTCATGTCACTTCTTTTAGCGGATCGCGGAATACGCCGGCCCATAGAATGGTGTCTATGGAGCCGGCGGAAAAGCGCGTGCCCGTGCGAGCGGACAGCTGACGGAATTCCGCGGACATTGTCCCCGAGAATTCCGTAGTGTGAACCCGCCCTAAGACTTTTAACCTCTCTTGACCAGTATAAATAAATGCTTGTATTCCCAAAATAAAAATAACAATTCTGGAACATCTCTTGTAACTGTCTGTATTGTGCTCCTATCAATATGTTATTTCTAAAAATTTACAACTGTGTGTTTGTACACTGAGATTACTATTAATGCTCACAGTGTCATACAGTGTAGGGACATTGGCCACATCTTGTATTACCTTGTCTAACATACTAAAGATGGGCCCTATCTGGTAACACCCAGTCCAACTGACTAGTCTAGCAGTCTATCTAGTAAAAATAACAAAGGTACAGCACATCATGGAGCTCTAGACGCAAAAAGATACAGAATCGTTATGTTTATGGGGGATGTATTTACTGGAATAATTAGGCCAGAAGAAGCAATAGATTATCTTTAATGTGCTGTATGGGAACCTAAAGGGCCTGCAGCTGATAATCGGCCCAGCAAACATTTGAAGTGACAGCCGACAGCCGAAGACCAGACAAACACCTATCAGCTGATTGTCTGTTTAGAACCTGCTTTGAAATGTACCTTTATTGCCCACACATCTTCCTGTGTAAACAGGGGTGTGTGTGGCTGGTAACGATAAAGGAAACCTGACAGCCCAGACTTTCTATTTCGTATGGAATCCCTGATGGCGGATGACCACGACCGGGGGTCTAAGGTGGAACACTTGTGGCTTCCATGGTCCTCTTTCAAGGAGAGCCAGGCCCTTGCACCATACCTTTTAGGCAATCACTCTAGATGCGCCCCACTGCTCACTCTGACTGATCGGCCCTCGCTTTTCTGGATAGTGTCCTTGCCTCTGCCCCCTCCCAGCTCCCATTCTTTCTATACTTTTCCTTTGATCTTTTCTTATCCTCCTACTCTGCGGCTCCTAAACGCTGATTGCTAAGTTTGCTTAGACCAACTTATTGCTGGAGCCCAAGACTCAGAACGTGCCTCGCGTAAACGCAAGGTCGGAATCCAGCCCACTATAACATTCAATGATTAGCGAGCTAGTGATACATTTCTCTGCTTTAATATGTTATACACAACTGTTCATTCTTCATTTGCGATATGATGATATTTCTGGTGGTCACAACCCGGCATTTTTCTGTATTGATTGGCTTAATGATTCGTATGGCTGGGACTATGCCCCGCCGGGCAATTTCTTTTTTCTTTCTGTTATACTTAAAAAATTCTTCCAATAAACTCTGATTTACAAAAAAAAAAAAAAAAAAAAAGGAAACCTGACAGCCCACTTATGTATATCCTCAATGATTGACACCTAGAGGAGGCGGAGCCTGAACATACAACGAGATGCCGGATCACAATCAGTGTGGTAAGTATTGACTACTTGTGATCTGCAAACTGACCGCACAGATGTACATATATATGCTGTCAGTTTCCAGGGTTGCACAAACAATACAGTGATCAGTTTTGCAGCCTGGGTGCTTTATTTCTCATGCTGTGTAAAGGCACAGCAAACCAGCCACTAATTGGTGCTCATTTGTGCCCCCCGCAGCCAACATATCTTTCAGTCGAGAAGGACCCTAAGTGAACACATAATATGCACTCACATTATATATTGGTCCATACAATATATTTAGGTCTGTATTTTGTATTGTACTTGCATTATTTTTGTAGTGTAAAAAGTATGTTTTTAAATGACATGTGACCTGGTCATCTTTTCTCATGCAGATCTCCCGCATCTTTTGTTACCTTACCGTGGTGGCTCTGCAGTACTTGGCACCGATTATGTTAACCCTTTATTGTGTTCTTCTCCTGAAGTCTATGGGTAGGTGTTTTCCCTGAGAACAGATGATTGGGATAGCCAACAGTCCCTGTAGATAATTTGTCAATCCTTTTGAATTTGGTGTAATGTAAATGTTTATATGAAAGTGAATCTCCAACTCTGAACACCATGTGTTTTTTAAAACCACCAATGAGTGTAGATTAATTTGTCTGAAATAGCATTATGATAGATTATGGGACAAATTTACTAATATCTAATGCTATATAAATTTTAGGGTCTTTTAAACCGGCTTACTTACAGTGAAAACCAATGTTATGCAGTATGCAATAAAAGGATGCAGAGAATACATTTGTGTGTGCATATGTGATAAATTAGGCACATTAATGATTTATGCCTATTTATGTGAAGATTATGATAGGAATCGTGTCCCTTCTTTTTCAGGCATTAAAAAAAGGTATTGCATAGGCTAAAATTATGTTAATTTGTTTTGCCTGGGACCCATTGGCATCCTAATGTATGGGATATAATCACCCCTGGGACGAAGGAATATTTATTGAAAGTAACAAAACACAAAGCTTTAACCCCACCTACAGGAAGTACTTAAGGAGCCCCCCCCCCCCCCCCCCCAGCCTCTACAGTCTAAGGCATGGCAGCATTGAGGACTGACTTGGCAAAAGTCGTCCTGGCAGAAAGGATGGGATTAAGTGTGGAGGTTGGGGGGGGGGGTGCTAATACCCCATACATTGCATTCCAATGGTACATAAGTAAATTTCTATCTTGCAATGTATAAAGCTGTGTGCCCTTTTACTTATATTTTATTTGCATATTTCCAGGTGATTATTCTTGGGGTCTATATCCAGAGACTGTTGGTGTTACTCCTGTAGTGGAGACGTCTGCTCCACCACCCATAACATCTGAAGAAGAGGAGGACTCTGAGGATGTGCAGATTGCTGTTGAGCAGATAATAGGAGCGCTGGGTGCTTTTCGAAACATCTTCTCCACCATGTTCTTCCGTGGCCTGTTTGGCTTTTTGGCCTGGTGGGTCTCGGTGTGCCAAATTGTCAGTAGCCTCTTTGGTCTGTACTTTCATCAGTACCTAGGAGCCTCCTAGATAAAGGTGTAAAAAGATCGCAAAGGGATCCTAAGACTCTTGCCAAATGTATTCCTTTACAAATGTACTGAAGATCACTCGTGATGTAGCCACTTTGAATGAAATCGCAACCAAAGTAACCATAAAGAAAAAAGGACTTTAAATACCATGACAACAATAATTCTAGCATGTGGAGAAAAGAGCAATACTAAAAAAATGAGTGGGCATGTAAGTAAATGTCCTACTTGTAACCAGACAAATTAGTAACCCACTGCAATGTTACACAGACTGAATGAGAAGTTTTATAATCTGTTTCTTTTACTTTGCCTTTTTAATTTTTTTTTTCCTGAGTGTGCTTTTTTTCCCCCAGGGCAGATTTTATTGGGTTTGGCACATGATATTGTAATAAATTGGGTCATCCTAACCCCATCTGCAACATTTTTACTTTGTGTAAATTAATAATAAAAAAACAAAAAACTGTTAAACACAGTGAGAATGTATCAAAATAGAATATGTACCTTTTTATATCCTTTACATTGATGGTTGATGAGTGACAAAAGTTGTGGAACAGACAAGGGAATACAGTTTTTCTTACATGATCTGCTGAGGTTTGTCTAAAGTGGCCATTCAAATGCAATTAAAGGGGTTATCCAAAGTTAGAAAAACAAATTTGTCTCCGTCCAAAAAAAAAAAACGAAACACACACCACCTGCCCTCAGGTGGTGTGTGGTATTTCAACTTGACTTCAATCACTGGCATCCACTAAACCAAGTGCACTTGCATGTCAACGCTGAGGCCAGTGGGTGGTTGCAGCATCCCATGCTTAGTGTAAGGAGACACCAATGTGATGGGTGGCTGAGGGGTGAGTATAGGTTTTGTCTTTTTTCCCACTGCATTCCCATTTTTTAAGGGCCCTTATACCACCTTAGCTGTTTTGGGTAAACTGCATCACTATCCCACATGTAAGGCATCTGCAAGGCATGCTGTCATTTTCATCTGTAATCTAATCTGACCGCAATAAGGTTTAACTGTAGCTTGTTGAACATACTGTAAACTAAACCTGAACTTCAGCCTATAGAACACTGTAGTGAATATAGAACTATTGTCAGTTTTTTAGTTAAAGGGGCTGGCAAATTTATCATAAAATTGTTCAGTATTAGTAAGTGTACTCGCAGCACTTACCGCAGCTCCTCCTGAACCTGCTAAGGGGTAAGTCTGTCCATAAGATGGCTGACATGGAGGAGCATGTGACCTGCCCACCAGGGAACCCCCCCCCCCCCCCCCCTTTAACTTCTAGTAAATCACCTATTTTGTGCAGCTATCTGAGCTTTGCACCCACCCTAATACGGCTCTTAGACCAGACAGTCTTTATATATGCACCAGTCTTTATATATGCACCAGATGTGTGAAAGTGTAGGAGGCAGATTGATAAATCTGGTGTATTTAAAGACTGTCTAGTTAAGGGGTCTCAAACATATGACTTAAGGCTGCCACATACAGCTCCCAGTGGTGGTCACTAGCATCTGGATTTTTAGGTCAGTGCTGTGGATATCGTGTTGACCATCTACCATCTACCTTCACTGTATCTTCATCCTCCACTGTTCACAGGCCTCGTGCAGTTCACACCTGTAGCCTTATGATTGGCTAAGGGCCCTATTCCATGGGCTGATCAATGATGTAAACGAGCGCCGATCTGCTAGGTCGGTGCTCTTTTACTGGGCCTATTCCACGGCCCAATTATCGATGTCCTTGCAGCCCTTGCACCATACAGGCCGCTCCGGAGTTGATGCTGCGCCGCGAGACTGGGAGGAGAAGTGCTGCCAGGTAATATATGTGCGGTGGGTGACCGATGATTTTAGGTCTGGGCCTAAATAAACGATCAGCCGATGACACTTTCATCGGCTGATCGTTTGCTCTATTCCACCGAGCGATATTCGGCCGATTATCGCTCTGTGGAATAGGGCCCTAAGACTGGATCTTTGCGCTGGGCAACAATGATATAAAATCATAGTCTGTCCAGGTATTCCATCGCTGCTGAACAAAGACTGCGGGCTTGAAGAATGGAACAGCAGCTGCACTAAATGGTGGCGTGGGGACTGGGTGAGTAATTGTTTTCTGTCTGGCCATTGGGCACTATTACCATATAGGGGCACTGGGACATTATTACTGAAACTGATACAATCACTTTGTATCAACTTTGAAAGAAATGTAGCCCAGTTACCCACTTAAACTTCAAACCAGAATAGTGGACAGAAATTTTGGTGCATCATGTACAAGAAGGAAGTAGTAGATCTGGAGAGGGGTCAGAAACAGGCAACCAGATTATTAAATTTAATGGGACTACACTATTCAGAAAGATTATCACAATTAGGGTAATTTAATTTAGCAAAAATATAACAGGTGACCTAATAACTATGTATAAATATTAGGGATGGTCCGAACAGAGTTCGGTTCGGGTTCGTACGAACCCGAACTCTCGGTAATGATTCCCGCTGTCTGCCCGCTCCGTGCAGCCATAGCCATAGGCTGTATCCCAGTTTTCCAGGTGTAGACAGAGCAGACAGAGGGAATCATTACCAAGAGTTCGGGTTCATACGAGGGTTCGGACCATCCCTAATAAATATAAATCAGGGCAAAGTAAAAAGATCTCTCCTATCATCTATTTATACCCCACACTAGGACTTATGGGGCCCCATAGCAAAAATACTGTATGAGGTTTCCTCCCTTCCCCAACATATGGCTGTTGGCGCACAGCTGTCTCCACCAACGTGTTGTCAGCCCTACATGTATACGTGTACCCACATGGCTGCTAGTGCACTGTGCCACCATCTCCCCCTCGCGTACCCTGTCATCATCTTATCTGTTGCAGAACTAGAACTCCTATTATGTGATGTAGTCCTGCATACTACCACACACCATGCTGGGGGATGTAGTCCTGGGGGATGTAGTCCTGTATATTATCACACCATGCTGGGAGATGTAGTCCTGCATACTACCACACACCATGCTGGGGGATGTAGTCCTGTATATTATCACACCATGCTGGGAGATGTAGTCCTGCATACTACCACACACCATGCTGGGGGATGTAGTCCTGTATATTATCACACCATGATGGGAGATGTAGTCCTGTATATTACCCCACACTGTATGCTGGGAGATGTAGTCCTGTATATTGCCCCACACACCATGGTGGAAGATGTAGTCCTGCATATTACCACACACCATGCTGGGGGATGTAGTCCTGTATATTACCACACACACCATGCTGGGAGATGTAGTCCTGTATATTACCACACACCATGCTGGGAGATGTAGTCCTGTATATTACCACACACACCATGCTGGGAGATGTAGTCCTGTATATTACCCCACACACCATGCTGGGAGATGTAGTCCTGTATATTACCACACACCATGCTGGGAGATGTAGTCCTGTATATTACCCCACACTCTATGCTGGGAGATGTAGTCCTGTATATTACCACACACCATGTTGGGGGATGTAGTCCTGTATATTACCCCACACCATGCTGGGAGATGTAGTCCTGTATATTACCACACACACCATGCTGGGAGATGTAGTCCTGTATATTACCACACACACACACCATGCTGGGAGATGTAGTCCTGTATATTACCACACACACACACCATGCTGGGAGATGTAGTCCTGTATATTACCCCACACCATGCTGGGAGATGTAGTCCTGTATATTACCCCACACCATGTTGGGAGATGTAGTCCTGTATATTACCACACACCATGCTGGGAGATGTAGTCCTGTATATTACCACACACCATGCTGGGGGATGTAGTCCTGTATATTACCCCACACACCATGCTGGGAGATGGAGTCCTGTATATTACTACACACCATGCTGGGAGATGTAGTCCTGTATATTACCCCACACCATGTTGGGGGATGTAGTCCTGTATATTACCACACACTATTCTGGGAGATGTAGTCCTGTATGTTACCACACACACCATACTGGGAGATGTAGTCCTGTATATTACCACACACACCATACTGGGAGATGTAGTCCTGTATATTACCCCACACAGCATGCTGGGAGATGTACTCCTGTATATTACCACACACCATGCTGGGAGATGTAGTCCTGTATATTACCCCACACTCTATGCTGGGAGATGTAGTCCTGTATATTACCCCACACTATGCTGGGAGATGTAGTCCTGTATATTACCCCACACCATACTGGGAGATGTAGTCCTGTATATTACCCCACACCATGCTGGGAGATGTAGTCCTGAATATTACCCCACACACCATGCAGGGAGATGTAGTCCTGTATATTACCACACACACACTATGCTGGGAGACGTAGTCCTGTATACTACCACACACACACTATGCTGGGAGATGTAGTCCTGTATATTACCACACACCATGCTGGGAGATGTAGTCCTGTATATTATCCCACACCATGCTGGGAGATGTACTTCTGTATATTACCCCCACACTATGCTGGGAGATGTAGTCCTGTATATTACCACACACACCATGCTGGGAGATGTAGTCCTGTATATTACCACACACCATGTTGGGGGATGTAGTCCTGTATATTACCACACACACCATGCTGGGAGATGTAGTCCTGTATATTACCCCACACACCATGCTGGGAGATGTAGTCCTGTATATTACCCCACACACCATGCTGGGAGATGGAGTCCTGTATATTACCACACACCATGCTGGGAGATGTAGTCCTATATATTACCCCACACCATGTTGGGGGATGTAGTCCTGTATATTTTCACACACTATTCTGGGAGATGTAGTCCTGTATATTACCACACACACCATGCTGGGAGATGTAGTCCTGTATATTACCACACACTCTATGCTGGGAGATGTAGTCCTGTATATTACCCCACACTATGCGGGGAGATGTAGTCCTGTATACTACCACACATACCATGCTGGGAGATGTAGTCCTGTATATTACCCCACACTCTATGCTGGGAGATGTAGTCCTGTATATTACCCCACACTTTATGCTGGGAGATGTAGTCCTGTATATTACCCCACACTATGCTGGGAGATGTAGTCCTGTATATTACCACACACTATTCTGGGAGATGTAGTCCTGTATATTACCACACACACCATGCTGGGAGATGTAGTCCTGTATATTACCCCACACTATGCTGGGAGATGTAGTCCTGTATATTACCACACACACCATGTTGGGAGATGTAGTCCTGTATATTACCACACACCATGCTGGGAGATGTAGTCCTGTATATTACCCCACACTCTATGCTGGGAGATGTACTCCTGTATATTACCACACACCATGCTGGGAGATGTAGTCCTGTATATTACCCCACACTCTATGCTGGGAGATGTAGTCCTGTATATTACCCCACACTATGCGGGGAGATGTAGTCCTGTATACTACCACACATACCATGCTGGGAGATGTAGTCCTGTATATTACCCCACACTCTATGCTGGGAGATGTAGTCCTGTATATTACCCCACACTATGCTGGGAGATGTAGTCCTGTATATTACCCCACACTCTATGCTGGGAGATGTAGTCCTGTATATTACCCCACACTCTATGCTGGGAGATGTACTCCTGTATATTACCACACACCATACTGGGAGATGTAGTCCTGTATATTACCACACACACAGCATGCTGGGAGATGTAGTCCTGTATATTACCCCACACACTATTCTGGGAGATGTAGTCCTGTATGTTAACGCACACACCATACTGGGAGATGTAGTCCTGTATATTACCCCACACCATGCTGGGAGATGTAGTCCTGTATATTACCCCACACTCTATGCTGGGAGATGTAGTCCTGTATATTACCCCACACTCTATGCTGGGAGATGTAGTCCTGTATATTACCCCACACTATGCTGGGAGATGTAGTCCTGTATATTACCACACACTATTCTGGGAGATGTAGTCCTGTATATTACCACACACACCATGCTGGGAGATGTAGTCCTGTATATTACCCCACACTATGCTGGGAGATGTAGTCCTGTATATTACCACACACACCATGTTGGGAGATGTAGTCCTGAATATTACCACACACCATGCTGGGAGATGTAGTCCTGTATATTACCCCACACTCTATGCTGGGAGATGTAGTCCTGTATATTACCACACAGCATGCTGGGAGATGTAGTCCTGTACATTACCACACACCATACTGGGAGATGTAGTCCTGTATATTACCACACAACATGCTGGGAGATGTAGTCTTGTATATTACCACACACCATGTTGGGGGATGTAGTCCTGTGTATTACCGCACACACCATGCTGGGAGATGTAGTCCTGTATATTACCCCACACTATGCTGGGAGATGTAGTCCTGTATATTACCCCACACCATGCTGGGAGATGTAGTCCTGTATATTACCCCACACTCTATGCTGGGATATGTAGTCCTGTATATTACCACACACCATGTTGGGGGATGTAGTCCTGTATATTACCCCACACTCTATGCTGGGAGATGTAGTCCTGTATATTACCACACACCATGTTGGGGGATGTAGTCCTGTATATTACCCCACACTATGCTGGGAGATGTAGTCCTGTATATTACCCCACACTCTATGCTGGGAGATGTAGTCCTGTATATTACCCCACACTCTATGCTGGGAGATGTACTCCTGTATATTACCACACACCATACTGGGAGATGTAGTCCTGTATATTACCACACACACACCATGCTGGGAGATGTAGTCCTGTATATTACCCCACACACTATTCTGGGAGATGTAGTCCTGTATGTTAACGCACACACCATACTGGGAGATGTAGTCCTGTATATTACCCCACACCATGCTGGGAGATGTAGTCCTGTATATTACCCCACACCATGTTGGGAGATGTAGTCCTGTATATTACCCCCACACTCTATGCTGGGAGATGTAGTCCTGTATATTACCACACAGCATGCTGGGAGATGTAGTCCTGTACATTACCACACACCATACTGGGAGATGTAGTCCTGTATATTACCACACAACATGCTGGGAGATGTAGTCTTGTATATTACCACACACCATGTTGGGGGATGTAGTCCTGTATATTACCCCACACCATGCTGGGAGATGTAGTCTTGTATATTACCACACACCATGTTGGGGGATGTAGTCCTGTGTATTACCGCACACACCATGCTGGGAGATGTAGTCCTGTATATTACCCCACACTATGCTGGGAGATGTAGTCCTGTATATTACCCCACACCATGCTGGGAGATGTAGTCCTGTATATTACCCCACACTCTATGCTGGGATATGTAGTCCTGTATATTACCACACACCATGTTGGGGGATGTAGTCCTGTATATTACCCCACACTCTATGCTGGGAGATGTAGTCCTGTATATTACCACACACACCATGCTGGGAGATGTAGTCCTGTATATTACCACACCATGCTGGGGGATGTAGTCCTGTATATTACCCCACACACCATGCTGGGAGATGTAGTCCTGTATATTACCACACACTATTCTGGAAGATGTAGTCCTGTATACTACCACACATACCATGCTGGGAGATGTAGTCCTGTATATTACCACACACACAATGCTGGGAGATGTAGTCCTGTATGTTACCACACACACCATACTGGGAGATGTACTCCTGTATATTACCCCACACTCTATGCTGTTAGATGTAGTCCTGTATATTACCACACACCATGTTGGGGGATGTAGTTCTGTATATTACCACACACCATGCTGGGAGATGTAGTCCTGTATACTACCCCACACACCATGCTGGGAGATGGAGTCCTGTATATTACCCCCACACTATGCTGGGAGATGTAGTCCTGTATATTACCACACACACTATTCTGGGAGATGTAGTCCTGTATATCACCACACACCATGTTGGGGGATGTAGTCCTGTATATTACCCCACACTATATGCTGGGAGATGTAGTCCTGTATATTACCACACACCATACTGGGAGATGTAGTCCTGTATATTACCCCACACTATGCTGGGAGATGTAGTCCTGTATGTTACCCCACACCATGCTGGGAGATGTAGTCCTGTATATTACCCCACACACTATTCTGGGAGATGTAGTCCTGTATATTACCCCACACTCTATGCTGGGAGATGTAGTCCTGTATATTACCCCACACACTATTCTGGGAGATGTAGTCCTGTATATTACCCCACACACCATGCTGGGAGATGTAGTCCTGTATTTTACCCCACACCATGTTGGGGGATGCAGTCCTGTATATTACCACACACACCATGCTGGGAGATGTAGTCCTGTATATTACCCCACACTCTATGCTGGGAGATGTAGTCCTGTATATTACCCCACACTCTATGCTGGGAGATGTAGTCCTGTATATTACCACACAGCATGCTGGGAGATGTAGTCCTGTATATTACCACACACTATGCTGGGAGATACCAACACTGGTTAATTCCAGAACTTTTCTTCTATTTGCTCTAGAAAACATACACAATTAATGAAATTTCTTAATTTATTTTTATTTTTGAGGGATGTCGCATCAAGACACAGTGTTCAGCTACTGAACATTGTTTTGTATCATATCTGTGAAATGAAGCAAATAAAGCTGGGTTAATTTACTATACATGTGCTGATTCCATGATTTTAGCCAGTAGGTATATTTAAAAGAAAAATCAGAAACCAAAGATAATAGGGTTTTTGTTGGAGTTAGTTGATATCACTTAGAGCTCCTGCACATGGGTGCCTACTAATCCATACCTCTCCATTCTATTATTTGACAGGGGGCAGATACTCACATAGAGATTATTGATCTCTATGGAGCAATGAAACACCCATTCACAGGGGAACTAAAGAAGATGGATGTGAAAGGAAATGCTGAACATACTCTACTATCCCTTCATTCTCCTCTGGCACTTCTTCTGTAGTCACCCCACAATGGACAGTCGGTTACTCTATCAAGATCAATAATCCATGCAAGTACCTGTCACATTCAAAAAATGGAAAGCAGGGATGTTCTGCTACTTATGCGCACAGACCCTTAGAGGTGATAACAAAGCTAAACCATTGTATAATAAAAAGGTATGCTAGTAAAGGATGGAAAAGTTTACTTATACAGCAAAATGATACAAAAAACAAAACAAAAAAAAAACAGTACTTTTACCACCTTTAGTGTTTGCTACAAATGTATCCAGTCTAGACTTCCTTTGCAAGTTAAACACATTTAAAGTCTAGGTTGTTTGACCCACTTCCTCAACAGGATACATTTGTAGCAAATGTATTACAGTAGGTCTAAGGCTAGGTTCACACTGCGTTTTCAGCATCCATTTAACGGATCAGTTTTTTTTTAACGGTCAAAAAAGTAGTGTCAACAGTACTTTATTGTGCATCAAAAATAACGCATCCGTTTGGATCCGTTTTTTTTTTTATAATGGAAGTCAATGGAAAAACTGATCAAAAACGGATGCACACAAATGCATCCGTTTTTTGCAAAAAACGGATCCGTTAAATGGATGCTGAAATCCAGTGTGAACATAGCCTTAATAGTTTTCATCTTCTTAATGTCAACCAGACATATTCCATTCATTGACACAAAGCAGGGCCTACCAGAATTTTCATCAAACAATTATTAAGTCTTAATTTCTTTATGTAATCATTTGTGTGTGTGTGTGTATATATATATATATATATATATATATATATATATATATATATATATATATATACACTAAAATGTGAAATATAAGGTATTATCAGAATATATTAAAATATTTATGTAACGATAATAGTATGAATATTCTGCTTTGCGACACCTACCCACAATTTTGAATGATAATTATAATTAATAATTGATAATAGCCTGCTCCAAGGAGAAGAAGGCATGATCTAATAAAGGCAGATAATGGGGCTGGATATGTGAAAAGTGTCTGGTGACAATGACTAATCATCAGAAGAATATTTCAGGTGCTAATAAATTCAGGGCTGCAGGCTGACTGCTCTCAGGGGGTCTCACCCAGACGTGACCCACTAGCCTGGGACAGAGCGTGTACGACACAGCTCAGTCATGTTCACACGCAGTCTTAATAGAGGCTAACTAATGAGAGGGGGAAGGGGATACAAGAAGGGATGTCTGGGCTACATAGATGTCACAGTACGTATTAACAGCCCTGGGATTCTGACATCAATGGTCATTTGTAAGAGGTCATCTTTACCCATGTCTATTAAGGGCAATGTAATCATGCCAAAAGCATTTAAAAGGATGGAGAAAAAAATTGTAACAAAGCTGGTTACTGGTTGAGTCCATCTTTTATCAGTGCTCTGAAGTGTATAAATGCAACTATAGTTTATTATTCTGACCACTAAAGGTGGTCTAATGCAAACTGTAATATAGATTATACATACATTTATATTGTTAAAAAAAAAACAGTCACTAAGCTTAAAGAAGCACTCCTAGAGATACATAATAGTGAGTCATTGTATTCAAACACATGCATTTACAGTGGGAAAAATAAGTATTTGATAGGTCTGTTCATTCTTCAGCGTGGACAGAGCAGGAGCGCGCGCCTCCCATAGACTCCCATTATGAGCGGAGGCTAACGGCATTCTGCGGCAGACAATTCCACCGCGGAATTCCGCTAGTTTTGCTCAGTGGGAACAAGGCCTTATTGTAGGTGCAAGCCAACTGTGACAGACACAATTTATAAAACAAATTCCAGAAAATAACATTGTATGATTTTTAAATATTTTACATTTTATTACAATACTCTTACTGTGGAAAGGAGGATGTTGGCCAAAATCTTGCGATACATGGCCCATCCATCCTCCCTTCAATAAGATGCATTCATCCTGTCCCCTTTGCAGAAAAGCACCCCCAAAGCATGGCATTCCCACACCCATGCTTCATGGTTGGGACTGTGCACCAAACACAGTGAGTGGAGTTGATACCAAAAAGTTCTTTTTTGTTCTCATCTGACCACGTGACATTCTCCCATGCCTCCTCTGGATCATCCAGATGTTCATTGGTGAACTTCAAACAAGCATGGAAATGTGCTGGCATGAGCTCTGAGACGTGACCTTGTGTGGCCTGTAAGATTTTAATCCATGAAGGCGTAGTGTGTTACTAACCGTAACCTCTTAGACTGTGGTTCCAGCTCTCTTCACACCATTGAACAGGTCTAGGCTAATTCCTGATCTTTTTTAAAATCTACCTCACCCCGCAAGGTGAGATCATGCATGGAGCCCCAGATTGAGGAAAAAATTTATCTTGTGTTTCTTCCATTTTCTAATAATTCTCACCAAGCTACTTGCCTATTGTCTTGTAGCCCATCCCCACCTTGTGCAGGTCTACAATTTTGCCTCGGGTGTCCTTAGACAGCTCTTTGTTCTTAGCCATGATAGAGACGTTGGAGTGTGATTGTGTGTGTGTACAGGTGTTTTTTTTTTTTTTTTACAGGTAACAATTTCAAACAGGTACAATTAATACAAGTAATGAGTACAGAGTAGGAGGGCTTCTTTAAGAAAAACGTGCAGGTCTTGCAGAATTATTGCTGGTTGGTAGGTGATCAATTATTTATTTCACGCAATAAAATGAAAATCAATTATATGAAAATCATACAATGTGATTTTCTGGAATTTTTTATATAGACTGTCTTACACAGTTGAATTACACACCTCTTTATTCTTTGTAGGGGGGGAAACTTGCAAAATCAGCAGTGTATCAAATAATTATTTTCCCTACTGTATATGTAGCGCTGACATCAAAGTTTTTTCATCTTTTGAGCACTTATTGTATAAGACTAACAAATCCCTGTTCTGGTTGTCTCAAAAATGCCATTGCTGTGGGTATGGAGTTTTTTTTTCTGGCATTTTTGTCACCTTTTATGGTTCAGTAACTAGGTCATGTGATGGCAGAGGAAAAAAGTTCAGCACACAAAAACACCTAAACCACAAAAAAAGATAATTCACACAAAATCAAGAACGGTAAAAAAAAATGGCAAATATGCAAATGCAAGAAAAAAAACGCCATGCGCCACATTGGCTTTTTTGGGGGGCCTGAAAAAAAACACACAAAAAAATGGGCGTGAGGGCACCCTAAGGGAGCCTTTACACAGAGATTTATCTGTTAATCTGTCTCTAGCCACGAAGGGACCAAGAAATAAAGTATACAAAAAGAAAATTGCCAGAATTTTCATCATACAATAATTTAGCTTTAATTTCTTTATGTAATCATATACATTATTATGCAGCTCGCATAATCGTTTAGCAAGGGCTGCATGGACATCATTAGTGATGTCCGTGCAGCCCTTGCCCTAAGCTGTATACATTACCTGTCCACACTCCCTGGTGTTCTTCTGCCCTCTGCTCGCTTCCCAGAGCCCCTACTGCAGCTTCAGAGCCACTCACCCAATCCCTGGCCAATACGTGGCTAAGTGATCTGTTAGTTCAGAGACCTGCTCTGAACCTACAGCGGCAGCTCCTGGAAGCGTGCAGGAGGTTGAACGCCACCAGGGAGCATGGAGGGGTAATGTATACAGGTTTTTTTTACACAATAACAACAATACATTTTTTGGCCGATTATTGCTCTGTGTAACGGCCCTATTTCTTTCCACTGTATGTACATATTGAGTGGGGGAGCGGGACCTCATCAGACGCTGGCAGAATGGGTGCATAGCTTGGTCTGGAAGATATGACAGTCAGAGCAGTGAGGGAGGTAAATATGAGGGAGGCAGAATCAAAACAGTCACATGCAAAATGCAGCACGTTTCCTCACTAGGGATGAGGGAACCTTGAGCATGCTCCAGTTCCTCTGAACCCAAACGTTCTTCATTTCATTACTGGTGGCTGAAGAAGTTGGATGCAGACCTAGGTAGTCCTAGAAAACATGGATAAAGCCATCTCTAATTTTCACAAATCATATTGAGACCCGAATTGCAGCCTGTGTGTATGAAGGCTGCTATCGCCCTCTATTGGAGATTGCACATAAACGCGTCAATTGTGCACACATATGGAATGATGAACTTGCTGCAGCACAACGTTCTCTACACAAGATCTCAAAAAATGCTAGTCTTTTTTTTTTGTATTTTCACACACAGTTACATAGTTAGTACGGTTGAAAAATGACACATGTCCATCAAGTTCAACCAAGGAGGGAATGGATGGAGGGAATGGGGTAGAGATGATGATAGGTTCTATACATATCCATTAATGTTATTTTGTTCTAAAAACATGTCTAAGCCTGTTTTGAAGCCCTCCACTGTTTGTGCTGTGACCAGGTCCTGGGGTAGGCTATTCACAGTTCTCATGGTAAAGAAGGCTTCTTCCCTCCAGAGATTGAACCTTTTTTTTCTCCAGGCGGAGGCAGTGCCCCCTTGTCCTTTGAGGGGGTTTTACCTGGAAAATCTTTTCCCCGTATTTCTTGTAGGGGCCATTTATATATTTAACCCCTTAAGGACCGGGCCAATTTCGTTTTTTGCTTAAAAGGCCATAGCACTTGCATTTTTTTTACCTAGTAACCCACATGAGCCCTTATTTTTTGCGCCACTAATTGTACTTTGCAATGACAGGCTGAATTTTTTCATAAAGTACACTACAAAACCAGAAAAAAATTCAATGTGTGGTGAAATTGAAAAAAAAAAAAACCGCATTTCTTTTATTTGTTTTTTTTTTTTTTTAGTTTTTACGCCGTTCGCCCTGGGGTAAAACTGACTTGTTATACATGTTCCTCAAGTCGTTATGATTACAACGATATGTAACATGTATAACTTTTATTGTATCTGATGGCCTGTAAAAAATTCAAACCATTGTTAACAAATATACGTTCCTTAAAATCGCTCTATTCCCATGCTTATAGCACTTTTATCCTTTGGTCTATGGGGCTGTGTGAGGTGTCATTTTTTTGCGCCATAATGTGTTCTTTCTATCGGTACCTTGATTGCGCATATGCAACTTTTTGATCGCTTTTTATTACAATTTTTCTGGATTTGATGCGACCAAAAATGCGCAATTTTGCACTTTGGGATTTTTTTGCGCCTACGCCATTTACCGTGCGAGATCAGGAATGTGATTAATAGTTTGGGCGATTACGGACGCGGCGATACCAAATATGTTTATTTATTACATGGGAAAAGGGGGGTGATTCAAACTTTTATTAGGGGAGGGGGCTTTTTTTATTAATAATAACACTTTTTTTTTCTTTTACCCTTATACTAGAAGCCCCCATGGGGGACTTCTAGTATAAGTGCACTAATCTCTCATTGAGATCTATGCTTTAAAGTTATACAACATAGATCAATGAGATAGGCATTCTATTGCGTTCGGCTGCTGCAGCCGGAAGTAATCCAGTGGCGAGCCGGGATCAGCGCTGTTACGGTAAATATGTGTGGATCGCTCCTCCGTGACAACGCCCCGGGGGGGGGGGGGGCGATCCACCCCACTAGACACCAGGGATCGGCTGCAACTAGTAATCAGATGCAGCTGTCAATTTTGACAGCTGCATCTGATTACCTGATTAGCGGGCACAGCGATCGGACCCTGCCCGCTAATAGCCGCGGTCCCGGGCTAAATGCAGCACCTAGGACTGCAGCAGTTCAGTGCGGGCCCCGCTCTAAACTCCCTGAACGACAGCAGGGCGTAAATATACGCCCGCAGTCCTTAAGGGGTTAAATAAATTAATCATATCTATCCATAAATGTCTCTTCTCGAGACTAAACAAATTTAATTCTTTTAATCTCTCCTCATAACTAAGATGCTCCATTCCCCTTATTAGTTTAGTTGCCCGTCTTTGTACCCTCTCCAGCTCTAGAACATCCTTTTTATGAATCGGGTTCCAATATTGGACGGCATACTCCAGATGAGGCCGCACCAAAGCTTTATAGAGCGGTAATATTATATCCCTGTCCCGAGAGTCCATGCCTGTTTTAATGCATGACAATATCCTGCTTGCTTTAGAAGCAGCTGACTGACATTGTGTGCTGTTCTGTAGTCTATTATCTACAAGTACACCCAGATCCTTCTCCATCAGCGACTCTCCCAGAGTAACTCTCCCCAGGACATATGATGCATGTGGGTTATTAGTACCCAGGTGCATCACTTTACATTTACCCATCAGACGCCCATGAGGAACTGTGTCAAACACTTGCAAAATCCAGGTACACCATATCCACAGCCTTGCCCCCATCCAGGCTTCTACTAACCTCTTCATAAAAACATATTAGGTCGGATTGACAGCTTCTGTCCTTAGTAAAACCATGCTGGCTATCAATACTCATAATACTATTAGGCCGCATTCACATGTTCCATGTTCTGCAGGGAACACAGACATGGAATTCCTGTAACAAAGTCACCCCTCCGCCCTGGCAGCATCTGTGATAAGATGCTAAGAGCAGGGGGAACTGTATGAATATACGCCATGCTGTAATGACAGAGCAGCACAGCTCAGTGGCGTAGCTACCATGAAGGCAGGGAAGGCGACTGCTATGGGACCCCTGCAGGAAGGGGGCCCGAGGAAGCCTGCTCTGCCTTCATGGTAGGTACTGTATGTCACTGACAGCCGACCACTGTACCCCGCTCCCCCAGGGGTCCAGAGAGGAAGTGGGCCCCGCCACTGCACTGTTCAGCCCCCTCACTGTAGTGCCGGGTGAGCGGGCTGAACATTAAAAGGAGAGGAACAGAGAAGTAGGACCTGCCAGGGGCACAGGAGAGGGATATAGGACCTTATGATCACATGACCCAAAGGTCCTGAATACTTCTATGTGAAGATCAGCCCGGACTACAGAAGGAGGAAGCCTGGGAGCTGTAAGTGCTGTGTATGTGTTTGTGAGGGAGTGAGTGTATGTATGTATCTGTGGGTATTGATAAGGCTAGGTGATGTGATTTTACCTACTTGCACCATACCTATATGAATACACCTATATATACTGCCCTCTGAATTAGGAGCGTAATCAGAGGGTGACAGAGAGATGGTTTGGAAGAAGGAAAGGAATGCTGGCAGCGCGTCAATGAGCACAGCTCCTTGAAAGTTATCATTTGTAGTCATAATACACAAGGAAATGAGAGCCAGTAATCTATAAACAATTCATGGAAAATAATACATTGTGCTAGCTTGACTGCGCAGTACAGGAAACTGCTACCATTTATGGACTGGCCTACCAGAGTGTGACATGTATGTGTCTTGTGACTTGGAACCCCACCTGTATTGGATGTTTACATATTTCTTGTGAATACACTACGCATGAGTAGTACCGCCCCATATTCTGACTATAAAATGTGATTTCCATAATAAAACTTAGCCATTATCCAGGCTTCTAATCCTGATACATTGTCTTATCTGTGTCTGTGATTTATAAGTGACGAGTTGGTAATACTGCAGGTTACAGCTGTAGATAAACTTGAAACCATCCTATACCTGGGTAGTTGACTTCTCTCCAGTGTCTGTAACACTGTTACAGTGTGTGTTTGTGTATGTCCGTAGTGTGATTGACAGGTTTGCTGCCAAAGATGTTCTGCAGCAGCTTCTATTAATGCTGGGCTCTAATAAAAGATTCCACCATTAATATCTGCTGCATTTTCTTTTATTTCTGGTTGAGTATTTCTTATTACACTGAGATTATTTCCCTGTGTACAGTCTACTCATGGTGTTTACATCAGCACTAGTGTAATCACATTACAGCGTATATATGTGTGTATGTCAGTGGCGTATCTGTATATATGTTAATGGTGCCTCTTTGTGTGTGTATATGTGCGTCATTGCCCCTTAAATAGTTCCCCGCAATGGATGTTAAGCTTATCGGTCTATAGTTACCTGGGGAAGTCCTAGAGCCCTTTTTGAAGATCAGCACTACATCTGCCTTATGCTTCACTTGCAGCTGCCCCCAGGAAAATTGGACCTTTTAAAATTAAATTGTTTTTGCCCTCCCAACATGTCTTTGTTTTCTACATTTCAAGCCAAAAGTCACTATATATTGTGGTCACTGTTACCCAGGTGTCCATGGACAAGGACATTCTCAACCAGCTCGGCCTTGTTATAAATCACAAGATCCAACAACGCACTTCTAGTTGGCTCCTCCACAAACTGGCGCGGAAAATTATCCTGCAGGAGATTAAAGTGTCACTGTTGTGAATTTTTTTTTTGCAGAAATCAATAGTACAGGTGATTTTAAGAAACTTTGTAATTAGGTTTATTAGCCGAAAAATGCATTTTTATCATGAAAAAGCAGTATGAAGCTCTCCCCCCTGTCTTCATTGTTCTCCTATAGAGAGAGCTAAATAAAAGACCAAAACAGGACAACAAAGAGTTAAGAGTCACCCATTTATCTCCTCTGACAGTCACCACTGACCTCTCTGAGCTCTGATTACAGTGTTCACCCTGCCTGTAATCCTGTTATCTGCTTTCTGCTGTCCGCTAACTCCCTCCTCCCTCAGACTGGGTATGTCTGATGCAACAAGTCACAATTTCCTGATTTTCTGTAGTGGATAGAAAAGAGGAGGGAGGGGGGGACCTGGAAAAAGGCTTTTTAAATGCAGATAATGGCATATTTGGCTAATAAAGCCAATTAAACCGTTTCTTAAAAGCGCCTGGAGTATTGATTTCTTGGGGGGGGGGGGGGGGGGGGGGGGAATACGACAGTGAGTGACTCTTTAAGAAATTCTCTCCCCTTTGTGGTTTTAGCTTAACCGTGACCCCAATCTATATCAGGATTGTTGAAGTCACCCATTACCACTACTGTCCCCTCCCGGGCAGCCCCCCCTATTTGTCTATGCAGCTGACCATCTATCACCTCAGTAATGTTGGGGGGGGGGGGGGGGGGTGTCTATAGATTACACAGAATTTTTTTTCAGTGTTTTACCTCCCTCTGTAGCTCTACCCACAATGATTCCACATCATCACAGTCATCATCTTTACACTCATTTTCAGATCTTTTGTAACATACAGACATACTCCTACTTCCTTTCTGCCCACCCGATCCCTTCTGACCAATGTAAATCCCTGAATTTTGAAAGCCCAGTCATGTGAGGAGTCCAGCTATGTCTCATGGAAAAAAAAAAGGATTAGTCTGACTGGTACCACAGGACGGCACCACAGGAGTTAACTCGTACCCTAGGGACAGGAAAACACACACGAGAGGTTAAAAGCCCCTCCCCTTCCCACTCTCACCAGTGTAATTTTAACCATATCTGGCACCACGGGAGTGTGATTTATACATAGGGAGGGTTGTTGGTGCCGTCGTGAAGACTTCGGAGAAAACGTCTTATCAGTAAGACTAATGCTTTTTTCTCTCCTCATCTTCACGACGGCACCACAGGAGAATACCAACCATTACCTTAGGGTGGGACCACTTCTTGAAGAACCTTCAAGAGATCTTCATTACGCTGAAGTTGCAGTCTGTAATGCCTTGTGAAGGTATGTGGAGATGACCAAGTGGCAGCTCGACAAATTTGATCAATAGATGCGCAGGCTCTCTCCGCCCATGTGGTGGATACTGCCCTGGTGGAATGAGCCTTTATTTGAAGAGGACATGAGACACCCTGGATCTTGTAGGCTTCCTCTATTGCTTTCCTTATCCAACGGGATAAGACACATTTTGAAATTTTCTTCCCTTTGTAAGGCCCTTAAAATTATATGAAAAGTGATTGATTTTTCCTCCATGTACTGCAGGATTGTAAATATTGTAGGATGGCTCTTCTTACATCTAAAGAGTGAAACTTCCTTTCTAGATCATTCTTAGGTGTTGCACAAAAAGAAGGAAGGATTATTTCCTGTGAGCGATGAAATGCGGACATCACCTTCGGGAGAAAGCTTGGGTCTGTTTTTAGTACAATGCGGTTATCTTGAATAGAGTAGTACGGCTCCTGTATAGTAAGAGCTTGGATTTTCCCTACTCTCCTTGCTGAGACAATTGCTACTAAGAAGGCTGTCTTGAAGGAGAGAAACCTTATGTTGGACTCCTTAATAGGTTCAAAGGGAGGTTTAGATAGACCTTCTAGGACAGTGTTCAAAACCCATGGTGGGTGTAGGTTCCTTATAGTAAGATTTTGTCTAGTCGCACTTCGCAAAATTTTTTTAATCCATCTATGGTCTGCAATGTTGTAATCATATATTGAAGAAAGAGCTGCCACCTGGACCTTTAATGTGGCTGGTTTCAGTCCTTTCTTTAATCCGGCCTGCAAAAAATCCAAAATAATAGCAAAATTTGGTTCATCAGGAAAAGCTTTTGTAGCTTCCGGGCACCAGGAAGAAAAGACCTTCCAAACTTTCCGATAAATTTTCGAGGTGACCGGTTTCCTGCTGTTCTGTAAAGTATTTATTACGTCCTCTGAGAGGCCTTTGCTCCTGAGCATTGCCCTCTCAGGATCCATGCCAACATCTTTAGTGCTAATAGGTCTGGATGATGTAATGGACCTTGATGTAGAAGGTCCGGAATCCTTGGAAGATGCATTGGAGGTTCCAAGGCCAGGGTTAGTAGAAGTCCAAACCACGCTCTCCTGGGCCAGTAAGGGACTAGGAGAATGACCATTGTCCCTTCGGCCTGGATCTTCTGAAGAGTCTTCGAAATTAAGGGAATCGGAGGAAACCCGTAAGCTAGTGTGAAGCTCCATGGTTGGGAGAGCGCATCTATTGCTTCCGGACCATCCCTCGGATCTAGGGAAAACAAAGCTTTTACCTTCCTGTTTTGCTTCGTGGCAAAGAGGTCGATCTGTGGTTGGCCCCACCTGCGTACCAATGTGTTGAAGATCTCTTGTTTGAGACACCATTCGCCTGGATGAATGGTGTGTCTGCTCAGATAATCGGCATGCACATTTTCCGTCCTTCTGAGGTGTGTTGCGGAGATGGAAAGGACGTTCTTTTCTGCCCAAGCAAAGATTTTCTCTGAAATGAGGCGTAGTGAATTCTGTTTTGTGCTACCCTGATGTCTTAAGGGAGCCACTGCTGTTACATTGTCCGAGAGGACTTGAATGTGAGATTGCTTTAGTATACTCTCGGCCTGTTGTAATAAAATCCACACTGCCATGAGCTCTCTGAAATTGGAAGATCTTTCTTCAATTTTCTTTGTCCATACCCCCTGGAAGAGCTGTGAGTCTATACGCGCTCCCCAACCGGTTTTGCTTGCATCTGTTGCCACAATCTTTTTGGGTATAGGATTCCAATGGACCCCCTTCTCTAGGTTTGATGACTTCAACCACCAAATGAGGGAACGTCGAACCTGAGGAGACAGAGAAAACTTTTTGTCTAAACCAGACTTACTTTTATTCCAGAATGATAAAATCTGATTCTGCAATTCTCTGGAATGCGCTAGACTCCATGGAGTAGCTGGAATGCAAGCCGCCATGGACCCCAGAATAGACATCGCTTCTCTGATACGGCAGGCTGGTTTTATCTTTTGTATTAGCGCTTGCTTTTTTTCCGTTGGGAGAAAAGACATCTGTCTATTGGAGTCCAAAATTATTCCTAAAAATACCTTTTGTGTGCCCGGAGTGAGGTCTGATTTTTGATAATTGATCAGCCAGCCCAGAGATTGGAGAAGATCGGCCGCCATTTTCAGATCCTGAAGGAGTTTCTGTGAGGACTCTGAAATAAGGAATAAATCTTCAAGATAGGCAACAATACTTATACCCTGTAGATGGAGAAAAGAGGTCACTTCCCCCATGACAGCAGTAAAAATGCGAGGAGCAGAAGAGATTCCGAAGAGAAGAGCTCTAAATTGGTAATGTTGTACTTTACCGTTTATTCGTACTGCGAACCTCAGGAACTTCTGAGATGTTGGATGTATTGGAATGTGGTAATAGGCGTCGGTCAGATCTATTGAGGCCATCACTGCTTCCTTCTGTATTAGGGGAGTGGTGGACTTGATTGACTCCATCTTGAAGCATTTGTATTTTACAAATTCGTTGACTGGTTTTAGGTTTACTATTAACCTGTAAGTCCCATTTGGTTTTGGCACCAAAAAGAGGCTTGAGTAATGTCCTGTCCCGAGTTCCTTTACTGGGACTGGGGTAACTACATCTGAGGAGATCAGTTTCTTCACTGACCCTATCAGATGTTCCTGAAGAACAGGAGAAGATTGCCGAGAAATTAGAAACTTGTTGGGGGGAGAAGCTGTAAACTCTATTTTGTATCCCTGATTGATGATGTCTAATATCCAAGGATTTTGTGTTATCTTTTTCCAGGCTTCTCGGTACCTGGTCAATCTCCCCCCAACCTGGACCGTGTCATTGCTTGTCCTGGGAGGATTTGGGGTTGTAAAAAATATTCTTTTTACTCCCCCCTTTGGGGTAGCTCCAGCGCCCCCCTTTTCCTTTACCCCTATAACTCTCCTGAGTTCTGGGGCGCTTGTACTGTTCTTTCTTCTTTTGCGCTTTCACCTCTGGGAGCGCTTTGTTTTTGTCTACCGACTTTTCCACAATAGTGTCAAGAACAGAACCAAACACATATTTACCCTAAAAGGGAATGCCACATAATTTAGTTCTGGAAATACTGTCTCCTGACCAGTTCTTCATCCATAACGCTCTTCTAGTTGAATTAGTTAGAGCAGTGATTTTCAACCAGTGTGCCGCTAAACATGGTCGGGTGTGCCGCGCGGAAAGTTTGTCTTACTACACTACACAGCAGTAGAGTGGGCCCCTGATCGCGCTATCCGTGAAGTCCGCCACCCCCGTGCCGCACTTAGCTCTCTGACCCCTGCCCTGCGTGCGTGTGTACGTACGTACGCTGCGGCTGTACGCTGCTCTAGGTGGGCGGGCCTTGAGACGCAGCGCAGCGTTGAGAAGAAGCACGTCTGGCGTCCGCCGCCCATGCCGAAGACAAGGTGAGCAGCCCAGAACAGCAAAGCAGAGGAGCTGCCTGTGCCTGTCTAACATGTAAGTTAAATTAGGCACTGGGGGGACCCGGACCGGGCCGGAAAATGGACAGACTGTTTAGGGCTGGTTGGAGGGGAGGCTGCCTGGCAGTAGGACTGGGCCCAGCGCACAATGATTACTGGGGCAGGGCCAGGCTGCATAGGGGGGCCAGATGGCCATGTTTATAAAGGGCAATAAGTTAAAAAAAAAACAAGATGTTAATGGGGGGAGGGGGAGGGATTGTGACCTAACATCAGCACCTTCCTCTCCTGACATCCTCTGTGCTCCTGTGACCTCCCCTATAAGATCAGCACCTTCATTTCCTGACATCCTCTGTGCTGCTGTGATCCTGTGACCTCCCCTATGAGATCAGCACCCTCCTCTCCTGACATCCTCTGTGCTGCGGTGACCTCCCCTATAAGATCAGCACCCTCCTCTCCTGACATCCTCTGTGCTGCGGTGACCTCCCCTATAAGATCAGCACCCTCCTCTCCTGACATCCTCTGTGCTGCGGTGACCTCCCCTATAAGATCAGCCCCCTCCTCTCCTGACATCCTCTAGAAGGTCAGTCTCCTCCTCTCCTGACATCCTCTGTGCTGCTGTGACCTCCCCTATAAGATCAGCACCCTCCTCTCCTGACATCCTCTGTTGGAGTTCCCCATTCTGGCCAACAAAGCTATTTTGACATTGCTCCCATTTTCAACCACATATCTATGTGAGCTGGGCTTCTCAAGCTTGACTGCAATAAAAACTAAAAACAGGGAGAGACTGAGAACTGTTGAGGAAGAGCTTCGTGTGTGTCTTTCCAACATTCCTGCCAGGATATCCCTTTTGTGTTTATGGAAACAGGCCCAGGTTTCACACTGAGTGAGTATAAATACATTTAGAATCTATATTATTTACTATATGTATAATATGTACTGTTTTAGTGTCATTTTGTGCCATTTTGGTTGGTGGGATTTTTTAAGTAAAAAAAGGGTGCCGCGGCTCAAAAAAGGTTGAAAATCACTGAGTTAGAGCACCCTTCTTAGCTGCTACCCGAATAGAGTCTGCTGCGGAGTCCGCCAGAAAGGCCGCAGCGTCTCTAAGCACCGGAAGGGAATCAATCATCTCTTCTCGGGTTGTCTCCTTACTTCTCAGATGTTCCTCCAGCTGATCTATCCATACATACAGCGCCCGGGCAATGCAAGTTGCAGCGATATTATTTTTTAGTGAATAGGAAACTGTTTCCCACGATTTTTTGAGAAGATTTTCGGCCTTCCGATCCATTGGATCCTTAAGCTGAGTCTTCAAACTGTAAGAGCGATTTTTTAGTGGCTTTTGCTACCTGAGCGTCTATTCTAGGTATCTCCCCCAATTCCCTAAGTCCTCTTTTTTAAAGGGAAGACGTCTTCTCATTTCCCCTGGAATAACTAGTCTCCTTTCTGGATCCTGCCATTCATCAGAGATGAGTGACTGTAGAGTCTCATGCACAGGGAAAGTTAGTTTCTCTTTAACTTTGAGGCCCGCAAAAAATTTATCTTTTGCAGATAATTCCTCCTTTACCTCTTCCACCGCTAAGGTCTGACGGACAGCTCTTAACAATTGACCTGTGCGCTCAGCAGAGAAATAGTATTTCTCGATTTTTTTTTACATTTTGGACA